>NC_060188.1:20529292-20838667 GCF_021184085.1 Oncorhynchus gorbuscha | reverse complement strand
TTTTGGCAAAATTAATAATTTTCCCAAAATTAATAATCATTGTTGCCAAAATACTGCCTTCGAAACGATCAACAACCGTGTTAGTTTTTCCCTGGATCAGTTCGTTAAAACAATGATAGTTTAGTTAAAAATGCCTAGGCTTCATTTTGTGTGAATTTGACTAAACGTTGTGTTTTTTTGATAAACACTATATTGAACCCACTACACATGAAGCTACAACTGGTAAACAATGTGGTGGCTCAGAAAGCAGGAAGATATGCAACATGAGCTTTGTTGACATTCAGAAATTGCAACATCATTCCAGATCCTCATCTACTGTATTTCATTATTATGCATTAAGAGTAGTTTGGCCAAGATCAGCATGTAATATAGGTCACTGATCATCTTAGGGTGGCTAATCCATTGCTTATTAGCTAGTTGAATCTTTATTCACATTATTTTGAGAGTTCCCTACTTAGCAGAATCACTAGCAGATTGATTCATTAGCTGATTCTTAATTCTGAAATTGACTCCTAGTCATGATTTCCTCTTTTTGTAGAAACATCTATAAGGGGTTGTGGCACTGATCTGATAGTCCTTAACCACCATTGGGCTTTGCACATGAAGGCATGCCCCTTGCCCATGAATTAAGAGCAATGAAAAAGTACTGGTTGTCCCAGGAGTCTCCGTCCGACAGTTCAGATGAGTATCAGCCTCTAATCCCTATGCTAAGGGAGAGAACGTAATAGTCCTGAACCCTCATCTGCTTCACAGCTGGGCTCCACTCCATTCAAGCTGACCCACGTGATGTAATCACGGCTGGATGATGTCACACGTGTCAGAAAGGGGTAGTGATGGCACTCTTGAGGCCTGCCACATCTGTCACAGCTGCCCTGCTCCTGTGCCACTGCCAGGCTCTGACCCATACTAAGAGGAGAGGATGGGTTCTCCCCAGTCCCTTCTGTCATGTGCAAGTAACAAGGGACGGATAACGAAGATTATTTCAGCTGATCATAAATCAGATTCTGGAAGCATTTAAACTGGTTCTGATATAGAGGGATTCTATCTAAATCTAGTAGGATCTACATACATACATACATACATACATACATACATACATACATACATACATACATACATACATACATACATACATACATACATACATACATACATACATACATACATACATACATACATACATACATACATACATACATACATACATACATACATACATACATACATACATACATACATACATACATACATACATACATACATACATACATACATACATACATACATACATACATACATACATACATACATACATACATACTCAACTTTGGCATTACTCACGTGCCCTTCTCTCAAAATAGCTCTTCCTAGTGCTGTACAATCATAATATGGAATGTTGTGCTGATGGCATACTCCATACTCTAACTGCTGCTGTTTTGGTTACAATAAGGCAAGGACTTTAATTAAAGGGATATCTTTACTTCATTTCCTTACTCAGTGTTTCCTCCTCAGTGGTTCCTGTCAAAGTGTTGATAGTCCAAGTGCTGTTTTAAGAACTTACTCATCTCACACATCAACATGATATTAGACATGATAAAGGACATTGAACTGTGCTTGTTGTCCACAGTACCATCCTTCTGGGGGCTAGTGAATTCCGCCTGGAACCTGTGTGCCATGGGAAAGAGGCAGTCGCCGGTCAACGTCGAGACCAGTCGCATGATCTTTGACCCCTTCCTCACCCCTCTACGTCTCAACACAGGCGGACGCAGCAAGGTAAGGAGATTGTGGAAAGCTTGATCTTAAACTCCCAGATGACTCTTGAGCTTGTAGATCTGAAGGGCATCAGGACTTAAACTTCAGGAGACGTTGATCGTCTGGATGCTATTATTGGATTCCAGTTGTGTGTGTTCATATTACATTTACAATGGGTAATGAGGACTAGTATGCTCAGCCATCATCAAAACAAGGTGTAGGTGGGAAAAATTATGTTTACAGAATAAATGCTTCTAGATTTATAGTATGAAGTAACATCAAATTAAAACATCTGCTCTCAGAATTCTTTCGACTACACTGACTAGGTGAATTTTCTAAATGTCACTAGCAACACCCCCGCTATCTGGCCCCATGGCTCTCCTTTAGTTGTACATCATGCTCTGCTTTCACAGTTGCCTTCTGAATCTCTCCCATCCCGATCCCATCAAATTACCCATATAGCAGATAGTATTTATTGTAGGATTTCACTAACATTATCAAAGGGTGTTGGCAGGATGCCCCAAGCTCAAGCTGCAAGCTGGGGACAAGGGGGCATGACCATCGTTCACCACAGGGCATAAAGTCCACTAGGGAATAGGGGAAATCACTAATCATGTAAAATGAGAATGACAACAGAATTACACTCAGTACTGTAGTTCAAATGGTGACAATTTAACTATTACCGAGCCTATTTGATGCAATTACATTTTATTGATGTATCTTTTGGTTCTTAGCGGGGTTGTGTGAGAATGAAAATGGACTTACTGTAAGGTATGTGGTGACCATTCTTCAGAGGACAAAACACTTTGATTAAGAGAGTCCACCTCCCCCAGCATTTGGTTCCCATGAATAGTACTCTCATTTTGTTAGAATCAGAAAAATACCACAAGGAGCCAGGGAAGATTGGCAAAGAACAGTACATGTAAGAGAGGGTTAAATTCTCTTTGTAAGTCTTGTTTTATGATTAATGCTAGTGTGCATCTGCTGAGCGAGAGCGCAGAGAGCTGGGCCATCTGTGCTGGCGTGTGTCTGTGGGAGGACTGTGGGAGAGGGGATAAATTAAGTTAGCCAGGATGTTTTTACATTCGCCACAGCTCGTCTACTCGATACTCCCAGATATTTGTCCATCAACAGATGGACATGTTTACTCTCCCAGTTAATTGCCTCTTTTCCTGCAGCTATTTATTGAGATGTATACACTATTTTAGTTTTAAATATTGTCATGTGCCATTAACACACACATACGGCACCACACACAAACAAACTCAACTCACACACAAATAGAATAAGTGTTATTCCTGATTAACATTGAGCTTTGATCTACAGCTTGATGAAAGGTGGTTGCTTGAAAAAGGTGGTTGTGTAAATGAATTTCCATCTTGTTATTAAGCACTTGGGATGTTAGACCTTGTGGTGGAGTCTCACTTTACCACAGAAAACGTCAGGTGGAGACAGATGCTCAGGTGGAGGGGATGCTGAGATTCTGAGGAACCTGTTTTGTAAAGGCATTTAACTGTTGGAGAAAGTGTGAAATAGACTTGTTGTGGTCAAAGATCAAACGATAAGATGCAGTTGCTGCACTCAAAACTGCACTTTAACAGAAGTGTATTTGTTCACTTCACTTGAATGTTAGGGAAATATTTTCAACTTGTATGCTCAGGCAGCGACTGAATAGCAATTTGCATTTTAGATACTTGATACAGACAATTCATCCTAAGAAGTGATTTAGTGTGGCAATCTTTGTCATGAAAAACGACGACATGAAACTGTGGTGATAATCCTTTGCTTGATAAATGGTTCTGTTCACAGCATCTTTGAATTGACTTCAACGTGTTGACATTTAGTAATAATTTGGATGCTGCGACAGTCAATAGCAGGACATTAGTCATTTCCTATCTCACTTGCTCCCATGATGTCCACAAAGCCATACTCACTCACACACACTGTCACCAAATTCACTCATGAAGACGTAGTTTCTCATTAACTTACCCTAGTAAAGCACAAACAGTTGCTCATAGAAAACATTTAGTAGGCAACAAGTTGGCATTTTGCAAAGCACCCATGAGGAAAACTGTCAGTCGGGAAATGTCGGTCCTTTGAAAATATTAGTGCAATTATACAGTATGACCTATTTCATGTAATGTAATGTAATCCAGGGCTAGAGTATCCTTATTGTTTTGTTTATCCAGAAAACAGCCTGCTATTACCAAGTGACAAGTTTGAGATAAGATTTTAACCTCTTAGTCCGCCCCATCCCGGATCCGGGATCGTGACTACAGCCTCAAGCTCATTACCATAACGCAAAATTAGCGATTTCTGAAAATTGCAAATTAAATGAAATAAATATGCCTATCCTCAAGCTTATCCTTTTCTTAACAATCCTGTCGTCTCAGATTTTCAAAATATGCTTTAGAACCAGAGAAAATCAATAATTTGTGTAAGAGTGGTGATAGCTAGCTTAGCATTTAGCGTTAGCATTTAGCACGCAACATTCACAAAAACCAGCAAAGGGATCAAATAAAATAATTTACCTTTGAAGAACTTCAGATGTTTCAATGAGGAGACTCTCAGTTACATAGCAGATGTCCAGTTTTTCCTGAAAGATGCTTGTGTAGGACACAACCTTCCGTTTTGTTACTATGCATTTGGCTACGAAACTAACCGAAAATTCAGTCACCTAAACGTCAAACTTTTTTCCGAATTAACTCCATAATATCGACTGAAACATGGAAAACGTTGTTTGAATCAATCCTCAAGGTGTTTTGTCATATATCTCTTCATTGAAATCCCTTCCCTGGAAGCGTGCATTCTTCTCTGATTCGGATGGAAAAATACTGGTACCTGACTTTTGCGCACCAATTTCCACGCAGACACCGTGCGGGACACTTGGTAATTGTAGGCTCTTATGGTCAATCTTCCAATGATATGCCTACAAATACGTCACAATGCTGCAGACACCTGGGGGAAACGATAGGAAGTGTCCGTTCATTCCTGTCGCATTCACAGCCATATAAGGAGATCATGGAAAACGTGCCTCCAGAAATCCTGTTGATTTCCTGGTCACTCAAACATCTTGGTTTTGCCTGTAGATTTTGTTCTATGGCACTCACAGTGAAAATCTTTACAGTTCTGGAAACGTCAGAGTGTCTTCTTTCCAAAACTATCAATTCCAAGCATAGTCGAGCATCTTTTCGTGACAAAATATTGCGCTTAAAACGGGCATGTCTTTTTATCCAAAAATGAAATACTGCCCCTAGAGTCTTAAAGTTACCATAGTTCCTTTCGAACCTTTCGAAGGTTGAAGGACTTCAATTCTTGAATCCTCAAGGAAGGGAGGGAGTACAAAGTGGCTTAGGAGTGACAGAGACTAAATGAGAAGTAAGGTGGGTGAGGTGAGTGTTGGGTCAAATAACAGGAGGATTCATCATTCTGACAGACTTCACATGGAGTGTCACCACTTAAAGACATGCTCCTTTGGTGACTCATTCCTACATTGCGGTGCCTTTTTGGATCTCATAATTTGCTGAACAGTGGGACATAGGACAGATAAAGATGCTGAACAGTGGGACATAGGACAGATAAAGATGCTGAACAGTGGGACATAGGACAGATGAAAGATGCTGAACAGTGGGACATAGGACAGATAAAGATGCTGAACAGTGGGACATAGGACAGAAGAAAGATGCTGAACAGTGGGACATAGGACAGATAAAGATGCTGAACAGTGGGACATAGGACAGATAAAGATGCTGAACAGTGGGACATAGGACAGATAAAGATGCTGAACAGTGGGACATAGGACAGATAAAGATGCTGAACAGTGGGACATAGGACAGATAAAGATGCTGAACAGTGGGACATAGGACAGATGAAAGATGCTGAACAGTGGGACATAGGACAGATAAAAGATGCTGAACAGTGGGACATAGGACAGATGAAAGATGCTGAACAGTGGGACATAGGACAGATGAAAGATGCTGAACAGTGGGACATAGGACAGATGAAAGATGCTGAACAGTGGGACATAGGACAGAAGAAAGATGCTGAACAGTGGGACATAGGACAGATAAAAGATGCTGAACAGTGGGACATAGGACAGATGAAAGATGCTGAACAGTGGGACATAGGACAGATGAAAGATGCTGAACAGTGGGACATAGGAAAAAAAGTGTTCAAAGGGCATTTCCTTTCAACATCCAAATGTTTGTGTTTTTAAGGTAAAGGATACCTGACCTTATATTTCAAGTCTTTGGAATTCACATTTTAAACTAAATAAGAAATTATATTTCCTGGGGACAGAAAATGCACCACATAGCAGGAATAATTTTGGGGGTTTGGATGTGTCAATATGTAGTTCATAAATGCACAATCTATGAGCAGAATTACCGTCTTACCTTAATTAGCCACAAAATCCATAGTTGAAAGCAACTGTTTTTCTGGGAGCTGTGCTGCACCATTTTTCCCTACATTTGCCCCCTAAGCAATTTGAGTTCAACCAATGAGCTTCAACCCTTCGCCATATGAGTGACAGCTAGCTATGCACTTGATGCCACACAGCAGAGCTAGAGCAAGAGCAAGGACGTGGTGCACGTATCTGCAGTACATCATTTCCGGAGTCCTCTTTTGGCTCATGAGTGCTACATTCAGAACTACTGGCTAAACAGTATACAAAAGTACTGAGAGTCTCTTTAACAAAGATGTTTAGGGGTTGTCTGAGGTCCACACAACATTCAAACAGACACCATGAAAAGGGAATTTAGAAAACACACTTTATTGGCGGAGATGTTTTAGCATATTTTGTCTTTCAAGTTGCAAAATGATGGTTAATTAACCAGCCAAAGAGAGAGCTATGGATGCGCTTCTCGTGCACGATTTTGTGATAATTTATATTTTGCATATTGTAACCTTACTGTGTTGGTGGAACAAATAACATGCCTTCTGTTGCTTTACCACCCCAACTGCATTGAACTGCCAGGAACAGGCAGTGTTTCTGTCAACGTGTGTTCACTGGAGATTCTCTCTGCTGCTCGTGTTTAGCCCGAGACAAAATTCTCTCCATTATACTACTATTGTGGATCTCATGCTGAGTGAGACAAAATTCTCTCCATTATACTACTATTGTGGATCTCATGCTGAGTGTGTGTGTGAAGTAAAATCCCAACTTTGAAACAGAGCCAGTAGACGTGCCTCGTTGCATAGAATGAGTTCCCCACAGAGAGGAGCTCACTTCAGAGTGTAAAGGCCACAGTTCGAGGGTGGCAGGTAGCCTAGCTGTTAAGAGTTTTGGGCCAGTAACCGAAATGTCACTGGTTAGAATCCACGAGCTGACTAGGTGAATCATCTGTGCTGTGCCCTTGAGCAAGGCACTTACCGCTAATTGCTCCTGTATTTTGCTCTGGATAAGAGCATCTGCTAAATGATGTAAATGTAAAATGTGTATTTTTCAGGCAGACAGTAGAGGGCCTCCAGGGAACCGAGAGAGATTGGGGATTTAATAATCTAATCAAAACTAGTCTAACTTCTCTTCTCAAAACATGGTGGAAATCCAAAAACTACCTCCCGTTCTCACTCTTTTGAGGGCAGTCACTGAAATGTACTTTTCATTGATATAATAATGGGAGAGTCTTGCGTTCTGCATAAAAGTGAGGTATGACACGTACAGTGCCTTCAGAAAGTATTCACGCCCCTTGACTATTTCCACATTTTGTTCTGTTACAGCCTGAATTAAAAATTGTTTACATTTTAGATGTTTTTTTCACTGGCCTACACACAATACCCCATAATGTCAGAGTGGAATTATGTTTTTAGACATTTTTTTCAAATTAATAAAAAATTAAGTCAATAAGTCAGTGAGTATTCAACCCCTTTGTATTGGCTAGCCCAAATAAGGTCATGAGTAAAAATTGGCAAAACAAGTCACATAATAAGTTGCATGGACTCGCTTTATCGGAAATAAGTGTTTAACTTTATATTTGAATTTCTACTTCATCTCTGTACCCCACACATACAATTATCTCTAAGGTCCCTCAGTCGAGCAGTGAATTTCAAACACAGATTTAACCACAAAGATCAGGGAGGTTTTCCAAAGCCTCGGAAAGAAGGGCATCTATTGGTAAATGGGTACAATTCTTTAAAAAGCAGGCTTTGAATATCCCTTTGAGCATGCTGAAGTTATTAATTACACTTTGGATGGTGTATCAATATACCCACTCTCTACAAAGATGCAAGCGTCCTTCCTAACTCAAGTGCAGGAGAGGAAGGAAACTGCTCAGGGATTTCACCATGAGGCCAATGGTGACATTAATACAGTTAAAGAGTTTAATGGCTGTGATAAGAGAGAACTAAGGATGGATCCACAACATTGTAGTTAATCCACAATACTAACCTAATTGACAGAGTGAAAAGAAGGAAGCCTGTACAGAGTAAAAATATTCCAAAACATGCATCCTGTTTGCAAACAAGGCACTAAAGTAGTACTGCAAAGCAGTTTTTTGTCCTGAATACAAAGTGATATGTTTGGGGTAAATCCAATACAACGCATTACTGAGTAGCGTTCTCCATATGTTGAAGCATGGTGATGGCTGCATCATATTATGGGTATGCTTGTAATCATTAAGGACTGGAGTTTTTCAGGATAGAAAATTAACAGAATGGAGCTAAGCACAGGCAAAATGCTAGAGGAAAACCTGATTCATTCTGCTTTCTACAAGACACTGGGATTTTTTTATTTTTACAAATGTTAGAATTTTTCTTCTACTTTGACAGAGTATTTTGTGTTGATCATTGACAAAGAAAAGGACAGTTAAATCCATTTGGATCCCACTTAGTAACACAAGATTTGGAAAGTCAAGGGGTGTGAATACTTTCTGGAGGCACTGTAGAACCTATCTCTCAAGCCTGAGGGACAGTCCACTGTACAGCAGAGGGGAAAAGTTTAACCTAACCTGATACAAAACAAATTTCAAATTATAATCAAATGTCCCCAAAAATGTAAGCCCTCAATATTTGGACTCAATTCACTGAAGCAGAACAGCAATTAGTCCCAAGCCTTTTTAACTCAATGAAGCATGGGGGGATTTTTGGTCATGGTAAGCAGCTTTTATGCTCTGTTTGGGAATGCTTAAAGCGGACAGCAAAATCTCTAAATCCCTCAACAGGAGTGTTGTGTCAGCTCCTCCTCTAGCATGACCTTACATCCAAATACATTGCATTCAAGGTAACTAGGGCATTGTGCGTTGTCATAATCAATGATCATTGTGAATTTGAATGGAATTGAGGTTCAACTGCAGAATTTCTGCCTGTTAGGTAGGCCTAGTCAGTCTGTGGTGTCAATGAGACCGCACAGAATGGAGAGCATTTGAAAGACACTTTGTGATAGAATATCCAATTGATTGTCCATGCTACTCTTAATAAATTGAAGTTATGTTAAGAGATTTGATTTGGTTTGATTGAGTGACCATACCTGGTGTCGCTGCACAAGATGAATACAGGAACTGAACAACTTTAAACATCTGGTCCTATAAAAAGAAAATCAAAACCCTGTGAAAAAATGTAATATGACCTTAAATCTGTCTGCAACTATTTTAATATATATATATATATATATATTAGTACCAGTTCAAAATGTGGACACACGTACTCATTCTGTACCTTAAATGCACTGTTAAGTGGGTACTCTAAATGTTCTTATTATATCTTTGTCTATCAGATTTTAATGCACCACTGTTATCAGAAGGATTTTGAAGGCTGTTTTGTGAACAGTAGGTGGATTTAGTGAAAACATATTTTTATGACAAAGCAAGCCAGCTATATTATCACATCCCAAAGGGCCTCATCACATTTGTTTGCTTACTAGCCAGTAGAGATTATATCATCCCCAAAACAGAACCTACAACTCCGAACCCATATTGCCGTCTTCTCATGCACAAAGTATTGGCCCCAGTGCCAGCTCTGTGCCAGCTCAGTACCTGCTGAGTGCTTATTTTGCCTAGTAATTAGAATAGGTGTCAGTGGAAGATTTGGTATAATACATAACACTGTTGAGGAATTGAATTAATGTTCAGCTCTCACCATTTTGCTCATTTGATTACATGCATTATGCACTAAGAGGGAATAGAAAGGGTCCCTGTTTAAAGGGCTATTAAAAACATGTCAAGTGAAATATATTGCTTTTCCTACTTCATTTAACCATGTATATATTTTTCTGTATTTTTTTGTCTCTGAATAAATTACAGTGCCTTGTGAAAGTATTCGGCCCCCTTGAACTTTGCGACCTTTTGCCACATTTCAGCCTTCAAACATAAAGATATAAAACTGTATTTTTTTGTGAATAATCAACAACAAGTGGGACACAATCATGAAATGGAACGACATTTATTGGATATTTCAAACTTTTTTAACATTTCAAAAACTGAAAAATTGGGCGTGCAAAATTATTCAGCCCCTTTACTTTCAGTGCAGCAAACTCTCTCCAGAAGTTCAGTGAGGATCTCTGAATGATCCAATGTTGACCTAAATGACTAATGATGATAAATACAATCCACCTGTGTGTAATCAAGACTCCGTATAAATGCACCTGCACTGTGATAGTCTCAGAGGTCCGTTAAAAGCGCAGAGAGCATCATGAAGAACAAGGAACACACCAGGCAGGTCCGAGATACTGTTGTGAAGGAGTTTAAAGCCGGATTTGGATACAAAAAGATTTCCCAAGCTTTAAACATCCCAAGGAGCACTGTGCAAGCGATAATATTGAAATGGAAGGAGTATCAGACCACTGCAAATCTACCAAGACCTGGCCGTCCCTCTAAACTTTCAGCTCATACAAGGAGAAGAATGATCAGAGATGCAGCCAAGAGGCCCATGATCACTCTGGATGAACTGCAGAGATCTACAGCTGAGGTGGGAGACTCTGTCCATAGGACAACAATCAGTCATATATTGCACAAATCTGGCCTTTATGGAAGAGTGACAAGAAGAAAGCCATTTCTTAAAGATATCCATAAAAAGTGTTGTTTAAAGTTTGCCACAAGCCACCTGGGAGACACACCAAACATGTGGAAGAAGGTGCTCTGGTCAGATGAAACCAAAATTGTACTTTTCGGCAACAATGCAAAACGTTATGTTTGGCGTAAAAGCAACACAGCTCATCACCCTGAACACACCATCCGCACTGTCAAACATGGTGGTGGCAGCATCATGGTTTGGGCCTGCTTTTCTTCAGCAGGGACAGGGAAGATGGTTAAAATTGATGGGAAGATGGATGGAGCCAAATACAGGACCATTCTGGAAGAAAACCTGATGGAGTCTGCAAAAGACCTGAGACTGGGACGGAGATTTGTCTTCCAACAAGACAATGATCCAAAACATAAAGCAAAATCTACAATGGAATGGTTCAAAAATAAACATATCCAGGTGTTAGAATGGCCAAGTCAAAGTCCAGACCTGAATCCAATCGAGAATCTGTGGAAAGAACTGAGGACTGCTGTTCACAAATGCTCTCCATCCAACCTCACTGAGCTCGAGCTGTTTTGCAAGGAGGAATGGGAAAAAATGTCAGTCTCTCGATGTGCAAAACTGATAGAGACATACCCCAAGCGACTTACAGCTGTAATTGCAGCAAAAGGTGGCGCTACAAAGTATTAATTAACTTAAGGGGGCTGAATAATTTTGCATGCCCAATTTTTCAGTTTTTGATTTGTTAAAAAAGTTTGAAATATCCAATAAATGTCATTCCACTTCATGATTGTGTCCCACTTGTTGTTGATTCTTCACAAAAAATACAGTTTTATATCTTTATGTTTGAAGCCTGAAATGTGGCAAAAGGTCGCAAAGTTCAAGGGGTCCGAATACTTTCGCAAGGCACTGTAACTAAGTGGATCACCCTATGATGAATGACTCCATCACGATCTACACAGGCATAACACTGAACTCCCTCCCGTCACTTTATCTCCTTACCTCCCTCTCATTTCATTATAAGTCTTAATGTTATCCTAGTTTTATATGAAAGAATGGAAGAAAGCTTTGAAGGTCTTCCTTTACCTGTTGGGCATTTCGATGTGTCACTTCAAACAACGTGAGAGTTGGTTTCTCAGTTTATTATTAATTTCACCTGCTTCCTTAATGAGATGAGATATGGAAGATGATTTTCTCATTTTTTATTTTAATCCACCTTTTAAAAAACTCATTTACTGCAGGCCTACAGCCAATCCCAAATAATTATTCTGTGATTATGAGCCTGAGGAATATTGTGATTTTACATTGCAGTAATGGAAAAGTGCAATTGAAATAAAATAATTTTGTTTACATCACTGTTACTGAGCATTTATCCTTTGCCAAGATAATCCATCCACCTGACAGGTGTAGCATATCAAGAAGCTGATCAAACAGCATGATCATAACAGGTGCACCTTGTGCTGGGGAAAATAAAATACCTCTCTAAAATGTGCAGAGACCGTCTCGGGAAGCTCATCTGCATGTTCGTCATCCTCACCAGGGTCTTCACCTGACTGCAGTTCGGCGTTGTAACAGACTTCAGTAGGCAAATGCTGACCTTTGATGGCCACTGGCACACTGGAGAAGTGTGCTCGTCACGGATTAATCCTGGTTTCAACTGTTTCGGGCAGATGGCAGACCGTGTGTATGGCGTCGTGTGGGCGAGCGGTTTGCGATGTCAACATTGTGAACAGAGTGCCCCATGGTGGTGGTGGGGTGATGGTATGGGCAGGCATAAGCTACGAACATAATTGCATTTTATCAATGGCTATTTTAATGCACAGAGATACTGTGGTGAGTCAGTTCATCCGCCGCCATCACCTCATGTTTCAGCATGATAATGCACAGTCCCATGTTGCAAGGATCTGTACACAATTCCTGACAGCTAAAAATGTCCCAGTTCTTCCATGGCCTGCATACTCACCAGACATATCACCCATTGAGAATGTTTGGGATGCTCTGGATCGACGTGTACGACAGCGTGTTCCAGTTCCCGCCAATATCCAACAACTTCACACAGTCATTGAAGAGGAGTGGGACAACATTTCACATGCCACAATCAACAGCCTGATCAACTCTATGCGAAGGAGATGTGTCGCGCTTCATGAGGCAAATGGTAGTCACACCAGATACTGACTGGTTTTCTGATCCACAACCCTACCTATTTTTAAGGTATCTGTGATCAACAGATGCACACCTGTATTTGCAGTCATGTAAAATCCATAGATTAGGGCCTAAGTAATTCATTAATTAATTTAAATGTACTGATTTCCCTTATATGAACTGTAACTCGGTAAAATCTTAGAAATTGTGCATGTTGTGATTTATATTTTAGTTCAGTGTATTAACATGAGTTATCTCCATTTCCTCTTCTGTAGAGGTCTCTCGGGTGAGAAACTTACTCCCCCCTTATCTTTTACCACACATCCACCACACCTCACTTGACTCCTCTCTGTGCAGATGGGAGGCACCATGTACAACACAGGGCGCCACGTGTCGCTGCGGCCAGACAAGGCTCACCTGGTGAACATCTCCGGTGGGCCTCTGGGTTACAGTCACCGGCTGGAGGAGATCCGCCTGCACTTCGGTAGCGAGGACGGCCAGGGCTCGGAGCACCTGCTCAATGGACAGTCCTTCCCTGCAGAGGTGAGAGGGAACGAGCCAATGAGCCGAGAGGGATTATCTTTATCTTTGCTGTGTCTATAAACAATCCAATCACCTGCAAGTTGCTTTCATTAGACTAAGAGCTCAATTCAATCAAACTTGCATTACAGTTAAGGCTTCACTGCTTTACACAGCCCTACCAAGGCTGGTTTGTGTGGAAGATTTCCTCAAACAATGGACAAGGATAAAATATGCTGAACTACCTCTGTCACTCAGTCCACTAATCACATGTACAGGGCCTTTGACGGGTGCGGTAGAAGAGCAACAGCAAAGGCTGGATCTACAAATGGCAGTGAGTTTTTAGTGGCAGTGGGTTTTTTCAGTGGAGGAGAGCGATATTATAATGGCAAGTAAAAAACAGTAAACTTATCAGGTGCCAAACTGAGTATGTCTGTCACGATTTAACTGAGAATTGGCAAACGCTTTCCAGTCCTTAATCACAATTTTTAAGTGAGGAAGATATGTTGCCAAAAGTAAGCGGCTGCCCAGATAATTAGAGCTGAATCCTGTTCTAAATTGGAACTCTACTAAGCAGACAAGTGTCAAAGTAAAATATTCCTACATTTCTTGAGTTTGTCTTCGAGTGAGGGTTGGATGGATAAGATTAGTTTAATCTGACATAATGCTTTCATGTGCAAGACAAATTCACCTTTCTATCTCACATGGTCTAACACCAGGAAAGGAAGGACTCACTGTTTGTTTTGTCTTTATCTCGCCTCACTTACAGGTGCAACTTATACACTACAACCAGGAACTCTATGCCAACTACAGTGAGGCAGCCAAGAGCCCCAATGGCGTAGCTATTGTGTCCATATTCATAAAGGTCTGTTGTGCTTGATGCAGACAATCTCCTTCTCTGTGGTGTTCTATTGTAGTGACAGTGGTCTTTATATTCAGAATCCCATGGGACTGTGCTGCGGATGCTGAATATTTTATGTTCCTTTACATCTCATCCCTCTCAGATATCCGAGTCTCCAAATGTATTCCTGAATCGCATGCTGAACAGAGACACCATCACGAGAATAACATACAAACGTAAGCACCCTCAGGCATTTAAGATGTGTGGGTTTATGCACACACGTTGTCCAATCTACAGTAGTCACAGATAGAATAGTAGTCAGTTCCATTTCTGGATCCGCCATAAAAAAAAAAGAATATCTAGCAATTGAATTAATTTGGCTAATTGGACGGTTGCCAGAGATTGTCTTAATCAGAGATTGAGTGAAATTCATTCCAACTTCTGAATTAATCAGATACATTACCAATGTGATCCTCCTGGTTCAATGGATAAGATGTGTAACAATAGAAACTGCCCCCAACCCTGAGAGATGTTTGAGTCATCTCCTGTTTCTAACTGACAGAAATAACTCTGTGGCACTTTCAGAATGTTCTAAGCTGATCGAAAATTGGCATTCCTTTAAAGACAACAATTATGTAACATTGCTATAGTTAGTATTAACAGCCTCTACCCAAACTCTCTTTTCTTTCAGTTTTATGCTCTTCATTTAGTCTGTTTTGTCATTCCATTTTCATTAATTAAATTAAGTTAAACGAATTACATTAGTGATTTATTTAATCATCCTTTTATTTGTATCCCATTATTATAATAATTGGATGTTATACTGTATTACAAGTCCCTGCTGACCGGGGAGGTACTATCATTCTTCAAAACAGATGCAGTCACCCCCTTACTGAAGACACCCAACCTTGACCTCTTATCCAACTAAAGGCCCATCTCCAACTTCTTCCTATCAGTACTGGAAAAAGGGATTGCAAACCAGCTTCAATCCCATCTGTCTTCCAATTGGCTGAACACATTTTTCCAGTGAGGTTTCCAGTCCTTGCACAGCACCGAAACAGCTATGGTGAAAGTTACCAATGACCTACTTATGGCTACAGAATCTGGATCACCTAGCCTCCCACTAGATCTCAGTGCACTTTTGACACTGCTGACCACAACATCCTCCTGCGGCATCAGAGAGCACACTTCAGTCTCTGGAACTGCTCTGAACTGGTTCTCCTCTTACCTCTCCAATAGGAAGCAATCGATCCTGATTGGAGAGTCCAGATCGGTGGAGTCTACAGTCTCATGCGACATCCCACAAGAGTCCGTTTTGCATCCTATTCTGTTCCTAATCTACATGCTCCTTCTCACCCAAATCCTCAGTCTCTATAACATCAACTTCCACTGCTGCACTGACGATACCCAAGTGTATATTTACATCAATCCGGACACCATCTCAGGCCTAGCAAAACTTGGCAGCTGCCTAGATGACATCAGGGCATGGATGAAAGAGAACTGCTGAACAGCAGCAAGACTGAGGCTATGCTTATTGGGACACACAGGCAGGTCACTAGTGCCGGAAACATCTGCCCTACTAGTGACGGTCAAGTCATCCATCTGTCCTCTGTCATCTCTAACCTGGAAGTTAAGTTTGATCCTTCTCTGTCCTTTGATGCCCATATAAAACGTATCTGCAAAACATAATTTTTCCATCTAAGAAACATTGCCTGGCTCAAACCATCGCTCTCCCAGCCAGATGCAGAGAAACTCGTCCACGCCTTCATCTTCTCCCAGATCGACTATGGCCATGCTCTGTTCGGGGGCCTTTCAACCAATTCACTTCAGAGGCCACAACTTCTCCAGAAGAGTCCCACATCACCCCCATCCTTGCTGAACTCCACTGGGTACCGGTCAACAATAAGATTGACTTTAAAATCCTCCTCCTAGTGTTTAAAGCTTTGAATGGATTGAGTCCCACCTACATCAACAATATAATTCATATCAATGAGCCACCTCGCACTCTCCACTCCAGGAACTCACCACTGCTTCAGGATCCCAAGACACGTCTCAGTACTATGGGGGACCGAGCCTTCTGCTCCCTCGCCTATGGAATACTCTCCCTGACCATTTGAGAACCGCTCCATCAAACAGAGCTTTTAAAACTGGTTTTTAAACACATTTCTACAGACTGTCTTTCTTATAGTCCTAATCTGGAAAGTCCTTTTAGCAACTAGCCTACTATTGCTATTTCCTGCCTTGATTTGTTTTTACTGTAGTTTTTATTTTATTATCATTCTTTTTTGCCTATGTAGAGCTTTGGGATAACACTGTAATGAAAAGCGCTATACAAATTAAATGTGTTATTATTATTCTGTAATACAGTGTATAAAGTGTTGAGGATGGTACAGTATGAATCTGATTACCTCTGTTTTGGTCCACCTCCAGATGACGCATTCTTACTCATGGGGCTCAACATAGCAGATCTATATCCAGACACTACACGTTTTATAACATACGAGGGCTCCATGACTATCCCGCCCTGCTTCGAGACAGCCACCTGGATCCTCATGAACAAACCTGTGTACGTCACACAGATGCAGGTAACTCACCCTCGATCATAGACTCAATAATAACATTAACTCATGTTTGCCAGAAGTTACTTGATAATTGGCCGTATTTGAGACTGTAGATTCTCTACCATAAACCTTATCTGTCCAACTTTCTCTCTCTCCGTCTCTTTAGATGCATTCTCTGCGACTGCTAAGCCAGAATGAGCCATATAAGATATTCCTCAGTATGAGTGACAACACACGGCCCGCCCAGCCTCTCCTACAGCGCTGTATCCGCACCAACATCAACTTCAGCAAGCAGGGCCGGGACTGCCCCAACAACCGTGCCCTGAGGCACCAGTATCGAGGTGTGTCTGAACGCATGTGTTTAAGATCTTTATTCAATCAACACGGTTACTTTAAAATGTCTGGTAAAATTCGGGTATTGGTAAAAACAGACTGTGAGGATGAAGGTTGTCATAGTAATATAAACTGCACATACTGTATTCTGAAACTGTTTGTGTTTTTAGAAATTCAATATACACTCAGTGACCAGTATATTAGGTACACTAACCCATTCGCGAAAATGGTTCACTCCTACAGACCGTGGCATCAAGGCATTCAGTTAATGTTCGATTGAACGTTAGAATGGACAAAACCAGTGACCTAAGCGACTGAGCGTGGTATGATCGTCGGTGCCAGGTGCGCCGGTTCCAGTATCTCAGAAACATCCGGCCTCCTGGGCTTTTTACGCTTGATCGTGTCTAGGGTTTAACGAGAATCGACTACAGCTCGGCATTCAACACCATAGTACCCTCCAAGCTCGTCATCAAGCTCGAGACCCTGGGTCTCGACCCCGCCCTGTGCAACTGGGTACTGGACTTCCTGACGGGCCACCCCCAGGTGGTGAGGGTAGGCAACAACATTTCCACCCCGCTGATCCTCAACACTGGGGCCCCACAAGGGTGCGTTCTGAGCCCTCTCCTGTACTCCCTGTTCACCCACGACTGCGTGGCCACGCACGCCTCCAACTCAATCATCATGTTTGCGGACGACACAACAGTGGTAGGCTTGATTACAAACAACGACGAGACGGCCTACAGGGAGGAGGTGAGGGCCCTCGGAGTGTGGTGTCAGGAAAATAACCTCACACTCAACGTCAACAAAACTAATGAGATGATTGTGGACAGCAGAGGGAACACCCCCCTATCCACATTGATGGGACAGTAGTGGAGAGGGTAGTAAGTTTTGAGTTCCTCGGCATACACATCACAGACAAACTGAATTGGTCCACCCACACAGACAGCATCGTGAAGAAGGCGCAGCAGCGCCTCTTCAACCTCAGGAAGCTGAAGAAATTTGGCTTGTCACCAAAAGCACTCACAAACTTCTACAGATGCACAATCGAGAGCATCCTGTCGGGCTGTATCACCGCCTGGTACGGCAACTGCTCCGCCCACAACCGTAAGGCTCTCCAGAGGGTAGTGAGGTCTGCACAACGCATCACTGGGGGCAAACTACCTGCCCTCCAGGACACCTACACCACCCAATGTCACAGGAAGGCCATAAAGATCATCAAGGACAACAACCACCCGAGCCACTGCCTGTTCACCCTGCTATCATCCAGAAGGCGAGGTCAGTACAGGTGCATCAAGGCTGGGACCGAGAGACTGAAAAACAGCTTCTATCTCAAGGCCATCAGACTGTTAAACAGCCACCACTAACATTGAGTGGCTGCTGCCAACACACTGACTCAACTCCAGCCACTTTAATAATGTGAATTTATGGGAAATGATGTAAAATATATCACTAGCCACTTTAAACAATGCTACCTAATATAATGTTTACATACCCTACATTACTCATCTCATATGTATATGTATATACTGTACTCTATATCATCTACTGCATCTTTATGTAATACATGTATCACTAGCCACTTTAACTATGCCACTTTGTTTACATACTCATCTCATATGTATATACTGCACTCAATACCATCTACTGTATCTTGCCTATGCCGCTCTGTACCATCACTCACTCATATATCTTTATGTACATATTCTTATCCCCTTACACTTGTGTCTATAAGGTAGTCGTTTTGGAATTGTTAGCTAGATTACTTGTTGGTTATTACTGCATTGTCAGAACTAGAAGCACAAGCATTTCGCTACACTCGCATTAACATCTGCTAACCATGTGTATGTGACAAATACATTTTGATTTGAATGGTGCAACACACAAAATACATCCAGTCAGTGGCAGTCCAGTGGGTGAAAATAGCTTGTTGATGAGAGAGGTCGAAGGATAATGGCAAGAATCGTGCAAGCTAACAAGCTGGCCACAAATAAGTAAATAATGTTGCAGTACAACAGTTGTGTGCAGAAAGGCATTGCAGCAGACAACCACACTGGGTTCTACTACAATCAGCTAAAAACAAGAAGAAATGGCTCCAGTGGGCATGCAATCACAAACACTGGACAATTGAGGAGTGGAAAAACTTTGCCTGGTCTGACAAATCCCAGTTCCTGTTGCGTCATGCTGATGGCAGAGTCAGGCTTTGGCGTAAGCAGCATTAGTCCATGGCCCCATCCTGCCTGGTGTCAACGATACAGGTTGGTGGCGGTGGTGTATGGTGTGGGGAAGGTTTTCCTGGCACACATTAGGTCCCTTGATACCAATTGAGCGACGTTTCCATGCCTTGGGTAATTCAGGCTGTTCTGGAGGCAAAGGGGGATCCGACCCAGTACTAGATGGGTGTACCTAATAAGCTGCCCACTGAGTGTATGTTTTCTGTCTTCTGTAGTTCTGAGATGTCTATAGAAAACTGTCTCGTCCCTCAAAATGAACAGGTTCTTTGTAGGTTCTATGTCTCAAGCATTGCCTTTGTTTCCAGTTCAAGCAGTTTATGCTAACCTCCACATCTCTTTGTTCTCTTTCCAGTAAACCAGTGGCTTCTGAAGTAGGAAAAAGATGAACATGCTGTACAATACAACAGGATAAAAACTAAATATTGGATCCTGACTCTCAAGACTTTATTTGAATGTGGAAATAATACATTATCAGCAGAGAGGCTGTTTTTTTATATGTTTGAGATTGCAAAGTAAGACAAGGAAAGATTGAAAAGTGTAACTTTTAAGGCTGCACAACTGTAATTCTTCTACAGAGTTTATGGAAATGGGCTGAATGGAAATTCAGCAGGCTCCGCCATTTACTGACCTCTGCAGTGGAGATAACGAGGACCTCTTTTATGACATCACCAACATCAGATTCACTTGAGTACCCAAAGATCTCAAAGAACCAACACTTCTTGAAATTAGCTAAATGTAATCACAGATACAACCATAACGTGTTTTGATACCAAAAGCATTCCATCAGATCTAACATCAAGCTAGGAATCTGAATATGATGGGTGCTCTTCTGGTGATGAAAGCTTCTACATAACCATGTCACAAGCAAAAGGTGTACTGAATAAATGTTACAAATGCAGAAACATTTTCTGACCATGTGACCTAACCAGGAAAAATGATGGGCCCCAGTAAAACACCAGGGCAAGAGATTTTCCTGTTCAGGCCACATAGTCAGGAAACACTCCTAGCCATAGACTTGGGAAATCCAGTATTTTATACTGTATTTGCTCAACTTTTCTAGCCATTTTGGGCCATTTGCCTTTTCTCTGTTTAATTGTTTACAATTTCATTCTGTTTATTTTAATGATAGCAGCCCAATTAACCTGTTTCAATGAATTATCTAAGATAAAATAACACTTTACTACATAAGGCCTATATAGTATATGCTGTTTAAGAATTGTATATTGTCTAGCACTGAATAGAGCATGGGACGTGATTTGTCTGCAAATTCTTTAAGCAGTTACAAAGCATTCCTTATCAATTATTTATCCTCATTTTCAATTCAGAGCTGTGTATGGCGTTACAGGCAGTGTGTGTGTGTGTGTGTGTGTGTGTGTGTGTGTGTGTGTGTGTGTGTGTGTGTGTGTGTGTGTGTGTGTGTGTGTGTGTGTGTGTGTGTGTGTGTGTGTGTGTGTGTGTGTGTGTGTGTGTGTGTGTGTGTGTGTGTGTGTGTGTGTGTGTGCGCTCTCTCCTGAGCATTGTATTTCTCATTAAATAGGATAAATATCCTCGTTTTGTGGCAACGAAACAAATACAATTGTATTTGTCACGTGTCAAATACAACAACAGGTCTAGAGTGATATGCTTTATTAACAAGCTCTTTCCCACCGATGCAGAGTAAAACAAGAAGATAAAAACACAAGAGAAATAACACACAAGAATGAAGCTAAATACAGGGAGTACCAATATACCATATCAATTTGCAGGGATACGAGGTAGTTGAGGTAAGTATATACAGTGCCTTCAGAAAATATTCACACCCCTTGACAAAGTAGGATTTATATGAATTGAATTGTCATATTTTTGGCAACAATCTAAACAAAATAGTCTAATGTCAAATTGGAAGAAAGATTATCATTTTTATTTGGAATTAAATGGAAAATAAAAGACTAAGTATTCAACCCCTTGAGTCAATACATGTTAGAATCACCTTTGGCAGTGATTACAACTGTGAGTCTTTCTGGGTAAGTCTAAGAGCTTTGTACACCTGGATTGTACAATATTTGCCCTTTATTATTTTTACAATTCTTCAAGCTCTGGTTATTGGTCTTTGCTAGACAGCCATTTTCAAGTCTTTTTTTTTTGCCAATTTAAGCCAACTTTATCTAGGACACTCAAACATTGAATGCCGTCTTGGTAAGCAACTCCAGTCTATAATTGGCCTAGCGTTTAGGCCATTTGTGCGGCTGAAAGGTGAATTTGTCTCCCAGTGTCTGTTGGAAAGCCAACTGAACCAGGTTTTCCTCTAGGATTTTGCCTGTGCTTAGCTCTATTGTTTTTTTGTGTGTTTTTTAAAAACTACTTAGTCCTTGCCAATGACAACCATACCCATAATATGATGCAACCAACTTCATGCTTGAAAATAAGAGTGTTAGTCAGTGATGCTTTGTATTCAGGACAAAAAGTTAATTTCTTTGCCACATCTTTTGCAGTATTACTTTATTGCCTTATTGCAAACAGGATGCATGTTTTGGAATATGTGTATTCTGTACAGGCTTCCTTCTTTTCACTCTGTTGTTTAGGTTAGTATTGAGGAGTAACTACAATATTGTTGATACATCTTCAGTTTTCTCCCATCACAGCCATTAAACTCTGTTTTAAAATCCCCATTGGCCTCGTGGAGAAATCCCTGAGCGGTTTCCGTCCTCTCCGGAAACTGAGCTGGGAAGGACGCCAGTATCTTTGTGGTGACTGGGTGTATTAATACACCATCAAAACTGTAATTAATAACTTCACCATGCTCAAAGGGGTATTCAATGTCTGCTTTTTTATTTTTACTCATTTAATAATAATAATATATGCCATTTAGCAGACGCTTTTTAGGTGCCCTTCTTTGTGTGGTATTGAAAAACCTAATGTACATGATCTTTGTGGTTGAATCTGTGCTTGAAATTCACTGCTCGACTGGGGGACCCAGATAATTGTATGTGTGGGTTACAGAGATGAAGTAGTCATTAAACAAATCATGTTAAACACCAGCACACCGAGTCCATGCGACTTATTATGTGACTTGTTATGCACATTTGTACTCCTGAACTTATTTAGGCTAGCCATAACAAAGGGGTTGAATACTTATATTGAAGCGACTTCAGCTTTTCGATTTTTCTTAATTTGTAAAAATGTATAAAAACATAATTCCACTTTGACATTATGGGGTATTGTGTGTGTATATCAGTAGGTGTGAATACTTTCTGAATGCACTGTACATGTAGGTAGGGTTAAAGTCACTAGGCATCAGGATAGATTATAATAAGAGTATAAAAACAAAGTAGTAGCAGCGTATATGATGAGTGTACACTCTTTGAAAAGGGTTTACAAGGGGGTTATTTGCGGCGGTATGGGGTTCTACCAAGAACCGTTTGGATCTAATGAACCCTATTTGGAAGACAATGATTATTTTGTAAGGCAAAGGGTTCTACCTAGAACATTTAACATCCTGAGAACCATTTTGGGAAGAAAGGGTGATTTGATGAGTCTTTGGAAGGCAAGAAGGGTTCTACATAAAACCATACATAATATTTCCCAGTATGCTCTATTGCAGGGAGATTAAGAATGGTTTGTTTTACTGTATTATCTGTGTTTTCGCATGTACATTGATTGGTTGATTAATTTCATGCTTAACAAAGATAAATAACAGTTTTCTAAAATAATCCAATCTGTTAGTTATTGGATTTATTGCACCTATTACTGAGATGGCTGTTCCAGTTTAGATGATTGAGATAGGTTATGGAAGATTGAATACTATGACTGATAGTCATTCTGAATGCAGATTGCGGGTGATTTAACAATTCCACTTGTTGGATATACTAACTGGCTGGATTCCAATAGGAATTACACATCACTTTGCAAGCCAGCATAATGGGATTTGCAGGACTGTAACCAGGAGTTTCCTAACACTACTGTTGGGTATAACTAAGCCCTCCAAGAAAGGCCTTGTGAAATGTAATGTATTATCATAGATCATTTGATTTTAAAGGCTAATAAGGATGGTGGAATTGTTTATAGGGGGTTCTAGGTAGAACCATACACGGGTTTCTTTGAAGAACTCTATGGGGACAAACTGAACTCTATATGGTTCTACTTAGCACCTTTTTTTGGAGTGTATGTGTACATGTGTGAAAGTTTGTGTGGCGTCAGTATGCGTGTGTGTGTTTGTGTGAGAGTGTCAGGATCAAGTCACAAGAGAGTGCAAAATAGTGCAGTGCAGATAGTTGGGGTAACCATTGGATAACTATGCAACTGTCTTATTCTTGGGGCATCAGTATGCGTGTGTCTTCGGAAAGTATTCAGACCCCTTTTTCAACGTTTTGTTGCGTTACAGACTTTACAATCCTTTCTCGGAGCTCTACGGACAATTCCTTTGACCTCATGGCTTGGTTTTTGCTCTGACATGCACTGTCAACTGTGGGACATTATATAGACAGATGTGTTTTTTACCAAATCATGTCCAATCAATTGAACTTACCACAGATGGACAACAATCAAGTTGTAGAAACATCTCAAGGATGATCAGTGGAAACAGTATGCACCTGAGTTCAATTTCAGTCCATAGCAAAGGGGCTGAATACATATGTAAATAAGGTATTTCTGTTTTTTATTTTTAATAAATTATCAAAAATGTCTGAACTGTTTTTGCTTTGTCATTGTGTGGTATTTTGTGTAGATTGCTGAGATTTTTTTAAAAATCCATTTCAAAATAAGGCCGTAACGTAACAAAATGTGGAAAAGGTCAAGGGGTCTGAATAATTTCCGAAGGCACTGTAGAAGCTGTCTCAGCCTGTTGGTCCAAGACCAGATTCTCTGGTACCGCTTGCTGGACGGTAACAGAGAGACCATCCATGGTTTGGGTGGCTGAAGTCTTTGTCTAAACACAATATCATACATGTACTCTTTCTGTATGATAATATCACAATGCCTAAAGATATGTAAACACAGTTGAAGTCGGAAGTTTACATACACCTTAGCCAAATACATTTAAACTTAATTTTTTACAATCCCTGACATTTAATCCTAGTAAAAGTTAGGATCGCCACTTTATGTGAAATGTCAGAATAATAGAGAGAATTATTTATTTCAGCTTTTATTTCTTTCATCACATTCCCAGTGGGTCAGAAGTTTACATACACTCAATTATTATTTGGTAGCATTGCCTTTAAATTGTTTAACTTGAGTCAAACGGTTTGGGAAGCCTTCCACAAGCTTCCCAAAATAAGTTGGGTGAATTTTGGCCCATTCCTCCTGACAGAGCTTGTGTCAGTCACTGAGTCAGGTTTGTATGCCTCCTTGCTCGCACATGCTTTTTCAGTTCTGCCCACAAATTTTCTATATGATTGAGGTCAGGGCTTTGTGAATACCTTGACTATGTGGTTCTTAAGCCATTTTGCCACAACTCTGGAAGTATGCTTGGGGTCATTGTCCATTTGGAAGACCCATTTGTGACCAAGCTTTAACTTTCTGACTGAAGTCTTGATGTTGCTTCAATATATCAAAATAATTCTCCTACCTCATGATGCCATGTATTTTGTGAAGTGCACCATCCCCTCCTGCAGCAAAGCACCCCCACAACATGATGTTGCCACCCCCGTGCGTCACGGTTGGAATGGTGTTCTTCAGCTTGCAAGCATTTTTCCTCCAAACATAACAATGGTCATTATGGCCAAACAGTTCTAATTTAGTTTCATCAGACCATTTCTCCAAAAAGTACGATCTTTGTCCTCATGTGCGGTTGCAAACCGTAGTCTGGCTTATTTATGGCGGTTTTGGAGCAGTGGCTTCTTCCTTGCTGAGCAGCCTTTCAGGTTATGTCGATATAGGACTTGTTTTACTGTGGCTATAGATACTTTTGTACCGGTTTCCTCCAGCATCTTCACAAGGTCCTTTGCTGTTCTGGGATTGATTTGCATTTTTTGCACCAAAACACTGTCATCTCTAGGAGACAGAACGTGTCTCCTACCTGAGCGGTATGATGGATGCGTGGTCCCGTGGTGTTTATACTTGCATACTATTGTTTGTACAGATTAACGTGTTACCTTCAGACGTTTGCAAATTGCTCCCAAGAATGAACCAGACTTGTAGAGGTCTACATTTTTTTTCTGAGATCTTGGCTGAATTATTTTGATTTTCCATAGATGTCAAGCAAAGAGGCACTGAGTTTGATGGTAGGCCTTGAAATACATCCACATGTACACTTCCAATTGACTCAAATGATGCCAATTAGCCTATGAGAAGCTTCTAAAGCCATGAAATTTTGGAATTTTCTGGAATTGTCCAAACTGTTTAAAGGCACAGTCAACTTAGTGTATGTAAACTTCAGACCCACTGGAATTGTGATACAGTGAATTATAAGTGAAATAATCTGTCTGTAAACAATTGTTGGAAAATTACTTGTGTCATGCACAAAGTAGATGTCCTTACCAACTTGCCAAAACTCTAGTTTGTTAACAAGAAATGTGTGGAGTGGTTGAAAAACTAGTTTTAATGACTCCAACCTAAAAGTATGTAAACTTCCGACTTCAACTGTATACTGAACCAATATAAACACAACATGTAAAGTGTTGGTCCCATGTTTCATGAACTGAAATAAAAGTTCCCAGAAATGTTCTAAATGTACAAAAAAGCTTTTTTTCTCAAATGTTATGCACAAATGTGTTTACATCCCTGTTAGTGAGCTTTACTCCTTTCCCAAGATAATCCATCCACCTGACAGGTGTGGCATATCAAGAAGCTGATTAAACCGTATGATCATTGCACAGGTGCACCTTGTGCTGGGGACATTAAAAGGCCACTCTAAAATGTGCAATTTTGTAACACAACATAATGCCGCAGATACCTCAAGTTTTGAGGGAGCGTGCAATTAGCATGCTGACTGCAGGAATGTCCACCAGAGCTGTGGCCAGAGAATTTAATGCTAATTTAACTGCCATAAGCCACCTCCAACGTTGTTTTAGAGAATTTGGCAGTCCATCCAACCGGCCTCACAACCGCAGACCACGTGCAACCACGTCAGCCCAGGACCTCCACATCCGGCTTCTTCACATGTGGGATCGTTTCCCTCTCACCCCACCCCCCTAAGTTTTAGATGCACTATTGTTAAGTGACTGTCCCACTGGATGTCATAAGAATGCACCAATTTGTAAGTCATAAGAGCGTCCGACTTAAATGTAATGTAAATGTCTGAGACCGCCAGCCCCATGAAACTATGGGTTTGCAAAACAGAAGAATTCCTGCACAAACTGTCCAAAACCGTCTCAGGGAAGCTCATCTGCATGCTCGTACTCACCAGGGTCTTGACCTGACTGCAGTTCAGCATCATAACCGACTTCAGAAGGCAAATGCTCACCTTTGATGGCCACTGGCACGCTGGAGAAGTGTGCTCTTCACGGATTAATCCTGGTTTCAACTCTACCGGGTAGACAGCAGACACAGTATGGTGTCGTGTGCTCGAGCGCGGATGTCAACGTTGTGGACAGAGTGCTCCATGGTGGCGGTGGGATTATATCTCAGTAGGCATAAACTACGGACAGTGAACACAATTGCATTTTATCAATGGCAATTTGAATGCAGAGATACCCTGACAAGATCCTGAGGCCCATTGTCCGCCGCCATCACCTCATGTTTCAGCATAATATATATATATATATATATATTTTTTTTTTTCACCTTTATTTAACCAGGTAGGCTAGTTGAGAACAGGTTCTCATTTGCAACTGCGACCTGGCCAAGATAAAGCATAGCAGTGTGAACAGACAACACAGAGTTACACATGGAGTAAACAATTAACAAGTCAATAACACAGAGAAAAAAGGGGAGTCTATATACAATGTGTGCAAAAGGCATGAGGAGGTAGGCGAATAATTACAATATTGCATATTAACACTGGAGTGATAAATGATCAGATGATCATGTACAGGTAGAGATATTGGTGTGCAAAAGAGCAGAAAAGTAAATAAATAAAAACTGTGGGGATGAGGTAGGTGAAAATGGGTGTGCTATTTACCAATAGATTATGTACAGCTGCAGCGATCGGTTAGCTGCTCAGCTAGCTGATGTTTGAAGTTGGTGAGGGAGATAAAAGTCTCCAACTTCAGCGATTTTTGCAATTCGTTCCAGTCACAGGCAGCAGAGTACTGGAACGAAAGGCGGCCGAATGAGGTGTTGGCTTTAGGGATGATCAATGAGATACACCTGCTGGAGCACGTGCTACGGATGGGTGTTGCCATCGTGACCAGTGAGCTGAGATAAGGAGGAGCTTTGCCTAGCATGGCCTTGTAGATGACCTGAAGCCAGTGGGTCTGGCGACGAATATGTAGCGAGGGCCAGCCGACTAGAGCATACAAGTCGCAGTGGTGGGTAGTATAAGGTGCTTTAGTGACAAAACGGATGGCACTGTGATAAACTGCATCCAGTTTGCTGAGTAGAGTGCTGGAGGCAATTTTGTAGATGACGTCGCCGAAGTCGAGGATCGGTAGGATAGTCAGTTTTACTAGGGTAAGCTTGGCAGCGTGAGTGAAGGAGGCTTTGTTGCGGAATAGAAAGCCGATTCTTGATTTGATTTTCGATTGGAGATGTTTGATATGGGTCTGGAAGGAGAGTTTGCAGTCTAGCCAGACACCTAGGTACTTATAGGTGTCCACATATTCAAGGTCGGAACCATCCAGTGTGGTGATGCTAGTCGGGCATGCGGGTGCAGGCAGCGATCGGTTGAAAAGCATGCATTTGGTTTACTAGCGTTTAAGAGCAGTTGGAGGCCACGGAAGGAGTGTTGTATGGCATTGAAGCTCGATTGGAGGTTAGAT
Source organism: Oncorhynchus gorbuscha (assembly GCF_021184085.1). NCBI lineage: Eukaryota > Metazoa > Chordata > Actinopteri > Salmoniformes > Salmonidae > Oncorhynchus > Oncorhynchus gorbuscha. Next base: position 20,810,502 of record NC_060188.1, on the reverse strand, counting down.
AGCACAGTGTGCAATGACGGCCCGAAAGTGTATACAATGGTGTCGTCTGCGTAGAAGTGGATCAGGGAATCACCCGCAGCAAGAGCAACATCATTGATATATACAGAGAAAAGAGTCGGCCCGAGAATTGAACCCTGTGGCACCCCCATAGAGACTGCCAGAGGACCGGACAACATGCCCTCCGATTTGACACACTGAACTCTGTCTGCAAAGTAATTGGTGAACCAGGCAAGGCAGTCATCCGAAAAACCGAGGCTACTGAGTCTGCCGATAAGAATATGGTGATTGACAGAGTCGAAAGCCTTGGCAAGGTCGATGAAGATGGCTGCACAGTACTGTCTTTTATCGATGGCGGTTATGATGTCGTTTAGTACCTTGAGTGTGGCTGAGGTGCACCCGTTGGCTTTCGAAGACCTTAGATAGGCAGGGCAGGATGGATATAGGTCTGTAACAGTTTGGGTCCAGGGTGTCTCCCCCTTTGAAGAGGGGGATGACTGTGGCAGCTTTCCAGTCCTTGGGGATCTCAGACGATATGCGAAGTTGCTTGATAATGGCGGGAACTGGAACACGCTGTCCTACACGTCGATCCCAAACATGCTCAATAATAACGCACAGCACCATGTCGCAAGGATCTCTACCCAATTCCTGGAAGCTGAAAATGTGCCAGTTCTTCCATGGCCTGCATACTAACTAGACATGTCACCTATTGAGCATGTTTGGGATCGACGTGTAGGACAGCGTGTTCCAGTTCCCGCCATTATCAAGCATCTTCGCACAGCCATTGAAGAAGAGTGGAACAACATTCCACAGGGTACAATCAACAGCCTGATCAACTCTATGTGAAGGAGATGTGTTGCACTGCATTTATTTTGTATTTATTTCATGTCTATTTAAATAGGCATCGAACCAGGGTCTGTAGTGACACCTGTAGCACTGAGATACAGTGCCTTAGACCACTGTGCAAATGGTGGTCACTCCAGATACTGACTGGTTTTCTGATCCACGCCCCTACCTTTTGTTTTTAAGGTATCTGTGACCTTAAGGCATCTGTGATTAACAAGCATATCTGTATTCCCAGTCATGTGAAATCCATAGATTAGGGCCTAGTAAATGCAATTCAATTGACGGATTTCCTGAAATGAACTCTAACTCTGTAAAATATTTGAAATTGTTGCATGTTGCGTTTATATTTTTGCTCTGTGTACATGTTCTCTCTCAAAGAGAAATCTTATAAGCATTCATCAGATGTATCATCTGCAGGAGCCCCAGCCTTGGTCAGCTAGCGTTACCTAGCAACCTATTTTACTACACCATCTGTGCCCACAGAAATAAATATTCATTATTCTTCAACATGCATGTCTGTGTGCAGGTGATTGGTGTTCACGGTTACTATCGCATTCCTCAGACAACAGAAATATTCATCTCAGACAGAGATATTCATCATTCAGATTTATTTTCAAGTCATATCTTGTCGCCATCTTTGGACCATATTAGTTCTATGCACTGCAAGTAGGCCTATATTTTAGTATAATTATACTACGGTCCTCATTATGGAGCTATGTTTCAATGACTTGACAATCCTGAAGGATATTGTTGGTTTAATGATTGACTGAAAATAAATGATGCAGCTGCTGTCTTGTAAAATAATCACAGAATCATTGAAAAAAGTATTGCATTCTGCTCTTGGCTATGTTACTTTGGGGACGTTTCCATTTGGAGCAGTTTGAAAAAGTACAGACAGAGCAAGAACAGCACATTCTCTCAATGCAGTCTAGCCAGAATGGAGAAGTGGGAGTGGGAAAGGAGGTTAAACACCCCTGGGAAAGGACACTCCATATTGGAAATACATGTTTCAACATCTGACGGCATCCATCTGTCGCTGTTCAACTATGTCAAGTGGAGACAAATCCCAGTTCCCCCTCTTCCACAGACTCATCACACACACACACAAGTTGCACCATTCAAACCTTGAGCAGAAACATAATATAGCACTCATACATTTTACATCTTCATTAAGCTCACAAGACCGTAAGAATGTAAAAAGACCTACGTAAACACTCATGGGGACATTTTGCGCCTTGGTGTTGGGCAACATTCACACAAGAGGTTTGGCCTAGATGTCTGGTCTTCAGGAGAAAAGCTGCCCTTCATTATTAGGGCTTACCTCACAGTCCTGTCTGCTTATTTCTGGGGATGCACTCTAGCAGCAATCCTTTGAATAAAACGGAGAAGACTACATATCCAGGTCACTCACAGCAACATGGAAGCTCTGGGGATGTACTACCACACATCTCGCCCACAATTTAGTCAAGAAGTGGTGTTGTTATACAAGTGAACTGATACTGTACTTTACTAAGTTTTACAGGGCTTTGTATGGGCTAAATAACTACAACTGAGCTTGAATCTCAAACATACCATTTTTATGTGTTCTGTGCATCTGTGTGCACAGAAGTGTAAGAAAGACAAGAGGTGAAACATTTGTCTGAAACATCTTGAGGAGGGGAGGACAATCGGGATAAGGTAATCTGTCTGTGCTTGAACTTCAATAACGGTACGGGATTGAGAGCTGACCCAATATCAGTTTTGTTTTATCTTTGCTCAAGCCATGAGGGCAGCCATGCAATACCTAAAAGCAGTCTGCATAAAATCAGTAGCGGTGTTCTGCAGCCACCTAGCGGTAAGCAAAGATTAAGCATATTAACTCACTGGGTGCAAATCAGCGGTTCCTCTCCGAAACAGTAGACGGCGTGTTCTACGAAATCGTGTTTTAATCCGCAGTTATTCACCAGCGAAAAAAATTACAGACGCGCTTTTGAGGGAACAAAGAAAGGAGCTCGGGGTGAGTTAATTTTCAAGTGTAGATCCTTTCGATAGTTTTGCATTTTACTTTTCGAAAAGGTCAGATGAAGGTGGAGATAATTTCACAACTGAATAGAATTGTATTTTCATTCAAACCAAATACAATCTGCATTTACTTTCAAGCAAGGCTTTGCTAACGTTCGCTTGCTAACTGTGACTCCTTTCATATACGCTAACTGCTTTAGCGCATATTAACGATAGCTTCTGACCAGTGTAGGTTTTGTTGAGCCCCGACTCCTGCTCTAAACATTAACACGCATCGCTTGCGGTACGTTTTTGTAGACTTGTCATTCATATCAGCGATAAATAATTGAAAGAACTAAAGGGTAAATTGCTACACCTTTTTTTATAGGGTTGGTGTTCCCACAAGGCCATATCTCCAGCTCTTGTTTACGGAAGCCAGACAGAAATCATAGCCGGCCACCTGTGCTAATGAGCTATCTCGCTTGCTTCGAACACCTGGCTGTACGCAACAGTGGGGAGGAAGTGTAGTTCTTCAACTGGAGAAACACAACTTCTGTGCAATACTGTAAGTGCTTATTTTGTATTTGAAAGTTTATTTCTCACTGATATGAAAGATAAGGGGCATATCAGCATATGTTTAGAAAATCGGTTTTGAAGGAGTGACTATTGACTTTATCTAAAAGTTAAAACACAGCGTCGGAATTGTAGTTCACATTGAGCCAAATGTGGGCGAATGTAACATCTGAAAACCTTAAATATGGAAAGGGGTTTAAGGGCTAGCTAACAGTAACTGTTAGCTGTTGTCGTTAACTCTGCTTACTAGATTAGCTAACTACATTCTGTAACTTTGCTAGTTTGGATGTTTAATTAACTTTAGCGTATGTTTTGAGATTACGTCCTTTACGTAGCTAGTTTCAACCTAGAATGATTTCACTATAGTTACTGTAGCTATCCCACTATGCGGCTAGCTCTCTTACTAGCCACTTCTCGACATATTCCAAACATTGTGTCATCACATTGGAATTGTCGGGTAGATTCTCACACACTGGTATCTTGTACTTGCATATGTCTCTAGTCAATTACTAATATCTCAGCATTGCAATTGGTTAATAAATCAATATAAGTGTTAAACGTCTGACGCAATTTTTACGTAAACAAAATAAATTAGACCGGTTTCTACCGCCTCCCTCCAGTTGATTTACGTTAATTTACTTTGCTCAGTATGAGGCTCTGCGTTCATGACTAGCTTCACTAAACTTGATTAATTTATGAAAGTAAAGATCTTGCTAGGGTTCTAGAGAACGTGTTTATGTATGCGTAGGATGCCATTAATCCCAAATACGAAATAAAGTATTTTTTGTTAGCAATTTCTCTACCGCCGCACTAGGCGGTAGAGAAGAGTCCATGAGTTTGCGTTGGATCTGCCAAGATGCATGCGTGGACGAAAGCTAGTCTGTCAGTATAGAAACTGCTTTAAATTAGTTTTTCTTATTATAAGGAAACGACACCATGTTTTGTATGCAGCCTGCTGGTTACATTGTATTTATGGAGCCAACAACAAACGGTGTGAATCCTACGGTCTGTTTCCCAGATGCCATGATCTTTCAATCTCTTGCACTGGGCGCACTAGCTGTTTTTGGCATTAATATTATTATTTGCCTATAACAAGCTCAATGTTTTTATTACAGTGCCAATGACGAGAATAGCTTGAAATCCACAATTCCTCAGCCAAGATGTCAAGTAAGTAGATATTTATGTCAATTTGTTTTGAATTGGTGTGGCAGTTAGCCTGGGACCAATACAACTGACATGTAGGTTTAGATACAGGTTAAATGCTAACTGCATTATAGAGCTTAATGATAAAGGGAGTCCAATTTACTCTTTTTGTTTTGGTATGTCTAAACTTTGTCTTAACATTTACTTTACACAGAAAGGCCATCATATGCACCTCCCCCCACCCCAGCCCCCACAACTGTAAGTATCACATACCATCCAACATCAGTCCTCCCATTTTCTCCCAATGCCAGAGGAGTGGGTCTTCTATACAATCAACTTGAGCTCAGTAATGTATGGTGGTGCTGCAGGACCGCACAGACGTATTAGCTCAGGATGTTCTGTCAATACATTTGCAAGTATGTGGCTCACAGACAAACATTTCCCTTCATCTAAATCACATGCTGCTATACATTTTGAACATCAATAGATGGAAGTAGAACTGGCCAGTTACCAGCTGTTTACCTCCCCCTTTGCTATCTTTTTATTTTGTGATGCTCCTATGACAGAAATAAGCCAATGACTATGCGCTGCTTTAAATCATTACCCCCAAAATCCTTTTCATTTTTTGTTGTCCCTCCCCCTTGTTTGTGTCATTTCTCATTTGTGTTTTGTCTCATTTGTCTCCATCAGCAAGTGCCCAACACCCCTGGGTTTGTGGGGTACAACCCATACAGCCATCTGGCCTACAACAACTACAGGCTGGGAGGGAATACCGGCAGCAACAACAGGGTAATGGTAGGACCAATGCCATCCAGGGCTAGAGCCCAAGGAGTAAGGCTGGCTATTCCCTGAGTGAGAAAAGGATAATTGGGAGAAAAGGGAAATGAGTGTTTGGTACAACAATAGAATGGTGAAGAAAGAAAAAATATATATACATATATATTCAACATGCAGGAAAGGATACATTTGGGGGGGATAAATGGTACAACAAAAACAGCTGCTGGCTGTGGTCAAGTGAGGTCAGTAATTGCCCCAAAGTCCTCCTATAATCTTCTGTAAAACTAACACCATCTTATTCCAACTGATTTGATGCTCCGCTTGATGACCCACCAACCACATGTGATTGTTTGTTCGAAGTGTCACCAGCTCCCCTCATCTTGTCCCACTCCTTGATGCAAAAGCATTTCATGTTAGAGCAGTTGCACCTCTGCCATGCCCCTCCCCTGCTTGTACAGCCTGCAAGGGAGCAGCAGCATGTTTCCCTGTCCATCCAAGGCTCATGACTTGGCATGTCAGAGGTTCGTACTGGTTGGTGTTTTAATCACAAGGTAGCCAAAACTGATAGCAGTATTCATTTGAATTATAGCCCTCAACACAGAGGGCAATAATTTGTCCTCGACATATCAGCTTTGCATGAAACACTATCCAAAAAATAAGGTGCAGGATTTTGGAATGAGTCTCCTTAAGCGCTTCACTTAAAGCAGATTGTCATTTTCAGTTGTGGCCCTGCCCCTTCTTCATAGTAGTACATAAGTGCTTTCTGTAATAGCTATGTCTGTTGGTTTGACCTATTGATATTTTCTTTGGTTCTCTTTCCCAGAATTCCTCAGGAATCACTGTTCCCAAGCCGCCCAAACCGCCAGATAAGCCGCTGATGCCCTACATGCGGTACAGCCGGAAGGTAAGCAGGAAGGTAAGACACCCACGGTGTCTACTTTTACTGCTTGTACAGGGGGTCGCCCAGCCAACCGTCTGGATGGCCGGGGACCCCACTGTTGATGACCCCTGGTGGTATGTTCCTCACATCTTACCTCCTCTGGATTGGAGGTCGGAGACAGCTGAGTTACACCACCATCTGGATCCACTCCTCTTCAACACCTGTCTTCATTGTTGATTCTGTCTGTCCTGGTTTCTGTGTGACCTATTGTGCTTGCTTTCCCTTTGTCTCCTCCAAATCAAATCTTTCTCTCCCTCTTTCTTCCTCTTGTGTATTTATATACATTTTCCGGCTGTTGCTGCTCTGTTTTGACCATGGTGCCTCCTTTTTGCCAGGTCTGGGACCAAGTCAAAGCCTCCAATCCGGATCTGAAGTTATGGGAGATTGGAAAGATTATTGGTGGCATGTGGAGGGACCTCACTGAAGAGGAGAAGCAGGACTACTTGAATGAATATGAAGCGGAAAAGGTGAGGGCAGTTGGGAGCTTCAGTTTTCCAATGCCCTAGCTATTTTTCCTTGGGTAAATGAGTCAAGTATTTTTCACCGAGATTTTATAACTACTGCCTCTATAGATTGAGTACAACGACTCCCTGAAGGCCTACCACAACTCACCGGCTTACCTGGCCTACATCAATGCCAAGAACCGTGCCGAGGCGGCTCTGGAGGAGGAGAGCAGACAGCGGCAGACCCGCGTTGAGAAGGGAGAACCTTACATGAGCATCCAGCCTGCTGAAGACCCAGATGGTAATGGCCTGGAGACTTGAAATTCTGTCTCTCCTGTACCTTTTTTTGTTTATCCATATTGTGTGTATTGAAAGCCAACGTTTGTCCTTTCCGTAGACTATGACGATGGGTTCTCCATGAAGCACACGGCCACCGCTCGCTTCCAGCGGAACCACCGGCTCATCAGTGACATCCTCAGTGAGATTGTGGTGCCAGATGTGCGCTCTGTCGTCACCACTGCACGCATGCAAGTCCTCAAGCGCCAGGTCCAGTCCCTCATGGTGCACCAGGTAAGCAAAGCTAGTGGAAGACACACACTGGACTGCAATCACATAAGTCTGGTTTGACACTGTTCCTTTCCACAGAGGAAGCTGGAAGCAGAGCTGCTGCAAATAGAGGACCGGCACCAGGACAAGAAGAGGAGATTCTTGGAGACGACAGACTCCTTCAACAGTGAGCTCAAACGGGTATGTGCCCCCACCCCACAGTGTCCAAAATGAGAATCGCCTCATACAAAGTGCAACAGCTGATAGCCTTAGTCTTTTTTTTGTACTAGTGAAGATAATTTGTTTACTTTTATCAGCAGCTGTGCTGAGATGATAGTTTATATTCTGTGCCACTCTGTTGCTGTTCAAGTTTGTCTTTGTAGCTCTGGTGTGAACTAGATGTGTTTGTCTGTGTGCAGCTGTGTGGTCAGAAGGTGGAGGTAGACATGGAGAAGCTGGCAGCAGAGATTGCTGTGGCAGAGGAGACTGCGAGGCGGCGGGCGGAGGAGAGGGAGAAGGAAGCGGCGGAGCAGGCAGAGAAGGCGGCTCAGGCCCAGGAACAGCAAGAGCAGCAGCAGGCTGCAGCAGCCTCCGCTTCATCTACCCTGCCCATCACTGAACAGAACAACACCACCCCACCAACCACAGAGAACAAGGAGGACCAGGACAAGCCAACTCCTATGGAGACCGGTCAGTCGTACCAACATCTCACTAACACTAACTACAGCGTTTTCTCTTGTTATTTCAGTAACTTGCTGTTTGGAGTAAGAAAAAGCCTGATACAAGTAGTGCTTTTATTGCAGTACAATGTTAACCGTTGTGGCATTCAGACTGAGCATTGTGATCAATGATCATTAAAATCTACATAAAGACACCTGACCTACACACTTTCCTCCTTTCCTTCAGAAGAGACTCCTGCATCTGAGACCCAGCCTGAGGCTGAGGAGGGCACACCTGCTGCAGAGAAGCAGCAGGGCCCGCCGGTGGAGAGCGTCACGGACGAGGGCACTAGTGACAGCACCGCCCCATCCGAGAGCAGCACCGGAACCCCTGCAGACCCCCCTGCTTCAGCTGAACCTGCCCCAGAGGAACGCCCAGCCAGCCAGCCCTCCCAATAACCTCTCTCTGAGCACACCCTCCAACCTGTAGACTAGGGTCATGCTTTGTGGGCACAGTGCTGCATATCAAAAATATTGGAATGTATAGAAGTGATTTCATGGGTAGAGATGTCCATAGTTTTGTACATTCTGTGTGTTATTTGCGATGTCGTGCAACCCTGTGCCCATTTAAATATGACCCTGTGATGTTCTTCCACCATCCCCACACTCTGTTTGTGTTTGACATTTCTAATGATCTTATGGATTTCTGGATTCATACCACAAGCCAACCGTTCCTCTTTAGCTATTGGCGTTGATAGAACAGGGAGGGGCCTAGGCCTAATTTATTCCATACCCAATTGACAATGGTTTTTAAATGCTGTTTTTGTTGCCTTTTTTTATCTAACTTTTAGTTAGTAATCAATATGGTGTGGACTGTTAGTGCTGGATTAAATTCAGAATTCATATGAAATGGCCAGTCCTTGACTATCACCTATTATATGACAGCAAATTGATCATTTGTGAACTGTTTTACATGAGCTGTTTGCAACTGCACAGCTGTGTCAAACCCTGTTGCTGTGTATCACCATTAGAGAAATGGTCAGGATGAACCTCAGATAACCTCATGCATTCAAATGACTGTTTTTACTTGAATTTGAGTAATTTGAGTATGCCTCTGCAATTTGCATCTTTTTTTTGTACTGTCAAGCCTCTTGCCCAAATAAAAGTAATTTCTGTCTTTCTGACTTGTGGTTTATTTCAAATGTTTTGTCTTTCTCTAGATGTAGGTCTATGATTGCTTAGACTGCCCAGTCAATTATAACTCAGCATTGTAATTTTGATATCGACAATGTATTATCAAACATTCATTATTTTACAATTATTTCAAATTGGGGGGGAAATGGTCTGACTTTTGGACTATTACTGTGAGTAAACTCTCGTTGGCCATTGTGGGGAATGTGGTTGCATGCCCACTTTTCTTGCCTCGTCGCCTTCTCTACCATCCATGCGTCGTCACACCTCTTGAAAAGAGCACGAGGGAGCACCAGACGCCCACTGCAGATATCAGGAATGATGAACAGCCGTGCGCTTTGCCTCTACATCGCGCTCCTCTACCCAATTCCCAAAACATTGACGGAATACTCAACCAATACTGACTCGGAGTACGAGTTTGGGGATTACCGGGGCAAGTGGTGCTTAGACGACCACGGATTTGTGTATAGCATCGGGGAGGTGTACTATCCCAGTCCATCTGCTTGTCCGTGCACCTGCACTGAAGACGGACCCGTGTGCATACGACCCAAGTGTCCTCGCATTCATCCTCGATGTACACGGATTAAATACAAGTCCTGCTGTCCAGTGTGTGAGGCAGTTAGCAAAGTGTGTGTATATGGTGGCAAAATGTACAGAATATTCGAGGAATTCAGGGTGAGATTTATTTTTAAAAGAAACATGACAAAATATGCTCCATCTACTTTAAGGGACTGTGTACATTATCCAAGGTTGGACCTTTGAATTAGTTTATTATACTGTTTTATACTCATGTCAAAGCAGTGTTTTTTTGTGTGTCTAGCCTGATGGTGAAGATGGGGACATTGGTTATTGATTAATTGCATGAGAGATGTAGGCCTATTGTCAAGTGTAATCATAACAGTACTCTCCATCAACAAGGGGTCATGTGGGGGTCAGCAGTTGAGATGGCAATTGAAAACAGTATTCAGGTATTACATTGATACATGCTTCATAGGTTTCTCAAGTATTATGCTTCCTTCCAAACATGTCTAAAGGTGTGTCTAACCTGCTGTTTCAGTTGTCACGCTGTGAGAGATGTCGTTGTGAGCCCAACAGGGAGGTGTATTGTTCCATCTCTGACTGTCCTGCACCACACTGTGTCAACCCTACATATGAGCCCAACCACTGCTGTCCTGTCTGCGACACTGGTGAGTTCACTTCTACAAACACACAACTTTCCAACACAATTAATGGTCTCTACCCTCAGAAACACACCATTTCTTGCACACTAGTTTGCATGCTATAATGATAGCGTGGACATACACACACACAGATGTGTTCTGTATAATTTGACCTGAACATACAACGCAAATATACAGAGTCCATAAGCCTGGTCATACAGTTGTAGTCTGAAGTTTACATACACCTTAGCCAAATACATTTAAACTCAGTTTTTCACAATTCCTGACATTTAATCCTAGTAAAAATTCCCTGTTTTAGGTCTGTTAGGATCACCACTATTTTAAGAATGTGCAATGTCAGAATAATAGTAGAGAAAATTATTTATTTCAGCTTTTATTTCATCACATTCCCCCCAAAGGGTCAGAAGTTTACATACACTCAATTAGTATTTGGTAGCATTGCCTTTAAATGGTTTAGCTTGGGTCAAACGTTTCAGGTATCCTTCCACAAGCTTCCCACAATAAATTTGGTGAATTTTGGCCCATTCCACCTGACAGAGCTGGTCTAACTGAGTCAGGTTTGTAGGCCTCCTGGCTCGCACACACTTTTTCAGTTCCCGCCCACAAATGTTCTATAGGATTGAGATCAGGGTTTTGTGATGGCCACTCCAATACCTTGACTTTGTTGTTCTTAAGCCATTTTGCCACAACTTTGGAAGTATGCTTGGGGTCAACTTAGTGTATGTAAACGTCTTTATATTGTAAGCTTCTTTATATTTATATTGTGATATAGGGAATATAAGTGAAATAATATGTCTGTAAACAATTGTTGGAAAAATGACTTGGGTCATGCACAAAGTAGATGTCCTAACCGACTTGCCAAAACCTTAGCATGATAACAAGACATTTGTGGAGTGGTTGAAAAACAAGTTTTAATGACTCCAACTTGTGTATGAAAACTTCCGACTTCAACTGTATGTAACTCAAGCATTTTGCTGCACCTGCTATAACACCTGCTTAGTTAACTGTGTATGCGACCAATAAACATTGATTTGATTTCAACCATCAATAATTAGCTTTGACACAGCTGCAGCTCTTCTTATGTAATGTTTACGATGGCAGTAGTTGGCCGCTGCCCCCAGTTGAAGTCAGTGTTTCTTTAATCACTGCTCCACTGCACTGGTATTTACATTACATTTACATTTAAGTCATTTAGCAGACGCTCTTATCCAGAGCGACTTACAAATTGGTGCATTCACCTTATGACATCCAGTAGAACAGTCACTTTACAATAGTGCATCTAAATCTTAAAGGGGGGGGGGTGAGAAGGATTACTTATCCTATCCTAGTTATTCCTTAAAGAGGTGGGGTTTCAGGTGTCTCCGGAAGGTGGTGATTGACTCCGCTGTCCTGGCGTCGTGAGGGAGTTTGTTCCACCATTGGGGGGCCAGAGCAGAAGAGGAGCGGGGTGACGTGAGAGAACTTGGGAAGGTTGAACACCAGAACACCAGACGGGCTGCGGCGTTCTGGATGAGTTGTAGGGGTTTAATGGCACAGGCAGGGAGCCCAGCCAACAGCGAGTTGCAGTAATCCAGACGGGAGATGACAAGTGCCTGGATTAGGACCTGCGCCGCTGGTACCATGTGTACTGTGCGTTCAACATGATATGTACATCATATTCATAACAAGCTCAATTATTAGTTAGAGTCAAGCCAAGGAGTTTTGGAAATATTTCAAATATTTAGTCACTGATGTGGGATCCAAGCATCCTTAGAACTAAACAATGGAATTCAGCACTGCACAGATTACAGCATTGCACAGATCAAACTGCTCGATAGTGCTCTGTCCAACACAGGAATAGTAACTAGCCCCCAGCCTGGTGGGATAGTGGGGCATGGGGCCAGCCATCCAACAGCAGACAGTAAAGGAACAGCTTGTGTGTGCCGTATATAGTTCAATCAGAAAATCAATCACATTTATTTATAAAGCCCTTTTACATCAACAGTTATCACAAAGTGCTTATACAGAAGCCCAGTCTAAACCCCAAAGAGCAAAAGCAATGCAGATGTAGATTGAACACAAATATATACACCCAACATCTAAAGTGTTGATTCCATGTTTCATGAGCTGGAAAAAAAAAAAGGACAAAACACACATCACAACAAGAAAGACACCAGAACGCTAAATAACACAACACTACATAACACAACACAACACTACAATATCCTGCTACTTCGCAAACCCATTGAAGAGGAGTGGGACAACATTCCACAGGCCACAATCAACAGCCTGATCAACTTTATGCGAAGGCGATGTGTCGCGCTGCATGAGGAAAATGGTGGTCACACCAGATACTGAACGATTTTATAATAATAATAATAATATATGCCATTTCTCTCCCACCTTTTTTTAATGTATCTGTGACCAACAGATGCATATCTGTATTCACAGTCGTGAAATTCATAGATTAGGGCCCAATTTATTTATTTCAATTGACTGCTTTCCTTATATGAACTGTAACTCAGTAAATCTTTGAAATTGTTGCATGTTGCGTTTATATATTTTTTCAGTATATATTGGCACCCTTCCACTTTTCTTAAATAATTCCCTTTTTCTTCAATAATAAGTTGTAATTAAAAAAATAATAAGTTTGGTCTCCACACATTGGATTTTCAACATTGAAGAAGCAATTTTGTTTTTTGAAACTAAGTTTACAATTTTAATTGAGAAAATAAAAACAAATGGCATGGACTCAATTATTAGCACCCATGAGCTTTTTATAATTATTTTTTATTTATTTAACCAGGTAGGCCCGTTGAGAACAAGTTCTCATTTACAACTGCGAGCTGGCCAAAATAAAGCAAAGCAGTGTGACACAAACAACAAGACAGAGTTAAACATGGAATAAATAAATGTACCGTCAATAACAGAATATAAATAAATATATATATATATACAGTGTGTGCAAATGAGGTAAGTTTACGGGGGTAAGGCAATAAATAGGCCTTAGTGCTGAAGCAATTACAATTTAGCAATTAAACACTGGAGTGATATATGTGCAGAAGATGAATGTGCAAGTAGGGATACTGGGGTGCAAAGGAGCAAAAAAAGAAATAACAATATGGGGATGAGCTAGTTGGATGGGCTATTTACAGATGGGCTATGTATAGGTGCAGTGATCTGTGAGCTGCTCTGACAGCTGATGCTTAAAGGTAGTGAGGGAGATATGAGTCTCCAGCTTCAGTGATTTTTGCAATTCGTTCCAGTCATTGACAGGAGAGCGTTGAAGATGTCGTTCCCATAGCAACGACTAAAACATTCCCAAACCAGAAACCGTGGATTGATGACAGCATTCGCGTGAAACTGAAAGCGCGAACCACTGCTTTTAATCAGGGCAAGGTGACCGGAAACATAGCCGAATACAAACAGTGTAGCTATTCCCTCCGCAAGGCAATCAAACAAGCTAAGCGTATAGAGATAAAGTAGAATCGCAATTCAATGGCTCAGACACAAGAGGTATGTGGCAGGGTCTACAGTCAATCACGGATTACAAAAAGAAAACCAGCCCAGTCACGGACCAGGATGCCTTGCTCCCAGGCAGACTAAATAAAAAAATTGCCCGCTTTGAGGACAATACAGCGCCACTGACACGGCCCACAACCAAAACATGCAGACTCTCCTTCACTGCAGCCGAGGTGAGTAAAACATTTAAATGTGTTAACCCTCGCAAGGCTGCAGGCCCAGATGGCATCCCCAGTCGCGCCCTCAGAGCATGCGCAGACCAGCTGGCTGGTGTGTTTACGGACATATTCAATCGATCCCTATCCCAGTCTGCTGTTCCCACATGCTTCAAGAGGGCCACCATTGTTCCTGTTCCCAAGAAAGCTAAGGTAACTGAGCTAAACGACTACCGCCCCGTAACACTCACCTCCGTCATCATGAAGTGCTTTGAGAGACTAGTCAAGGACCATATCACCTCCACCCTACCTGACACCCTAGACCCACTCCAATTTGCTTACCGCCCAAATAGGTCCACAGATGATGCAATCTCAACCACACTGCACACTGCCCTAACCCATCTGGACAAGAGGAATACCTATGTGAGAATGCTGTTCATCGACTACAGCTCAGCATTTAACACCATAGTACCCTCCAAACCCGTCATCAAGCTCGAGACCCTGGGTCTCGACCCCGCCCTGTGCAACTGGGTACTGGACTTCCTGACGGGCCGTCCCCAGGTGGTGAGGGTAGGTAACAACATCTCCACCCCGCTGATCCTCAACACTGGGGCCCCACAAGGGTGCGTTCTGAGCCCTCTCCTGTACTCCCTGTTCACCCACGACTGCGTGGCCATGCACGCCTCCAACTCAATCATCAAGTTTGCGGACGACACTACAGTGGTAGGCTTGATTACCAACAACGACGAGACGGCCTACAGGGAGGAGGTGAGGGCCCTCGGAGTGTGGTGTCAGGAAAATAACCTCACACTCAACATCAACAAAACTAATGAGATGATTGTGGACTACAGGAAACAGCAGAGGGAACACCCCCCTATCCACATCGATGGAACAATAGTGGAGAGGGTAGTAAGTTTTAAGTTCCTCGGCGTACACATCACAGACAAACTGAATTGGTCCACCCACACAGACAGCATCGTGAAGAAGGAGCAGCGGCGCCTCTTCAACCTCAGGAGGCTGAAGAAATTCGGGTTGTCACCAAAAGCACTCACAAACTTCTACAGATGCACAATCGAGAGCATCCTGTCGGGCTGTATCACCGCCTGGTACGGCAACTGCTCCGCCCACAACTGTAAAGCTCTCCAGAGGGTAGTGAGGTCTGCACAACGCATCACCGGGGACAAACTACCTGCCCTCCAGGACACCTACACCACCCGATGTCACAGGAAGGCCATAAAGATCATCAAGGACAACAACCACCCGAGCCACTGCCTGTTCACCCCGCTATCATCCAGAAGGCGAGGTCCGTACAGGTGCATCAAAGCTGGGACGGAGAGACTGAAAAACAGCTTCTATCTCAAGGCCATCAGACTGTTAAACAGCCACCACTAACATTGAGTGGCTGCTGCCAACACACTGACTCAACTCCAGCCACTTTAATAATGGGAATTGATGTAAAATATATCACTAGCCACTTTAAACAATGCTACTTAATATAATGTTTACATACCCTACATTATTTATCTCATATGTATACGTATATATTGTACTCTATATCATCTACTGCATCTTTATGTAATACATGTATCACTAGCCATTTGAACTATGCCACTTTGTTTACATACTCATCTCATATGTATATACTGTACACGATACCATCTACTGCCATCTTGCCTATGCCGCTCTGTACCATCACTCATTCATATATCTTTATGTACATATTCTTTATCCCTTTACACTTGTGTGTATAAGATAGTAGTTTTGGAATTGTTAGCTAGATTACTCGTTGGTTATTACTGCATTGTCGGAACTAGAAGCACAAGCATTTCGCTACATTCGCATTAACATCTGCTAACCATGTGTATGTGACAAATAAGATTTGATTTGAACTGGTAGGAAAGGCGGCCAAAGAAGGAATAGGCTTTGGGGGTGACCAGTGAAATATACCTGCTGGAGCGAGTGCTACGGGTGGGTGCTGCTATTGTGACCAGTGAGCTGAGATAAGACGGGGCTTTACCTAGCAAAGACTTATAGATTACCTGGAGCCAGTGGGTTTGACAACGAATATAAAGCGAGGGCCAGCCAACGAGAGCATGCAGGTCGCAGTGGTGGATAGTATAGGTTGCTTTGGTGACAAAGCGAATGGCACTGTGATCGACTGCATCCAATTTGCTGAGTAGAGTGTTAGAGGCTATTTTATAAATGACATCGCCAAAGTCAATGATCGGTATGATAGTCAGTTTTACGAGGGTATGTTTGGCAGCATGTGTGAAGGATGCTTTGTTGTGAAATAGGAAGCTGATTCTAGATTTAATTTTGGATTGGAGAGTCTGGAAGGAGAGTTTACAGTCTAACCAGACACCTAGGTATTTGTAATTGTCCACATATTCTAAGTCAGAACCGTCCAGAGTAGTGATGCTGGATGGGCAGGCAGTGATCGGTTGAAGAGCATACATTTATACTTGCATTTAAGAGCAGTTGGAGGCCATGGAAGGAGAGTTGTATGGCATTGAAGCTCGTCTGGAGGTTAGTTAGCACAGTATCCAAAGAAGGGCCAGAAGTATACAGTATGGTGTCATCTGCATAGAGGTGGATCAGAGAATCACCAGCAGCAAGAGCAACATTATTGATGTGTACAGAGAAAAGAGACGGCCCGAGAATTGAACCCTGTGGCACCCCCATAGAGACTGCCAGAGATCCGGACAACAGGCTCTCCGATTTGACACACTGAACTCTGTCTGAGAAGTATTTGGTGAACCAGGCAAGGCAGTCATTTGAGAAACCAAGGCTGTTGAGTCTGCTGATAAGAATGTGGTGATTGACAGAGTCGAAAGCCTTGGCCAGGTCGATGAATACGGCTGCACAGTATTGTCTTTTATTGATGGTGGTTATGATATCGTTTTAGACCTTGAGCGTGGCTGAGATGCACTCATGACCAGCTCGGAAACCAGATTGCATAGCGGAGAAGGTACGGTGAGATTCGAAATGGTCGGTGATCTGTTTGTTAACTTGGCTTTCGAAGACCTTAGAAAGGCAGCTAATACTTGGTTGCATAGCCTTTGGCCAAGAGACAGTAACTGCTGACAAATGCTTCTTGAAGCCTTCAATTAGCTCTTTTCTACTGGAAGTTTGGCCCACTCTTCAGCTGCAAACTGCTCCAATTCTGCAATGTTTGAGGGGTGCCTTCCACCAACTGCTGTTTTCAGATCTCACCATATGTTTTAGATGGAATCAGATCTGAACTCAATGCTGGCCACTCCAGAACAGTCTAGTGTTTCTTCTTGAATGATTCCTGGGTGCTTTTTGATGTGTATTTGGGTTTGTTGTCCTGCTAGAAGACCTACAACCTTTGATAGACCCAGTTTTTGTACACTGCGTTGAAACATTGGACTGATAATCTGCAGATTTCATGATGCCTTGAACATGTTCAAGGTCCCCAGTACCAGAGGCAGCAAAGCAATCCCACAGCATTATTGAAACTCCCCCATGTTTGATTGTAGGAAGTGTCTTTCTTTGAATGCTTAATTTGGTCATCAGTAAACATAGTGCTGATTTGTATTGTATTGGTCCACAGAACATTTTCCTCAGAATTTAGGGTTGCTTAAGTGGGTTTTTGCGAAGTCCAATTGACGTTTCTTGTGTAGGGAATTATTTAAGAAAAGTGCAAGGGTGCCAATTTATTTAGCCACAACTGTATGTCTGCCTTTATGGATGTGTAAGTAACTCTACAAAGTATAGCATATTGGTGCTGCAAATGACAGTAGGATGATTTTAATAATACTACAGAAGTATCTCATTGCAATGCTGAAAAAACGAGCACATTAAGTACACAATTAACTGTCAAAAACGTACGGAATTTACATTTAAGGTGACATCTGATATATCGATTTATTTTACATAATTTTTCTACATCCTGCCTACAGGGCCCAATTGTTTTGTGGGCGACAGAGTGATCTCGGCAGGGGAGCGGGTGGAGATAGACAAGCAGACTGTGTGTTACTGCACCTACCGGGACGGCACCTGGCAGATACACCCCCATGCCACCTGCGAGCAGCGCCCGCTGCCGGACCCCGATCTCAACCCCAGCCCCTCTGAGCCCCCCGAGGAAGACGAGACCAAGCAGATGGACAGGGACTTCCGCCCCAGGCTGGACTGGATCCCGTGAGCAGGCAGGAGGGTGGGTGTGAGGGTAATAGTGCGCCAAGGGGAAACGGGGAGATGATGGGGCAGGTTGTTTTCCGTGCCCTGCTGAGTGCAGTCTGCATAGGGCTTAGGGCCAGGGATGACCTACACCACATTATACAACCACAATAACATTACTAGCTAGTAGTGTTTATGCAATAATATATAAAACTTTGCACACAGGGACAATGTATGGTGCACATTCAAGACAATACACAACTATAACATATAGTTTGTTGAAATGAACGTCTTTAGTCTGGTTTTGTTATCAAAGGGCTGGTGTAAGTGGACACTTAGAGATGGTGGCAACATTCACCCTTTCATTAATCTCAGGTTTACACTAGTGCACATTAACGTTGCACTGTATATTTCTCTTTGACTACTGTTGTTTCTTTACTAACTTAAAGATATCCATCTCAGAATGGTTCTAATTCTGAAATGGAAATGTTCCTTTTTCTGTATGTATATTGACTTGTGGTTCTATTAAGTGTTGCTTTGATTGGCATATTATCAAATAAACATCAGGAAACGTATGTATCAAGCGTCTGATTCAAGTGGCAATTTAGGATCAGTTTTGCCTTTAATAGATTACATGGATAAGGGGCCCTGACCCCAGATCAACCCTTTTACAGAGACGCTTGATACAGACCCAGTTGAATGAATGACAATGTCCCATCCTTATACTTGTTTACATGCAGGCAAGCTCCTACACCAGGGGTAAGTAACCCTGTTCCTGGAGTGCAACAAGTACTGCAGGGTTTTGTTCCAACTAGGCACCACATGACCAATTCAGTGATTGCCCAAATTCAACACACCTGGTCTTCCAGGTTAGTTAAATCAAAAACATGAAGCGGCTGTGGCACTACAAGACCAGGATTGCCTACCCCACCCTAGACTTTTCCCTGGACAAGGATTCTATTGGATCTCAGGGCTCTTGGCAAAGTTTCTTACATGATTGTTACTTTTGTCTTGCCCTTCTAGGTTACCAACTTGGTAATTTTGTAAAGAGATATTATTTTCTGGTACATGTACCCATCTCGTTATTAAATACAATTTGTTTTTGTGCGGGCCTTCTTGTTCTATACTCTTAACAAGGTGGCACATTCACCATATCCCTCAATGGAAACTTAATTTAGGCTCTTAGATGAGCAACCTCCTGCAAAATGGATTTGTATTTTCAGCCATGAAGATAAATTCTCCATAAAAAATGTACCTCTGCTATCCATAATTTAGTCATCCATTAACATTGACAAGTTATCAAATATATCTTGACGTGAACCACAATTCAATGGACCCTTCAGACAATTTTTAGGCTCCTGAATTGTACAGTAGTCTTAAGAGACTGCATCTCAGTGCTAGACATGCCACTACAGACCCTGGGTAAATCACGGACTGTATCACAACCAGCCGTGATCAAGAGTCCCATAGGGCGGCGCACAATTTACCCAGCGTCGTTAGGGGAGGGTTTGGCTGGGGTAGGCAGTCATTGTAAAATATCAATTTGTTCTTAACTGACTTGCCTAGATAAATAAAAGGTCAAAAGAAAAAAAAAAAAGAATAGCTGTGTTAATATTGTTGAATGTGCTCCTGTTCGTACACCCATTGAGACTAACAGATGTATACAGTAGATACTGTGTAGTTTGACACTGCGTTGGGATTTTGCAAACAGGACACTGACTTTACAACGGTTTTTATTGAAAACAACAAGCCAGGGTCAAGGATCACGCTATGCTGCCAGCATTTGAAGCAATCCTGGGCCACAGATCTGCACATTCCTTGGCCACCGGACCTGTGATGGCCGAACCTGTGACACAGAAGACAAATTTAACCCACAACAGAAATGACATAAAATAGTGGACAAGATGCCTTTAGCCTTGCATCAGAGCAGTAACATTTCACTCTTTGCAGACCTACCACTTACAATGTCAACAAAAACATAGTTATGGAGCTCATGCATCCACAAGAACACTACAGACTCAATTTGACTGTATCGTCTTGATTTGAACATCCACACTTTACTTTGGTTGTTGACTAACAACTCACTACCTTTTCAAGATCAATTCCTATAATGCTACCTAGAAAATAACCTCACTTGCCATTGTAAAATCAAAATATGATACATAGCAGTGAGATTCTCTACCCATCTCCCCAAGTGAACTTGAAAGGAATGGACAGGTGTGCATACCAATCCAATGTTTTTAAATCAACGACTGATTGAGGACGTACACACTTCCAGGAGAAAGGTAGAGAATCACACTGCCGCTATTATTTCACTATATCTAAATGTATTCAAAAGGATGACCACTATCCAGTGAACAAATGTTTCATCACTGATTGAGATTGGTCAGCCAAAATGAGACTGCCATCTCACCCAC
Organism: Oncorhynchus gorbuscha; assembly: GCF_021184085.1. Taxonomy (NCBI): domain Eukaryota; kingdom Metazoa; phylum Chordata; class Actinopteri; order Salmoniformes; family Salmonidae; genus Oncorhynchus; species Oncorhynchus gorbuscha. The sequence continues at coordinate 20,790,013 of NC_060188.1, read as the reverse complement.
AGTGATGATCTTACTATCCCCTTCTTCGACAACTCACCGAGCTACTGAACAGACAAAGCAAGTGCTTTTTGAAGGGGTGTAATTTATATTTCGCAACAAAATCCACATCCAGAATTTGAAAAGAACCCAAAGAAACCCAACCAAAAACATCCTTATGAAGAACCTTCATGACCTGGGATGGGGGACCAAAGACTCAAAATCAAAACTCACCTTTCATTTCTCCTTTGACATTCACTATGACCCCCGCATTGTCTTCAAAGTAGAGAAACACACCATCCTTTCGCCGATACGACTTCCGCTGCCGTATCACAACCGCAGGATGCACTGTGGGAAAGAGGAAGACTATCAGAATCCAGCAACCTGACATAACTCACATCGCTACACTGTTGATTTTCACCATTCAGTTAAACGATTGGTCTGGGACTACGACTGTACTGAAAACTACAAGTCATTTATTTTAAAGACTAATCAAATGACTATGCCAACCACCATAATCTCTTGATTAGCTAGTCCCAGTTCACCCTATTCTAGTAATTGAATACAGAATGCAGAACACTCACCCTTTTTTCTGAGTTCTGGTTTGCCTTTCTTGACAGTGGCCATGACCATGTCACCCACACCAGCAGCGGGCAGACGGTTCAAACGTCCCTTGATGCCCTTGACAGAGATGATGTACAGGTTCTTAGCACCTGGTGAGAAAGGGGGAAGATGGTGAATATATGACAGGTTGGAGATGGTTCCACTGCCCAGGCTTGATTAAAGGTACAGATCCTTGTAGGCCATTTTAAGACAAGGTTGAAATACATGACATGTTCCATCACTGATTGAGACTGCTCAGCCAAAATGAGACTGCCATCTCACCCACAGTGATGAGCTTTCTATACCCTTTCGACAACTCACCGAGCTATTGACCAGACAAAGCAAGTGCTTTTTGAAGGTTATATATATTCTAACAGATCTGAATGTAACATACCTGTGTTGTCAGCGCAGTTTATGACGGCGCCCACTGGGAGACCCAGCGAGATGCGAAACTTCGCCCCAGATGACCCACCACGTCCTTAAGAGAAGAGATTCCATTGAAGTAAACTTTGCATGGTGCAGAGAGAGCACACTGCTTAAATCAAGCAAATATTATCCAAGTTGTTCCATCACGGATTGAGATTGTTCAGTATAGGTGACTGCCATCTCACCCACCATTGATGATTACTATACCCTTCTTCGACAACTCACCCAGCTACTGACCAGACAAAGCAAGTGCTTTTTGAAAGGGGTTCAACTTCACATTTCCAAACCAAACGGCCTCAAGATTAGAAGTGATTTAACACTGGCTAACATTACTGCTTGCACTACAAAAAGGCAGCCCATGTTGACAGTTCTACTACCCCTTGTCTAATGCACACCACTAGGGTAGCTTGCAAAGTAATTGTCCAGCTAGTTGTGAGTAGACTGCTGTAAGGTAAGGTAAGCTAGCTAGTTAGCAATTACTTGCATGGCCTGGGAGAAGAGTTGGAGGAAACTAGCTAGTTAGCAGGTAAAATAACGTTCTATAACAGATGGAATCAGTGCCTTTGGTTGATGTTTTGGGGGAAGTTCAAAACAATACACCATGGCTCAACTTGGCTATCCGGGGAAATCATTGCTTACACTGCACACGTAACTACAGTAGCTAGTCAGCCTAGGGCTTCAGCGGTGTCCATGATTTGGAGTCATGCCTTGCTTTTAGTCAGACGCTATGCTACCACGCACTGACTATAACACTCTCAAATAAGTAGTTCACCTGCCACTCATTTGTTGGACATTGTACTGGAATGGCAACTGTGCTTATACGTGAAACGGATTAGAAAATAAGCTCACCAATTCATGTATTTTAGCTAACACGCCAAAAGCTAATCAGCTAAATAACAGCAAACATGGCTTCGATAACAAGCGCCTAAAATCATCCCTCTTAACAATGATCAGTACTTCACATTTTCAAGCCAATATGAATGACAATTATTCATAAATCGTCCATTATCCAAATAATATTATATTCCTATGTTAGACATTCTGCAAACGGGTAGATGAATGTGGATTTTTCTTAGCAAGTCTCTTACCTCTCTTAGACATTGCTGCTAAAGGGAAAGAGGAAGACGGAAAAAGGAATCATGGGATATAAAGTTCCGCAGACATACCAGATATTTCACGTCCGGTCGATTAAGCCTATATCGCCCTCTGGTGTTGGCTACAACATCCTACAGGTGGCGGTCATAAACAACTACCAGAGGGCCTCTGCTTTCAAAATTAAAACAAAGTAAACATTGTGAAACTTCATGTGCAATTATTTACTAATTGTCCAGTCATGAATGGCAGGGGTCACACGTGGAACACTGAAAACAGTAAAGAAAAAATTAGGTGAGTGAAGCCCAATTGTGTGTATAAACGCTTGGTGGCTGACAGGGGACGCTGTATTGAAGCCCCCTTGATACTTCTCAACTGTAAAAAGTTATTTTTGGGGAGCAAAATAAAATAATTTGTTGATGTCTGCATTCGTTTTTGACATTTTACAGACACATATTACACACACCTTAAAGCATATGTTTAAATTACATTAAGTGAGCTAAACATTAAAAAAAAATATAAAAACCTTTGACTTGAAAACATGTAAATACTTAAATAAAATGCAATTTTGTGCTTGAAACATTTAAGTGAAATACTGTAGAATTCCATTCATTCCTGGAGGACTGCGCCTACTAGTGAGTGCCAATATGGCTTCAAAGCCTCTCAATGGCCAATACATAGAATTAGCAATCGAGGGTTTATATACACTATATACTGCTCTGGAAAAAATTAAGAGACCACTGCAAAATGATCAGTTTCTCTGGTTTTACTATTGATAGGTATGTGTTTGGGTAAAATTAACATGTTTGTTTTATTCTATAAACTACTGACAATATTTCTCCCAAATTCCAAATAAAAATAATATAATTTAGAGCATTTATTTGCAGAAACTGAAAACTGGTCAAAATAACAAAAAAGATGCGTGTTGTCAGACCTTGAATAATGCATGTTTATTCAGCGCATGTGACAAATACAATTTGATTGGACTCTGGAGCAGTGGAAACGCGTTCTCTGGAGTGATGAATCATGCTTCACCATCTGGCAGTCCAACGGACGAATATGGGTTTAGCGGATGCCAGGAGAATGCTAACTGCCCGAATGCATAGTGCCAACTGTAAAGTTTGGTGGAGGAGGAATAATGGTCTGGGGCTGTTCCAGTCAATGGAAATCTAAACACTACAGCATACAATTGACATTTAGATGATTCTGTGCTTCCAACTTTGTGGCAACAGTTTGGGGAAGGCCCTTTCCTGTTTCACCATGACAATGCCCCCGTGCACAAAGCGAGGTCCATACAGAAATGGTTTGTCGAGATCAGTGTGGAAGAACTTGACTGGCCTGCACAGAGCCCTGACCTCAACCCCATTAAACACATTTGGGATGACTTGGAACGCTAACTGCGAGCCAGGCCTAATCGCCCAACATCAGTGCCCGACCTCACTAATGCTCTTGTGCCTGAATGGAAGCAAGTCCCTGCAGGAATGTTCCAACATATAAGGGAAAGCTGTAATAGCTGTAATAGAGGCTGTAATAGCAGCAAAGGTACCAAATCCATATTAATGCCCATGATTTTGGAAAGAGATGTGTTGACGAGCAGGTGTACACATACTTTTAGTCATGTAGTGTACATCATTGGTGAAGACAGATGGGAAGAGGCGAAGCTTATCTTTGTTGAGAACAAAATTCAAGAGGACAGAACTAGACATAAGGCGCACAATTCATTAGACACTTACCATCAAAAAGTATATTATGAGAAAAAGCGATATTGCCTATCTGCTTATCTTTGAAGCCATTTCATGCAAGGATTTTATCTTTGTGAGAGGGATGATAATTATAGCAAGTGTTGATAGGATGAATAAGGATGTGGTCTGGATGAGAGGGGGAAAAGGATAATGGAGTTGGAAGAATAGTATAACAGTAGGAAAGGAGTGAGGATGGGGAAGATATCATATAGGAGGGCGACATGGAGGGAGTGGATGATGTTACCTAAGGAGGGAGGTTTTGGCTAGGGTGAAATAGTAATTCCTCACGAAACCCAGAGAAACCAATATTTTGGTGATTTTCACAAAATGTGTCCATAGAATAGTCCTTCAGAGGAAGGATTGTTGACATATGACACTGGTATCTACAAGCATAATTGAGAAATAATGAATCAAAGTTGGCATATTTATGTGTTAAATCTAGCAGTTGTGAAACTGTGGAAAAATATACCTGCTCTGTCCTCACTGTGTTTCTTAATAGTTAAGAGTAAGCTAAACCCAATAAAATCCACAAAAGTTTGTGAAATTACAAATTTGTGAACTGTGAAAACATTACTTTGGAAAAACAATGCTTTGCTTAAACATAATTACAGTACAAACTCCATGATGGAGCTACGCTAACATTAATCAAAACAGACAGTTACTTGCTAGACAGACGAGCTAGCTAGCATCTTGCAGAAAGTTATTGTTACATTTACATTTAAGTCATTTAGCAGACGCTCTTATCCAGAGCGACTTACAAATTTAAAAGAACAATGTGTATATAAACATCGGCTCAGTTAATTACAGAAAGAATAAATACATAGTTGCTAACATACAACGATATTCTGCTTTTACTTAACTAGCTACAAGACTAATGCTTAGCAAGGCATAAAGGAGCTTACAGGGGTGATATTGTTGCAGTTTTTAGAGGAAGCTTGTTTGCTTGATACATTTGTTACTGTTTCGTTCATCGACGCCATCATGGACCACTTTCATGCGATGACAAAAAAACGGCCAATAGATGGCGCCAATGCGCCCTTCAATAGTAAATAAAAACGGAATTGATAGCGGTTCTCTGGCGGTTCCAACAGAGCCCTTATGGGTGTGAGTTGTTGGTTGGTATGAATTAATTTCACCCCTGGAAACTACATTTATAATTGTTTAGCTCTATGGTCTATCTGCAAGGTTTCTATTTTTGATGGGCATCCCAGTCATCAAGCCAGAGTCGCTGACTGTGTGTGTATAGTCTCTTGTCCATTAGTCATGTGTCTTACTACACTGCCTAGTCTGATGTCACACAACCATAGCTGCTGGAATTCGTTTGTGACTATTAAAGGCCCGAGTGAGTGCACTACTTTTGTGAAATAATATATTTTTTTGAAATAAAAACATGTTTTATATATATATATACACACATACTTTTTTATTCTCCATTGCCCCTACTTCCCGCAGCTATGCACACAATGCAAACTCAGTCAGATGATGCAGAATACTTTTTTACATGATTTTTGCTGCCTCCCACAGGGGAAAAAACGAAGTTGGCTACATTATATGTTCACTTCGAACCCAAATCACTTTATTTGGCTCACACACTAAATTCATGTTTCCCCTAGGATAAAATGAGGCATATAAAAGGGCGTTTCTGTTTTGCCAACTCACACAGAATTTCATTATTAATAACTTATCATTATAAAACTTATTGGATAGACAAAATCTGTTGTTTAATGCTTTTTAGCCCTCACTCTACAACTTTATTAAGACAACTACCTCCCTTTTGTCTACATCCTAAAATCATTTTTACCAAATCAACTTTGCCATTTTTCAATCATTTAAATGCTGTTGTCGATAATAGGTCATTGCAGCCAGTCATATGGCTTCCTCTATCTATTCATCAGAATCTTTCAAAGACCTGTGAATGAGAGACTAGCTGCCCTCGTAATGCCCACACATAGACCCCCACCCAGTGTTCAATCTCTCTCTTTCTGTCTGTCTCTCTGTCTCTGTCTCTCTCTCTCAATTTCAATTCAATTTAAGGGCTTTATTGGTATGGGACACACATGTTAACTTTGCCAAAGCAAGTGAAGTAGATAATAAACAAAAGTTAAATAAACAATACAAATTAACAGTAAATCTTACACTCACAGAAGTTCCAAAAGAATAAAGAAATGTCAAATGTTATATTATGTCTATATACAGTGTGTAACGATGTACAAATAGTTAAAGTACAAAAGGGAAAATAAATAAACATACATATGGGTTGTATTTACAATGGTGTTTGTTCTCTCTCTCTCTGTCTCATTCTTTCTTCCTGTTGCTCTGCCTCTCACTTCTCTGAAGCAGGGATGTGCACGCTAGAACAGGAAATGAATGCAGACAGAAGAGGCAGGCAAGCTGCGACCGGCACACACACAAAGAGCACTCTCCCTCACACACACACACACACACACACACACACACACACACACACACACACACGCACGCACGCACGCACGCACGCACGCACGCACGCACACACACACACACACGCACACACACACACATTCTCTCTCTCACACACACACACACACACACATTCTCTCTCTCTCTCACACACACTCACTGTCCAGAGCTCCTCCAACCAGAGCTGGAACCTTTCAGCCCCAGGTGAAAAGACAGAAAGCGGAGGAGGGGAGTGGAGGCCGGCCAGAGGAAGAAGAAGGAGAGGGCAGGGGGGATCAGTGAGAAGAAAAGAGTGAAAGACAGAACAGAGCAACCTGTTCGTGAGATCTGGGACTCTGCTGAAGAAACCGTGGGAGCTGGGAACACAGGCTATAGGATGGTTTTGCTGTCCTCTTGCTCCAGGTACATTTTCTGCAAAAACCTTTTAATAGACCTATTTATATTGTGATTGTTGTACCTTATCACACCTTGTTACTGAGAAGTGTATGTTTTATTTTTTGTTTTTTTGCCATGGCAGAAATGTTGTTTGAGGGTTCTGTAGGGAAGTAGGACCTTTATTTAACAAGCCAGGAGCGAGGGCTCTTATTCGAATGTATGAAAACAACACAAGTTTAACACTAGATGCCCAGTGTGTGACTGCTGTTTGGCTGTTGTTGTCTGTGTTTGACCAATCACATACTTAGTGAAAGGGTGAATGTTCACCATGGATGTTGTTGTGATTCTTTCACATGCGAATCACTCAGGAAAATTACGATTGTGTCACGTGTTGATCTCTGAGAATGATCTTGTGGTGTTTGGTCAACACCCCAGTGGTTCATATACATATCTAAACCTTCACCTTCGGGTTTAGTTTTTCATCGCTTTCTGTGGCTAATCTCAGCATTGGATTTTATGACATTCAGAGATAGTCCCTTTATATTCCTCTCTGTCTCTGTTTTGAGTGTGTTATTGAGTGTGTTGTTGGGTGTGTTGTTAAGTGTGTTGTTGGGTGTGTTGTTGGGTGTGTTGTTGAGTGTGTTGTTGAGTGTGTTGTTGAGTGTGTTGTTGGGTGTGTTGTTGAGTGTGTTGTTGGGTGTGTTGTTGAGTGTGTTGTTGAGTGTGTTGTTGAGTGTGTTGTTGAGTGTGTTGTTGGGTTTGTTGTTGAGTGTGTTGTTGGGTGTGTTGTTGGGTGTGTTGTTGAGTGTGTTGTTGAGTGTGTTGTTGGGTTTGTTGTTGAGTGTGTTGATGAGTGTGTTGTTGGGTGTGTTTACAGGACAGGAACATATTGAGTGTATGTGTCCCTGGAGCACTCACACTGCATTCCTGCCCCTGCCTGGTAGGGGTGGGTGTGGAGGGAAAGAGGGTAGTGCCGCGGGCTTGGTTATACACATACAGGTGTAGGATCTTAATTAGATCCCTTTTTTTGTTGATGAGAGTGTTCCTGCACCGCAGGAAATGCAGATGAGCTTTACATATATTCACTGAAAACACACACTCTCACATAAGGTTGTTTTAACAGTATCAGACTTTTCATGTAACCTACTTTTGGCCTGATAAAACCATAACCACCGATCAAAAGCAACATTATGGACTAAACTTTCAAGTCCTGTTGCTGTAGGATTAATTTGCTGCGACAATATAGATCCTACATCTGTGCAGGACACATTCCAGCAAGTCCACCCTCCCTCCTATTGAGACACTTCTGTGGTCTCACAAACCAACATCACCTTGTTCAGGTGTTTTGGTTCATTTTTGAATAGCAGAAATGAACCATTGGTTCATAGTGGTTATGTGACTACTTTTATTCATTTAACTAGGCAAGTCAGTTCAGAACAAATTCTTATTTACAATGACAGCCTAGGAACAGTGGGTTAACTGCCTTGTTCAGGGGAAGAACAACAGATTTTTACCTTGTCAGCTCAGGGATTCTAGCAACCTTTCAGTTACTGGCCCAACGCTCTACCCACTCAGCTACCCATTTAATGTGGTTGCATTAACCACCATCACTGCTTTTCTCTTGAATCTTTAAAGCTCTAAGATTATGCGCCATTGTTCTGCCTTGAGCTCAGCATAGCCTTATTTGAAAGGTTAACAAAATTAGAGAATAGAGAGCAGTGCTAAATTTGTAACCAGGTTTAATGTCGAGGCCTGGGAGTGTGGAGCGCCACAGTTCAGAGGTGCCCCATATTTGCAGGGGTAAGCTAAGCAGCACAGCCTTACTCTTTTCCATCCTAGACATCCGGCCAGGAACCAGAGACACTGAGCGAGGTCAAAGGGAGCCCAACCAGAGGAAAAAGAAAGGTTTCCGTATTTAAACACAGGCTGAATGGGATCTGCCTCCTCCAATTGTTCTCCCTTTTCATCAGCCTTTTTGAGTTGGAGGGTGTTCCTCAACAGCATAGATACCAACCCAGCAAGGATGTTCGTTGAGTGTTAGATTCTGTATTTGTTATTTTGAGCCAATGTTAAGACATTCATGCTACAACAGACTCTTTCTGAACACAAAAAGTCTACAATCACACATGATGAAGTTATGAAAACATTGTGCATTGTAAGAAATAAATGCATGTGTGTGATTGAAATGGTACAGTGAAAGGCAAGAACAATGTACAGAATCTGTTCTGAAAACATTTTATAAACACTTTGGGAACGTTTTGAGACCCAGAAAAAGTTTGCTGGGACGGGCACTCTTTTCTGACTTGCACTGACATGATGAATCACTGCATTGAGCATATCGATCATTCTTCTCCCTTTCTGTCCGTTCCCAGAGGGAGGGAGTCTCTGAAATGTTATCAAGTCGTCAAACAGGTTATTTTTCTCTACTAGAAGCGCCCTAGTTCAATCCTATGAAACTCTGCATTTTCACAAAGCCCTATTTGTTATGTCATGTTAGGAGATATGGATACATGAGCAGTGAGCTTGGCACTGAGAGTTTGTGTGGCTTTATCTCAGGAGCCGGGTTAGGTGCTCCCTTCTTGGATTTCTGTTCCTTTGGTAAACCACAGGATTGCCATTCCGGTGGGCCAACTCCCTCCCTCTATTCAGTGTAGAAGCGGTGGCTGGGCTGTTCCGCTCTCTCCATCTCCACCCTCTGCTCTCTCGGGCAGTGGTGGTTCTGCCCTCTGCAGAGGACCCACTCTGCTATTCGGGCATGCTGGAGCAGGTTGTCAGTGATATAGGGAGGATGGCTCGGCTGCTACAGATGTAGGTCTGATTCTGAACAGATAATCCACAAAACATCCCTAAGGCCTAAAAATGACTATGGAATGGTGTAGGTTATTCAATTGAAATGCACTGCCTTGCACTGGAGTCCCACCTAATATGTCATCCAGTCTGTTAACCAGTTTTGTTGTTAGGTTGGAGTGAATGATGGGAGTGGCTCTACAGGTTCTATGCAGAGGTGGGGCTGGAAGGGGCCAGTGTTTACAGTGTAGAGAGGGATAAAGGGAATAGCTGGCCAGTGATTTTTTTCTCTTTTAACCTTCTCTATCTTTCTCCCCTCTCTCTCTTTATCTCTAAACCCTCTTTCTCTTATTTTCTCTTTCTCTAAGTTCTCTCAATCTCTCATCTATCTTTCTACCCACTGCAGCAACAGACACAGAAAGGATATATCACATGACTAGTCCTGCCTTGTCCCCTCTCCCTCCCCAGAGTTATTTTTGATTGCCAGTCCTTCGTCACTGGTTAATTACCTGAGCAGTGAGCACATCTGATCACGTAGTAGAATCAGGTTTGGCCAGAAATACAAGCCAGACACGTTGTAGCAATAGCAGACGTGCTCTGTGGGCTGTTCTACTACTGGTCTATGGGAAATGCTCAAGCTGCACTGTGTTGTCCTAAGAGTAGTTGGTGCATAAGACAAATCTATTGAGAGGATACACCTGTACAAGAACATGCTGTATGCAATGTAGTGTTAAAATGCACTGTCATTGTGTTTGACTACTGGTATTTGGGCCTGCACACAATGGCAAGCATTATGCAGAGTGTCAGTCATTAGTAATAATAAAGAAAGCCGTTCAATCTACCTGCAGAATACTGATAGAAAAACATAGCATACAAATGCAATGTATTTTCATTTTCAGTGTTGTAATAGGCAAATACCACCATTTCCCTTAGGTTAAAGACAGTTGTGTTTCCTTGAGTGGTAGACAGTGTGTGGTTTAGCGTTGTGGTCTGAGATAAGAGAGACATTTATGTGTGTGGGTGTGTGTCTGTGTGATATTCTCAAGATGTGAGACAAAGAGGGTTCACTTGGTTTCTATGTCAACATCTTTTGACTGCTCTAAATTGGCAGTGAGGAGAGAGGTCAACTCGTTCTCACTTTTTAAACAAGACCAAAACAAGCTATGATGTCAAAATGAATATGGAATTTTCCTATTGTGTGTGAGGTGAGGTCTGTTTATGCACATGTGTGGGCGTGCATTGTATGTGCATGCATGTGACCTTTCAGCTGATCTAAGGTCAGTTTTGACCCCTAAGGATTACAGTTAGTACAAGGGTATTAGTGTAGGGTATGCTGCTCCCAGATCTGTGATGAGGAACGATTTCCATCGCGAGCACATCCTGTTTCATGATGTCTGGCCTGCCACGGACTGGTCGGTGTTATGATATATTTTGGCATGTTGCTGAGAACAACATTACTTTTTCCTGCTTCTCTCTTTGTGTACGACTCAGCCCAGCCAGCCCAAAGAGAGGAAGGAACTACCACTAAACTGTCACACTCGCAAATCAAGCAATGCAGATATTCATTAAAATCCTGAAAATAAGGGTTAGCCAAATGATTGACTGGGACAGACAAACACGCAGAGGAGAGGAGAGACAAGGTATTTATAGGATGTTTAAAGCTTAGGAAAGGCTTCCGGTGCTGTGATTTTTCACCAGTCGGGGAAATCTGTAATATTTACAATGACCATGAAAAACACCATGAAAATATCATCCTCTACCAAATGACATTATACTCTACCATTATACATTAAACTCTACCAAACTAGCTAGTTAGTGCAACAAGAGGTGACGACGCTTGCCAGAGACCTGAATACTCCCCAAGATAATACCTAGGGTTTAGCTTAACAGGCTAACACAATGTGGTGACATGCATAGTCAGAAAAATCATTTAGGAAAGCTAAAAGGGAACATATGACATGTTCTGCTTTTTTCATGACATAACAGTTGTCCATTTTAGGGCTTGAAACAGTACATTTTAAGCCCTAAAATGGACATGCATATCAACCAAATCAAATGCATTCCACCCAACTTCCTTAAAGGACTTATATGAAACTTCTAAATGGAGAACAGCATTATCATGACATGTCATTTCCATATTTGCTGGATGTCCAGATATGTCACAAGCAGTGCTGTCATGATATAGAGCTATAGGGGGTTGACTATTATATCTACTGGTAGTGTGTGTGTGACCACTTGGCAGCTGGGTAATCTTTGAAGTTAAACATTATCTGTTGACAATGGGCGTGTGGTTCGTGGCCATCGAGAGATCTGCCATGTTTGCTGAACATATTCTGTAGTATTGGTGCTTCAACTGGAATGACCTAATGTACACATTCACATATACAGATATACCATTTGATAGTGATAAAATCATGTGTACTGCAATATGTATATGTATATTTAAAAATGTGAAGATGTACAGTTGAAGTCGGACGTTTACATACACTTAGGTTGGAGTCATTAAAACTAGTTTTTCAACCACTCCACAAATTTCTTGTTAACAAACTATAGTTTTGGCAAGTCGGTTAGGACATCTACTTTGTGCATGACACAAGTCATTTTTCCAACAATTGTTTACAGACAGATTATTTAACATATAATTCACTGTATCACAATTCCAGTGACTGTGCCTTTAAACAGCTTGGAAAATTCCAGAAAATTATGTCATGGTTTTAGAAACTTCTGATAGGCTAATTGACATCATTTGAGTCAATTGAAGTTGTACCTGTGGATGTATTTCATGGCCTACCTTCAAACTCAGTGCCTCTTTGCTTGACATCATGGGAAATCACAATGAATCAGCCAAGACCCCAGAAAATAATTGTAGACCTTCACAAGTCTGGTTCATCCTTGGGAGCAATTTCCAAACGCCTGAAGGTACCACGTTCATCTGTACAAACAATAGTACGCAAGTATAAACACCACAGGACCACGCAGCTATCATACCGCTCAGGAAGGAGACGGGTTCTGTCTCCTAGAGATGAACTAGAGATCATTGATTTGCGAAAAGTGTAAATCAGTCCCAGAACAAAAGCAAAGGACCTTGTGACGATGCTGGAGGAAACAGATACAAAAGTGTCTATATCCACAGTAAAACGAGTCCTATATCAACATAACCTGAAAGGCCGCTCAGCAAGGAAGAGGCCATTGCTCCAAAACCGCCATAAAAAAAGCCAGACTACGGTTTGCAACTGCACATGGGGACAAATATCGTACTTTTGGAGAAATGTCCTCTGGTCTGATGAAACAGAAATGGAACTGTTTGGCCATAATGACCATCATTATGTTTGGAGGAAAAAGGGGGAGGCTTGCAAGCCGAAGAACATCCCAACAGTGAAGCACGGGGGTGGCAGCATCATGTTGTGGGAGTGCTTTTTTGCAGGAGGGACTGGTGCACTTCACCAAATAGATGGCATCATGAGGGGGAAAATTATGTGGATATATTGAAGCAAAATCTCAAGACATCAGTCAGGAAGTTAAAGCTTGGTCGCAAATGAGTCTTCCAAATGGACAATAACCCCCAAGCATACTTCCAAAGTCGTGGCAAAATGGCTTCAGGACAAGAAAGTCAAGGTATTGGAGTGGCCATCACAAAGCCCTGACCTCAATCCGATAGAATACAGTAACTTGCGAAAGTATTCGGCTTTGTGACCTTTTGCCACATTTCAGGCTTCAAACATAAAGATATAAAACTGTATTTTTTGTGAAGAATCAACAACAAGTGGGACACAATCATGAAGTGGAATGACATTTATTGGATATTCAAACTTTTTTAACAAATCAAAAACTGAAAAATTGGGCGTGCAAAATTATTCAGCCCCCTTAAGTTAATACTTTGTAGCGCCACCTTTTGCTGCGATTACAGCTGTAAGTCGCTTGGGGTATGTCTCTATCAGTTTTGCACATCGAGAGACTGAAATTTTTTCCCATTCCTCCTTGCAAAACAGCTCGAGCTCAGTGAGGTTGGATGGAGAGCATTTGTGAACAGCAGTTTTCAGTTCTTTCCACAGATTCTCGATTGGATTCAGGTCTGGACTTTGACTTGGCCATTCTAACACCTGGATATGTTTATTTTTGAACCATTCCATTGTAGATTTTGCTTTATGTTTTGGATCATTGTCTTGTTGGAAGACAAATCTCCGTCCCAGTCTCAGGTCTTTTGCAGACTCCATCAGGTTTTCTTCCAGAATGGTCCTGTATTTGGCTCCATCCATCTTCCCATCAATTTTAACCATCTTCCCTGTCCCTGCTGAAGAAAAGCAGGCCCAAACCATGATGCTGCCACCACCATGTTTGACAGTGGGGATGGTATGTTCAGGGTGATGAGCTGTGTTGCTTTTACGCCAAACTTAACGTTTTGCATTGTTGTCAAAAAGTTCAATTTTGGTTTCATCTGACCAGAGCACCTTCTTCCACATGTTTGGTGTGTCTCCCAGGTGGCTTGTGGCAAACTTTAAACGACACTTTTTATGGATATCTTTAAGAAATGGCTTTCTTCTTGCCACTCTTCCATAAAGGCCAGATTTGTGCAATATACGACTGATTGTTGTCCTATTCACAGAGTCTCCCACCTCAGCTGTAGATCTCTGCAGTTTATCCAGAGTGATCATGGGCCTCTTGGCTGCATCTCTGATCAGTCTTCTCCTTGTATGAGCTGAAAGTTTAGAGGGACGGCCAGGTCTTGGTAGATTTGCAGTGGTCTGATACTCCTTCCATTTCAATATTATCGCTTGCACAGTGCTCCTTGGGATGTTTAAAGCTTGTAAAATCTTTTTGTATCCAAATCCGGCTTTAAACTTCTTCACAACAGTATCTCGGACCTGCCTGGTGTGTTCTTTGTTCTTCATGATGCTCTCTGCGCTTTTAACGGACCTCTGAGACTATCACAGTGCAGGTGCATTTATACGGAGACTTGATTACACACAGGTGGATTGTATTTATCATCATTAGTCATTTAGGTCAACATTGGATCATTCAGAGATCCTCACTGAACTTCTGGAGAGAGTTTGCTGCACTGAAAGTAAAGGGGCTGAATAATTTTGCACGCCCAATTTTTCAGTTTTTGATTTGTTAAAAAAGTTTGAAATATCCAATAAATGTCGTTCCACTTCATGATTGTGTCCCACTTGTTGTTGATTCTTCACAAAAAAATACAGTTTTATATCTTTATGTTTGAAGCCTGAAATGTGGCAAAAGGTCGCAAAGTTCAAGGGGGCCGAATTCTTTCGCAAGGCACTGTATTTGTGGGCAGAACTGAAAAAGCGTGTGCGAGCAAGGAGGCCTACAAACCTGACTCAGTTACACCAGCTCTGTCAGGAGGAATCGACCAAAATTCAACCAACTTATTGTGGGAAGCCTGTGGAAGGCTACCCGAAACGTTTGACCCAAGTTAAACAATTTACAGGCAATGCTACCAAATACTAATTGAGTGTATTTAAACTTCTGACCCACTGGGAATGTGATGAAAGCAATAAAAGCTGAAATAAATCATTCTTTCTACTATTATTCTGGCATTTCACATTCTTAAAATAAAATAAAGTGGTGATCCTAACTGACCTAAGACAGGGAATTTTTACTCAGATTAAATGTCAGAAATCTTGAAAAACGAAGTTTCAATGTTTTTGGCTAAGGTGTATGTAAACTTTCGACTTCAACTGTATATGTACAGAACATACTGTATATCTACAAGAACAGTAAGGTAATGCAATACCTTTGTAAAGTATGAGTAATGTAGTGAACCAATTTTTATATTTTTTTGTTCCCTTTAGGAGGGCTGCAGTGGAGCCTTGACCGTCCTTGGGGAAAGAGAGGGGGTGTGGCCACAACAGACACATGTCCTCCTTGGTGTGCAACATGGGGCTGGTGCTGGTAGAGTTTGAGTACGAGTACACGGGCCGCGATGGGGGCCTGGTGTCCATCAAGCCCAACGAACGATACATCCTGCTGGCCAAGACCAACGACCACTGGTGGCACGTGAGGAAGAACGAGCAAGCAAGGCCCTTCTATATACCTGCTAAATATGTCAAGGAGCTCCCCGCAGAGATCCCATCCCCGCTGGACTTTGCTGACCCACCCAGTCCCGATTTGGTCCCGGTTCCTGGGCCGGTGCCAGTGCCAGTCCCAAAGCACTCCGTACCAGACCGGGCAGAAACGAGGGCAGGAGATGAGGTGACTATCCGTCTCCGCTCCCCGAAGAGACATCAGAAGACTGAGCACCGCATGTCCACATTTGGTGTACCCTTAGAATTCCACGACCCGTCTCCCAGGGCGTTGAAGAGCGGCGAGCTGACCGACTCTCTGCTGGGCCTTCACTCCACCATTGCCCTTGAGGTCCCCTTAACAGTGCCCTCGCCTCAAGCCAACAATAGTGCCAAACACAAGAAGCAATTAAGCCTGAGTTCCGGTGTGCTCTTTGGCTCTTCCCTGTCGGTGGAGGAGCCTCTCTCCCTGAACCCCCGAGCCCCCAGCTTCAGCCCAGCTGACCCCCTCCAACGGCCCTCCCAGGCCATCCCAGTGGAGAGGTCCCTCATCCTTGATGCCGAGGTCACGGGTGGCGGGATTCCCCATCAGGAACCTCTGAAAGAGCCGGAATGTCCTCTGGAGCTGGAGGAGAGAGAAAATGAGAAATCTAGTGTGGAGCCTGAGGACGAATCGAAGGAGGACACTGAGAATATTTATGAATCCATATTGGACCTGAAGCTGGATGAGTCCCCTATAATAGTGGAGAAGGCCCCGACAGTGAGTCCTGCTGCTGTGGCTGAACCTACACCTGTCATCACTTCCACTTCTCCAACACAGACACAGGTAAAAGTATTATCTGTAAAGTGGTTGTAAGTAGTGAACCTGCAGTGCGACTGGCCTATTTGATCGCATTGGGGCCACAGTCTTTCCCTCACACTATGTACAGTGCCTTGCGAAAGTATTCGGCCCCCTTGAACTTTGCGACCTTTTGCCACATTTCAGGCTTCAAACATAAAGATATAAAACTGTATTTTTTTGTGAAGAATCAACAACAAGTGGGACACAATCATGAAGTGGAACGACATTTATTGGATATTTCAAACTTTTTTAACATTTCAAAAACTGAAAAATTGGGCGTGCAAAATTATTCAGCCCCCTTAAGTTAATACTTTGTAGCGCCACCTTTTGCTGCGATTACAGCTGTAAGTCACTTGGGGTATGTCTCTATCAGTTTTGCACATCGAGAGACTGAAATATTTTCCCATTCCTCCTTGCAAAACAGCTCGAGCTCAGTGAGGTTGGTTGGAGAGCATTTGTGAACAGCAGTTTTCAGTTCTTTCCACAGATTCTCGATTGAATTCAGGTCTGGACTTTGACTTGGCCATTCTAACACCTGGATATGTTTATTTTTGAACCATTCCATTGTAGATTTTGCTTTATGTTTTGAATCATTGTCTTGTTGGAAGACAAATCTCCGTCCCAGTCTCAGGTCTTTTGCAGACTCCATCAGGTTTTCTTCCAGAATGGTCCTGTATTTGGCTCCATCCATCTTCCCATCAATTTTAACCATCTTCCCTGTCCCTGCTGAAGAAAAGTAGGCCCAAACCATGATGCTGCCACCACCGTGTTTGACAGTGGGGATAAGGTGTTCAGGGTGATGAGCTGTGTTGCTTTTACGCCAAACATAATGTTTTGCATTGTTGCCAAAAAGTTCAATTTTGGTTTCATCTGACCAGAGCACCTTCTTCCACATGTTTGGTGTGTCTCCCAGGTGGCTTGTGGCAAACTTTAAACGACACTTTTTATGGATATCTTTAAGAAATGGCTTTCTTCTTGCCACTCTTCCATAAAGGCCAGATTTGTGCAATATACGACTGATATTTGTCCTATGGACAGAGTCTCCCACCTCAGCTGTAGATCTCTGCAGTTCATCCAGAGTGATCATGGGCTTCTTGGCTGCATCTCTGATCAGTCTTCTCCTTGTATGAGCTGAAAGTTTAGAGGGACGGCCAGGTCTTGGTAGATTTGCAGTGGTCTGATACTCCTTCCATTTCAATATTATAGCTTGCACAGTGCTCCTTGGGATGTTTAAAGCTTGGGAAATCTTTTTGTATCCAAATCCGGCTTTAAACTTCTTCACAGCAGTATCTAGGACCTGCCTGGTGTGTTCCTTGTTCTTCATGATGCTCTCTGCGCTTTTAACGGACCTCTGAGACTATCACAGTGCAGGTGCATTTATACGGAGACTTGATTACACACAGGTGGATTGTATTTATCATCATTAGTCATTTAGGTCAACATTGGATCATTCAGAGATCCACACTGAACTTCTGGAGAGAGTTTGCTGCACTGAAAGTAAAGGGGCTGAATAATTTTGCACGCCCAATTTTTCAGTTTTTGATTTGTTAAAAAAGTTTGAAATATCCAATAAATGTCGTTCCACTTCATGATTGTGTCCCACTTGTTGTTGATTCTTCACAAAAAATACAGTTTTATATCTTTATGTTTGAAGCCTGAAATGTGGAAAAAGGTTGCAAAGTTCAAGAGGGCCGTATACTTTCGCAAGGCACTGTATGTGCCTATGAAGGGATGACTGTTGATTAAAGGTGAGGCCCTTCATTACATGGGGCCTTTACTGGGCCTTTTACAGTTCATAGAGTAATCGTATCAAATCAAATCAAATCAAAATGATTTATATAGCCCTTCGTACATCAGCTGATATCTCAAAGTGCTGTACAGAAACCCAGTCTAAAACCCCAAAAAGCAAGCGTTGCAGGTGTTGAAGCACGTTGGCTAGGAATGACTCCCTAGAAACGCCAAAACCTAGGAAGAAACCTAGAGAGGAACCAGGTTATGAGGGATGGCCAGTCCTCTTCTGGCTGTGCCGGGTGGAGATTATAACAGAACCTGGCCAAGATGTTCAAATGTTCATAAATGACCAGCATGGTCAAATAATAGGTCTGGGACAGGTAGCACGTCCGGTGAACAGGTCAGGATTCCATAGCCGCAGGCAGAACAGTTGGAACTGGAGCAGCGGCATGGCCAGGTGGACTGGGGACAGCAAGGAGTCATCATGCCAGGTAGTCCTGAGGCATGGTCCTAGGGCTCAGGTCCTCCGAGAGAGAGAAAGACAGAGAGAAAGAGAGAATTAGAGAGCATACTTAAATTCACACAGGACACCTGATAAGACAGGAGAAGTACTCCAGATATAACAAATTGATCCTAGCCCCCCCGACACATCAACTACAGCAGCATAAATACCAGAGGCTGAGACAGGAGGGGTCAGGAGACACTGTGGCCCCATCCGATGATACCCCCGGACAGGTCCAAACAGGAAGGATATAACCCCACCCACTATGCCAAAGCACAGCCCCCACACCACTAGAGGGATATCTTCAACCACCAATTTACCATCCTGAGACAAGGCAGAGTATAGCCCACAAAGATCTCCGCCACGGCACAACCCAAGGGGGGGGGGGGGGGGGGGGGCGCCAACCCAGACCCACTCAAGTGACGCACCCCTCCTAGGGACGGCATGAAAGAACACCAGTAAGCCAGTGACTCAGCCCCTGTATTAGGGTTAGAGGCAGAGAATCCCAGTGGAAAGAGGGAAACCGGCCAGGCAGAGACAGCAAGGGTGGTTCGTTGCTCCAGAGTCGTTCCGTTCACCTTCACACTCGTGGGCCAGACTACACTCAATCATATGACCCACTGAAGAGATGAGTCTTCAGTAAAGACTTAAAGGTTGAGACCGAGTTCGCGTCTCTCACATGGGTAGGCAGACCATTCCATATAAAATGGAGCTCTATAGGAGAAAGCCCTGCCTCCAGCAGTTTGCTTAGAAATTCTAGGGACAATTAGGAGGCCTGCGTCTTGTGACCGTAGCGTACGTGTAGGTATGTACGGCAGGACCAAATCAGAGAGATAGGTAGGAGCAAGCCCATGTAATGCTTTGTAGGTTAGCAGTAAAACCTTGAAATCAGCCCTTGCCTTGACAGGAAGCCAGTGTAGGGAGGCTAGAACTGGAGTAATATGATCAAATTTTGGGGTTCTAGTCAGGATTCTAGCAGCCGTATTTAACACTAACCGAAGTTTATTTAGTGCTTTATCCGGGTAGCCGGAAAGTAGAGCATTGCAGTAGTCTATCCGAGAAGTAACAAAAGCATGGATTAATTTTTCTGCATCATTTCTTGACAGAAAGTTTCTGATTTTTGCAATGTTACGTAGATGGAAAAAAGCTGTCCTTGAAACAGTCTTGATATGTTCGTCAAAAGAGAGATCAGGGTCCAGAGTAACACCGAGGTCCTTTACAGTTTTATTTGAGATGACTGTACAACCATTAAGATTAATTGTCAGATTCAACAGAAGATCTCTTTGTTTCTTGGGACCTAGAACAAGCATCTCTGTTTTGTCCGAGTTTTAAAGTAGAACATTTGCAGCCATCCACTTCCTTATGTCTGAAACACAGGCTTCTAGCGAGGGCAATTTTGGGGCTTCACCAGGTTTCATTGAAATGTACAGCTGTGTGTCATCAGCATAGCAGTGAAAGTTAACATTATGTTTTCGAATGACATCCCCAAGAGGTAAAATATACAGTGAAAACAGCAGTGGTCCTAAAACAGAACCGTAAGGAACACCAAAATGTACAGTTGATTTGTCAGAGGACAAACCATTCACAGAGACAAACTGATATCTTTCCGACAGATAAGATCTAAACCAGGCCAGGTTTAGATCTAGACCAATTTGGGTTGCCAATCTCTCCAAAAGAATGTGGTGATCGATGGTATCAAAAGCAGCACTAAGTTCTAGGAGCACGAGGACAGATGCAGAGCCTCGGTCTGATGCCATTAAAAGGTAATTTACCACCTTCACAAGTGCAGTCTCAGTGCAATGATGGGGTCTAAAACCAGACTGAAGCATTTCGTATACATTGTTTGTCTTCAGGAAGGCAGTGAGTTGCTGCACAACAGCCTTTTAAACATTTTTTGAGAGGAATGGAAAATTCGATATAATTCGATATCCGATATTTTTTATATTTTCTGGTTCAAGGTTTGGCTTTTTCAAGAGAGGCTTTATTACTGACACTTTTAGTGAGTTTGGTACATATCCGGTGGATAGAGAGTAAACGTCCGTTTACTATGTTCAACATAGGAGGACCAAGCACAGGAAGCAGCTCTTTCAGTAGTTTTGTTGGAATAGGGTCCACTATGCAGCTTGAAGGTTTAGAGGCCATGATTATTTTTATCATTGTGTCAAGAGATATAGTACTAAAACACTTGAGTGTCTCTCTTGATCCTAGGTCCTGGCAGAGTTGTGCAGACTCAGGACAACTGAGCTTTGAAGGAATACGCAGATTTAAAGAGGAGTCCGTAATTTGCTTTCTAATAATCATGATCTTTTCCTCAACGTTCATGAATGTATTACTGCTGAAGTGAAAGCCATCCTCACTTGGGGAATGCTGCTTTTTAGTTAGCTTTGCGACAGTATCAAAAATACATTTTGGATTGTTCTTATTTTCCTCAATTAAGTTGGAAAAATAGGATGATGGAGCAGCAGTGAGGGCTCTTCGATACTGCACGGTACTGTCTTTCCAAGCTAGTCGGAAGAACTCCAGTTTGGTGTGGCGCTATTTCCGCTCCAATTTTCTGGAAGCTTGCTTCAGAGCTCGGGTATTTTCTGTATACCAGGGAGCTAGTTTCTTATGAGTAATGTTTTTAGTTTTTAGGGGTGCAACTGCATCTAGGGTATTGCGCAAGGTTAAATTGAGTTCCTCAGTTAGGTGGTTAACAGATTTTTGTCCTCTGACTTCCTTGGGTAGGCAGAGGGAGTCTTGAAGGGCATCAAGGAATCTTTGTGTTGTCTGTGAATTTATAGCACGACCTTTGATGCTCCTTGGTTGGGATCTGAGCAGATTATTTGTTGCAATTGCAAACGTAATAAAATGGTGGTCCGATAGTCCAGGATTATGAGGAAAAACATTAATAATAAGATCCACAACATTTATTCCATGGGACAAAACTAGGTCCAGATTATGACTGTGACAGTGAGTAGGTCCAGAGACATGTTGGACAAAACCTACTGAGTCGATGATGGCTCCGAAAGCCTTTTGGAGTGGGTCTGTGGACCTTTCCATGTGAATATTAAAGTCACCAAAAATGAGATTTTTTGTATTGTATTGTAAATGTTAGCAACACCTCCGCCTTTGCAGGATGCACGGGGGATATGGTCACTAGTGTAACCAGGAGGTGAGGCCTCATTTAACACAGTAAATTCATCAGGCTTAAGCCATGTTTCAGTCAAGCCAATCACATCAAGATTATGATCAGTGATTAGTTCATTGACTATAATTGCCTTTGAAGTAAGGGATCTAACATTAAGTAGCCCTATTTTGAGATGTGAGGTATCACGATCTCTTTCAATAATGACAGGAATGGAGGAGGTCCTTATCCTAGTGAGATTGCTAAGGTGAACACCGCCATGTTTAGTTTTGCCCAACCCAGGTCGAGGCACAGACAATGGGGATAGCTGAGTTGACTACACTGACTGTGCTAGTGGCAGACTCCACTAAGCTGGCAGGCTGGCTAACAGTAAATAGTTGGAATAGCATATCAAGTCAGACAGGTAACACTGTGGGCAGGGTGCAGAAGAACCTGTTCACAGATGGTGGACATTTTCTTTCCTCCATAACTTAAGATACCACAGGGAGGCAATGTCTTCAACTAAATGTTGTTGAGGAAATCAAGGTAGTTCCTGGCAACATCCACATATTCAGCTTCTGCCCCCAAGCCATAAGAATGCTAAATTGTTTGCTAAATAGTTAACCAAATAGCTACCCGGACTATCCGCATTGACGCTTTTTGCACAAACTTTTTGGCTCATCATATGCGTTGCTACTACAGTTTTTATCTGGCATAATATTGCTAGTTATATGTTTACACAGTACATGACCAAAAGTATATCATTGCAAAATTATGGGCAATAATATGTGGTTGGTTCTGGGAAGGCTTTCCACTAGATGATGGAATATTGCTGCGGGGACTTGCTTCCATGCAGCCGCAAGAGTATTAGTGAGGTCGGGCACTGATTAGGCCTGGCTCGCAGTCAGTTTTCCAATACATCCCAAAGGTGTTTGATGGGGTTGGGGTCAGGGCTCTGTGTAGGCCAGTCAAGTTCTTCCACACTGATCTCGACAAACCATTTCTGTATGGACCTCGTTTTGTGCACAGGGGCATTTTCATGCTGAAACAGGAAAGGGCCTCCCCTGAACTGTTGCCACAAAGTTGGAAGCACAGAATCATCTAGAAAGTCATTGAATGCTGTATCGTTAAGATTTCGCTTCACTGGAGCTAAGGGGCCTAGCCCAAACCATGGAGATAAGGCGCATAGCTCCAGACCATTATTCCTTTTCCACCAAACTTTACAGGTGGCACTATGCATTGGGGCAGGTAGCGTTCTCCTGGCATCCGCCAAACCCAGATTTGTCCGTTAGACTGCCAGATGGTGAAACGTGATTCATCACTCCAGAGAACGCGTTTCCACTCCTCCACAGTCCAATGGCGGCGACCTTTACACCACTCCAGCCGATGGTTGGCATTGAGCATGGTGATCTTAGGCTTCTCGGCCATGGAAACCCATTTCATGAAGCTCCCGACAGCTCGGTACTGGCCCCCTGTGTATATAGGCAAGTTATTGTTACTCATTATGTATTTATTATTAAGTATTTTACTTTTCTATTATTTCTCTATTTTCTTTCTCTCTGCATTGTTGGGAAGGGCCGTAAGTAAGCATTTCACTGTTAGTCTAAACCTGTTGTTTACGAAGCATGTGACGAATGCAATTAAATATTCAAGTTAAAACATCAGGAAGAGATTTGTTTACCGTATTTCTGTTTGGTTACTTGACTTTTTCACTGAAGATTTCAGTCAACTGATTCGTTGAACAAGTTCAACTTCTCAGCTATAGTTCAGTCTTGAATCCATGACTCCTCAATTGCCAATAGTGGTGAAGGAAGTGTGTTCAAAAGAAAAGAGCGGGAATACAATGGTGATCAGCATGACCCCTGCTGTCAGTGACATCACACACAATAGTCAGGAGAAACACATGAGGTTCTGTCTGCTAGCATTAGTCATGAGGTTGTGGCCAGTCCATTTAATGCTTTGGCCACAGAGATAATGAAATAGGGAGGACAGAGGAAACCATGGAAGACAAAAGAAAAGAGGGTCAGTTACAGGCCGGCACTGCTGAGGTAACGTCAACGGAGAATATGCTTTTTTGAGCCGTGGCGGCAGGAAGTGGTGAGTTTGACTCCAGGGGAAGAGGGGAATTAATCCAGGACGCTTTTCAACTTTCAAACATATGAAAATGTAAAAGTTCTCTGGTTATACCAATCACACTCACAGTGATTTAAAGAGCTGTAAAAAAGTGCATGAACATGTTTTTTAGGCCAGATAGAGTAATAGGAGAATTATAGGAGAGACGGGAGGATCTAGGTCAGGGTTGTTCAGTGGGCGATTCCAAGCCAGCGGGGGTGATCTTGCAAAGAGATTGTTTTGGCAGATCTCGCATAGAAACTTCAGCGAAAGGATGGTTAACATGCTTTTTACATTTGTATCACAAACATTTCTTTTGAAAATCACGATGAAAGTGGCCATTTTACATGCCTCCTGTAAGACCCTATTGTAACGCTCATCATGGGTGGAAGAAGAGGAGGACCAATGCACAGCGTGGTAGTGTTCATATTCTTTAATGAAACAACTGAACACTGGAAAACAAAACAAATGAACAGTCCTGTACGGTGAAGAAAAACACAGAACAGAAAATAATCACCCACAACTCAAAGGTGAAACCAGGCTACCTAAGTATGGTTCTCAATCAGGGACAACGATTGACAGCTGCCTCTGAATTAGAACCATACCAGGCCAAACACAGAAAACCAAAATTATAGAAAAAAGAACATAGACTGCCCACCCCAACTCACGCCCTGACCATACTAAAACAAAGACAAAACAAAGGAACTAAGGTCAGAGCGTGACACCTATAACCTGTGAACTGTACATGATACAGACAACATCTTGGTGTCATTATCCTCCTTTATAGTGTGCTCTAACATATGGAGTATGTCTAGATTCTGAAATAAAAATGTTCACATTCATAATTTATAAGCTATCCTGAATCACCGCTTTACATGAACTGCAGAGATGATATGCATTACACCGCAGTCTAATGTTGTCACTTGAAACAACACGATAAAAGACACGTCAAACAACATATTCACTTAATGGGGCAAGATACTTTGAAATACACATTTCCCTCATAAAGCCTGAACTTCTTCTCCCAAAGGAACTTTATCAGGCTTGGATCTGACTGGGAAGGGAGATATGTTATGATGCAGGAACCATGCAATTACAACGCTCAGACACTAGTATGTTGTGCAGAGAGGAGGGTCAAGGGCTTCAGATCTCTCATAGGCACAAAGAGACAAACTTATTCAGGTGTCAAAAGTGGAGTCCCATGGTTTTGCCAGGTTTGGATTACAATTGACAGGCATTTATGTCAGAAGTTCGTGATCTGGTGACACTGGGAATGCAATAGATAGAGCCAGGGTAAGTTCAAAGTTCATGCTGTTCTAATGTAGTTTAAATAGAATAAAAAAGTAGTTTCATGTTTGACTTTCGAGTCATTATTACATGCCTGTTTTAAATTCTCTGATGATAATTTAAAAGAAAATTGAATCTGCATTTTATGTTTGAGCTGCTGCACCAGTGTTAAGTTAACAATTGAATGTGTGTAACGCTCTTTGTCCTGCCTACTATCTGTGTAAAGTAATTCACATGTAACCATTCTATGTAATCAATATCTTATCTTTTTATTGATTACTCAACTTTTGACACTTCTTGTTACAAAACTGGTTGACATTGAATACATTTTGAGCAGAACTGAAGTCACCACATGCCTATAGACTGCTGGGGAATATCTGAACCTGCACAAAGATTAGTAACCTTGGGTTACATTTTAGTCAACATAGTACTACTTTTAGACTGCAGTGGAGGCTGCTGAGGGGAGGACGGCTCCTAATAATGTCTGGAATGGAGTTCATGGAATGGCATTAAACACATGAAAAACACTCCATTCTGGCCATTATTAGCAGCCTTCACTATTTTAGAGGTATTTGCTTCATTCTCACCTGCACAGTTTGATGTCTGTTATGTTTAAGCAGGTACACAGAAGCCTGAGTTCCAGTAAGAAACAAACTGAAGTGTCTTTAAAACATGGCCACTCACTAAAAATGACTCTATGGATGTCTGCACAATAACAATCGGTTGGATTTCAGCCACATTCAGTGTCTGTTCACCTCTTTGCGTTTGACACAAAATAAACATTATGTGATTCCTAGGTTTCGGTTTTTGATTCTGTGGCCTTTGGTCAAGTGACTTGATATAGGTTCTACATACAGCAATAAACAATAAATGTTTGTTATATGGAAGCCGAACTGTAGGTGACATTAAACAATCATTTATCATGGCTGAGAAACATGGAATCATTCAATTACATTTGGAGTACTGGACATTATATTTAGAACTTGACAGCCAATGAGTTGGTCAACTTCTGTAAGCAGCTCCATAAGGAAGAATCCATTATCATTTATAAAGCCTGTATCCCTTCCAAATCATTTAAGGTATGCACCCCTTAACCTGATAACCACCCAAGCTGTATGAGTTAAAAACTTCACGCTCTATATCCAATTTCAGAAATGTCGATAAATGAGCTTTTATTGTTTGAAGAAATTCTAAAAGAGATTGGTCTGTTTTTTTCACTATCTAATCATGGCATGGGGTTGTTCAATGACAGACATGTATTTGTTTCAAATCTATCACTTGATGGTTTAATTTCAGAGACAAAAAATCTTATTTTTTGCAAAATATTATATATCCACCTCACTCTTAGATAAATAAGTAGTACTGCTAGGTTTAACACAGTTAAATATGACAAATAACTACATGTTGTATAAAGAAATGTACAAATGATACATTTGTGACATCAATATATACAAACATTGTTTCGTCATTGCTTATCCAGAGTGACTTGCAGTAAGTGCCTTCATCTTAAAATTGCTGGGTGAGACAACCAGATATCACAGTCAAATATACAGGATGTGAACATTCCATTCCGGCTAAAGACTGGATATACTGTATAATAACTCATTTAAAAACATTTTCATACACATCTAAAATCTATTAATAAAGACATCTGAGAACAGTACTATTTTACACACACATGAAGATACCCATAAGCAACCAAATGTGAACAATTGGTGGATATAGCATTTTGGAAATAAACTCTTCAAGTGTAGACAGTCATGAGAGGGTGAACTTTTCGTCTTGCCTTAATAGCTAAGTCATTCTAAATGTAGCCTGTGTCTGACTGCAACATCATGAGAATAAATAACTGCTAGATGCTTTGTGGTAGAGGTATAATTAGCAACATACATATTGGACAGGATGTAACATGCAGTATGACTCAATGAGCTTTCGATCATCTGATCATGTTTCACTTACTTCACTCACTTCAATACATGCACTCTTCTCTGTTTCTGTCACTCAGTAAGTGATACAAATCAAATCAAATTGTATTTGTCACATGCACTGAATTCAAGTCTATGACTTGGGTGGCTGGAGTCTTTGATCATTTTTAGGGCCAAAAGTTGCAAGATTGAATCCTTGAAGTGACAAGTTTAAAAATCTGTCGTTTTGCTCTCAACGGTGCACCTGTAGAACATTTTGAGGACCCAAGTCAAATATTTTCAGTCTCCTGAGGGGGGAATAGGCATTGTTGTGCACCCTACATGACTGTCTTGGTGTGTTTGGACCATGATAGTTTGTTAGTGATGTGGACATCAAGGAACTTGAAGCATTCGACCATCTCCACTACAACCCTGTTGATGTGAATGGGCCTTTCTTTTCCTGTAGTCCACAGCTCCTTTGTCTTTCTCATGTTGAGGGAGAGGTTGTTATCCTAGCACCACACTGCCAGGTCTGTGATCCCCTCCCTATAGGCTGTCTCAGGCCTACCACCATTTGTCATTGGAAAACTTAATGGTGGTGTTGGAGATGCGTGGACATGAAGCCGTGGGTGAACAGGGAGTAAAGGAGTGGACTAAGCACGCATCCCTGAGGGGCCCCTGTGTTGAGGATCAGCGTGGCGGATGTGTTGTTGCCTACCCTTACCATCTGGGGGCAGTCCATCAGGAAGTCCCGGATCCAGTTGCAGAGGGAGGTGTTTAGTCTCAGGGTCCTTACCTTAGTGATGAGCTTTGAGGCCACTATGGTGATGAATGCCGAACAGCATTCTCATGTAGGTGTTTCTTTTGTCCAGGTGGGAAAGGGCAATGTGGAGTACAATAGAGATTGTGTCATCTGTGGATCTGTTGGTGTGGTATGCTAATTGGAGTGGGTCTAGGGTTTCTTGGATGATGGAGTTCATATGAGCCATGACCAGCCTTTCAAAGCACTTCATGGCTACAGACGTGAGTGCTACGGGGCGGTAGTCATTTATGCAGGTTACCTTGGCATTCTTGGGCACAGGGACTATGGTGGTCTGCTTGAAACGTGTAGGTATTACAGACTCGGTCAGGGAGAGATTGAAAATGTCAGTGAAGACACTTGCCAGTTGATCAGCACATGCGTTGAGTACGCATCCTGGTAATCCATCTGGCCCTGTGGCCTTGTGAATATTGACCTGTTTAAAAGGTCTTACTCATATCGGCTAAGGAGAGCGTGATCACACAGTTGCCGGAACAGCGGGTGCTCTAATGCATGGTTCAGGGTTGCTTGCCTCAGAGCAAGCATAGAAGGCATAAAGCTTGTCTGGTAGGCTTTCAATGCTAGGCATCTAGCTGTTGGGTTTCCCTTTGTAATCCGTAATAGTTTGCAAGCCCTGCCACATATTGAGCGAGTCACTGGTACTTCCTGCTTGAGTTTTTGCTTGTAAGCAGGAATCAGGAGGATATAATTATGGTCAGATTGGCAAAATGGAGGCGAGGGAGAGCTTTGTACACATCTCTGTGTGTGGAGTAAAGTTGCACACGTGACATGCTGGTAGAAATTAGGTACACCCACCCAGCCATTGTACCCAGTTAGCAGCACCGCTGGGCCACTGTGTTTACAAAACAAAGGAGGAGCCCTTTCCTGTACTGTAGGACTGCAAGCCTTGCCCCAAACAACTGGAAACAAACACACACAAACACATGTTTCCATAATCCGCTCCAATAGGCTAGCCCCCATGCCACGCCAGGCCGCACACAAACACTGACACACACACACACACTCAAGTTTTTGAGCAGAACTGTTTGCAGCGCTCCTGAATCCTGAAATGTTCTCATGACATAATTATTTAATTAGCTAAATGTAAACAGGCGATTGAGTAAAGATACTCCCTTCAGTGCTTCTCAATTACACGCACATGCTTTTCTAAAACGTTATTATTTAGTTATGCAAGGTATCAGTGTTGTGTTGGCTGCAATCTGTGCATTATGTGTGCTCGCGATCTATGCAGGCAAGAGAGGGTTAAACTGAGGAACATCGCAACCACTCCCAAGATTTGCTGCTGCTAGGCAGTTGCTTTACCTGTACTGTAGCGTACCTGACAAAGCATGGAGTGTGTGAGTGTACAGTGTGGAATAGTGAGGTGAATACTGTACTTTAAAACTGGATTAAGGGAAAGCTGAAGTCTATAACTTCTAAATGATATCTTTGAAGGATAGTCTACTCTACATTTGAGCCTGGGATTAACCAAACACACTTTAAACAGGTAATTTGCCCTTTTTATGGTCGTGATGGCTCCGTTTGTTGTTTAGATTTGGATTGAGGCTTTGCTCTGTTTAAATAGGATTTTATGCGCATTAATAGCTACTAACTGTAACAGTTTTAATACATGTATTATACATGTGGTGTAAATTACAGTGATTCAGGTAAGCATTAATTTCTATCAAATTTCATTTTGGTCACCTGGCAATAACCTGGTATTATTTGAGCACACATTACATTTTTGAAAACATGACCTTCCTCCAGTTGACTTATCTTGTCAATATACTGTATATTTGTACATGAAAATGACATAGACCCCAGTGTCGGTCAATGACCTCTGACATACACAGTGTTTGACCCTCAGATGCAAAATAGCTCAGGTATAGACTGTGATTATGCATTAGCCCAGACCATGATGTTCTTGTTCTGTAGGGGGGTATTTATGTAATGCTCTATAGGCTACTTACTATTACTCTAAATATCTACAGGCTGAATATGGGTCCATAACTCTTGTCTATTTAGATCTTGATAGTGTCAGCTGTTTTTTCTTCAGTTTATCAATATGAGGAATTGATGAGTCAGTCCACTGGTGATTGAATGGAAAAGCACATCAACCAGTAAACCATGTGGCACTCACTGCCATGCAGCATTCAGTCACCTCATCTGATACTGAGTGAGCGTTCAAGATTTAAGATGAAGACAGTATAAAGCGAGACTGAGATTATGCTCTTATATAGTTCCAATCTGTCCATATACACTGAGTGTACAAAACATTAGGATCACCTTCCTAATATTGAGTTGCATCCCCTTTTGCCCTCAGAACAGCCTCAATTCATCAGGGCATGGACTACAAGGTGTCGAGACCATTCCACAGGGATGCTGCTGGCCCATGTTTTATTTATTTGTTTACCTTTATTTAACTAGGCAAGTCAGTTAAGAACAAATTCTTATTTACAAGGACGGCCTACCTGGGAACAGTGCCTTGTTCAGGGGCGACAGATTTTCACCTTGTCAGCTCTGGGATTCGATCCAGAAACCTTTCAGTTACTGGCCCAACACTCTAACCAATAGGCTACCTGCCGCACAAAATGTTGACTCCAATGCTTCCCACAGTTGTGTCAAGTTGGCTGGATGTCCTTTGGGTGGTGGACCAGTCTTGATACACATAAGAAACTGATGTGAGTGAAAAACCCAGCAGCGTTGCAGTTCTTGACACACTCAAACCGGTTCTCCTGGCACCTACCCCGTTCAAAGGCACTTCAATATTTTGTCTTGCCCATTCACCCTCGGAATGGGACACATACACACTCCATGTCTCAATTGTCTCAAGGCTTACAAATTATTTAACCTGTCTCCTCCCCCTCATCAACATTGATTGAAGTGGATTTAACAAGTGACGTCAATCATAGCTTTCACCTGGATTCACCTGGTCAGTCTGTCATGGAAAAAGCAGGTGTTCCTAATATTTTGTACACTCAGTGTATCTCTATTCCACTACAGTGGTTTTACAATAGTACATTTTAAAGCTTCAAGTGTCAATCAGTTGTAGTTCATTTTAAACTGTAAAGTGTCAATCAGTTGTAATTTCTCGAATATTCTGGCATATTATACGCAATGACGTTGTCATAAATGACACATTGGGTACAGTATGTACATCCGGAATGGTCTTTGACTTCCTTGGTCCTGTTTATGCAGTGTCAAAAAGCTTGATGTAATTGTAAGTGTGATAATATTATGATGACAGGCATGACAAGGTTGGCTCCAACCCTGCCAGGGAGAAGGAATGCCATCTTGGTTTCCATTGCTTGTAAATATAAATCATTGACAATGAGTCACAAGCAGAAAGTTAATACTTGACCATAACCTGCTTGGATACACGCAGCCAGGAACATAATCTGATGTAAAGGTGTGATATCTCTTCTCCTTCTGTGACAGCAGGCCTATCCTAGAGAGATTACAAAAAGTCACTATATTGCCACTATCCACCTAGGTTCCAAACAAATGGTTGGCATGACAGGTATTGCTGACTGACAGAAAATGTTCACGTTGCTGTGTGTGAACCAGTCATTCTGGTATCCTTTCCATTTCGTTTGGTTTGAGGTGGCTGGTATGCTATTTAGCTTGGTGGCTTTAGCGCATAAGAAACAATGTGCTTCGGGTTGATTGAAAGAATCATCACCACAATCACGTTTATTACTATTACGCATCTGTAATTAAATATCATTTTAGATTCTTCTGCTACACACACCTGCACTTGTAGCTTATTGTTGTGTTGCTACTGTAAAGGAAGAGGGGAAGGCTAAGCTTCATTAATATCTTCTTTCGAAAGACTGGGGCTTTCCACAGGCAGGTTTGGATGTTTTAACCTGAATGTGTAGCCAGTAGTCACTGCCACACTCCAAAGACAACTCTCCAACCACAAAGAAGAACTTATCAGGTGGTGCTAAACGAAACCTGAGAGTGTTTGTTTATAGTTTTGCTTGCATATTTACTGCTGCCCATGCTCTGCGTTGCCCAAGGCAAGTTTATTCATTTGTAGCGCTTATTACTCTGAAACAGAACTGTATAGTGATGATTAAATAATGATTCTAGGATCAACCTCTTGCCTGCAGCTTTGTAACCCAGGTGGTTGCTAGGGTGTGTCTGTCGGAGGTAACATTTGAATAACAAAACAATTATGTTGGTACAAGAGTATGGAGTTCTTTTTATGATGTCATCTGTTGCGTTATTCACACAGATACCCACCTTGCTAATATTGATTTGCACCCCCCTTTACCCAGAACAGACTCAATTCATTGGGAAATGGATGACAAGGTGTCGAAAGCATTTCACAGGGATGCTGGCCCATGTTAACTCCACCCTCTGAATGGCACACATATACAATCCATTTCTCAAGTGTCTCAGGGCTTAAAAATCATTATTTAACCGGTCTCCTCCCCTTCATCTATTCTACACTGATTGAAGTGGATTTAACAGGTGACATCAATAAGAGATCATAGCTTTCACCTGGATTCACCTGGTCAGTCTGTGTCATGGAAATCATAGTACTTCCTAATGTTTTGTACAATCAATGCCAGCTGTTCATAGGACAGTTGGACAGTCGACTCCCTCCCTCCACCCACCCAGCCATGTATCTTATTTGTGTTTTTCTTACATGTATTTAGGTCGGTATAGTCTGTCTGTGTGTTCAGGCCAGTATATGTCCTTGTGTGGTACACAAAAGAGTCTTGCGATACCAAAGAAACCTTACCTCTGAGCCAGGCTTTTCCTTTAAAGCAATTTTTTCATGAAGAATGTCTGTTTTATAAGGTGCGAATTGGGCAACCCGAAAACAGTTATTCCCTGATCTCTGGCTTTTTCAGTGTTTCTTAAAAACGTATTCAAAGCAACAACAAAAAAAGCCCCTCTTCAAGCCAGGTAGTAATCAAAAGAAGGAACTGGTACATGGTCTGAAAAACCTGTGGTATGTCCTTGCCAATACTTCTGCTTTTGGATCTATTAGTTAAAATGTTATATCCCCTGATGAGATGCAACATATTTGATCATTACGTTGTTCGAAGAGGTGCCTTTTTCAGGGAATATGACCGACATGATCTTCAAGGCTTGCCGTAGCTTCAGACACAGGCTTGTGACTTTTCTGGGTGTCTCCAAGGTAAGTACCTAAGGGTGTGCATCCCAATTATGGTATTTTCCTTCACTAATCTAAGACTTCATGGTCATTTCACTCAGCCTGTCCTAATATTTGTGTCTGTGCCAATTGAATTACATGTTCAATTCTATGCCTGCAGTACGTAGCCTACATGTGAGGGCGACAGGTACAGTGCCCTAGAGGTTAAGAGCGTTGGGCCAGTAACCGAAAGGTCGACTAGGTGAAAGATCTGTCTGCACTTAACCTTAATTGCTCCTGTAAATCGCTCTGGATAAGAGTGTCTGCTAAATTACTCAAATGTAAATGTGGCCTATAGTACTGTATTTAGCTGTGACATCATCTGCGTTGTCGTTCAAACTTCCCAGTCTTTATAGCTTTTTTATCATGTCTGGCTCATGTTGAAATGTTCTTGTGTTTGTCAATGAAGTGACGGTCTGCCACACAGATCCCTGTGGTCTACTCCACTCCACGTGGTGGAAATCTCCTCTGTTTGAGATGTGATGTTTTGCTCTTCACTTCCACACCCCTGAGATGTATGTAGGGTTCGGGAAAGACATTAACAGGACAGATCACTTTTTGGGATGCAGATATTACTGACGAATGGCCAATTTCCACTAAACATGAAAAAAGGCTTACAATTGAATGTCGATGTTGTCTGTACTCTTTTAAGAAAGAAAATAACACTCAAAAGTGAGATCCACATGTAGTTCTTTAAATGCATGCACTTTGTAAGAATGGGCATATTGTGATGAGTTGGGTAACTCAGCCTATTCGAACAAAGGGGTTGGGAGAACGATATTTGATCCCAAGTCAGTGCTTTGTTACTTGATGGGAGTAAAGGGAGGTGCAGGTAGAGAACTTTTCCCCCTCTGTCTTTTGTGTTGTGGAGGATCTCACAGATTGTTCTCATAGGGGCTGATGGGACCATTGGCTTCACCACAAACAAGGTGAGTTTAGGTAGTACTACGCAGGCAGTCAGTACTCTGTTCATATAGAGCACAAGATATTATGGACTGGTGGCTCGCTGGCCTTTAGGACGGGGGGTGACATGTTTCTTCCTCCTCATGTTATGACTGACCTGTGACCTCTCTTTCATCTCTGTCTCCAGGCGGAGAATGCCAGCCCCAACGCTGCTGTTTACGCCAACGTCACAGAGCTGAAGAAAAACATCCCACAATCTCCTCCGTTAGAAGCTCTGAGTCCTGACTTGCCCCTTACCCAGGAGGGATGGCAGGTGCACACTGACAAGGACAGCGGGAAAGAGTTCTATTACCGCCCAGCCACAGGCCAAACCACTTGGGCCGAACCCCGCAGCACCCTCCCCTCCACAGACATGGAGCTGCCCAAGGAGGCGTTGGCTATCCCAGCCCTGTCCCCGGCCCTGTCCCCGGCCCTGTCCCCGGCCCTGTCCCCGGGCCTGTCCCCAGCCCCAGCCCTGTCCCCGGCCCTGTCCACGGCCCTGTCCCCGGGCCTGTCCCCAGCCCCAGCCCTGTCCCCGGCCCTGTCCCCAGCCCTGTCCCCGGCCCTGTCTCCAGCCCTGTCCCCGGCCCTGTCTCCAGCCCTGTCCCCGGCCCTGTCTCCAGCCCTGGCCCTGTCCCCGGCCCTGTCCCCAGCCCTGGCCCTCTCACCAGCCTCATCCCAGGGTTCCAACTGGGAACAGGTGTTTGATGAGACCACTGGTCGAAACTACTTCTATAACCTCACCTCTGGGGCCACGTCCTGGGGAGCTCCGGAGCCCATCGCCCCCTCCTCTCCTGTTACTGAGCCTCCCGTGCTGAAGCTCCCGAACAGAGGACCGGTAGGGGTTAGCTTATGCTTTATTTGACTAATATGGCCATTGTTTCAAGCTCATCAACAGATAAGGCTTTTAAAATATTGTTGACTGCTAAAGCAGTCTGTCAGACACCAGCGCATAAACATCTGTTTCATGGTCTTGAGGGAGTCTTGTTTTGTTAGTTCATTAGCTAGTTATGTCTAAAGCCTGCTATGGCATACACATGCTTTTTGCTGTTTATTCAGTGTTACTAGCGAAGTTACTAAGAACGTTTGCCATTTGAGCAGAATCGCTAGCATGTTATGAACCATGTCATAAACCTTTTAGAAATTGGCCACTCAGTTTGAGTTCCATCTTAAAAGCATTGACAAATCTTCTGTTCCTCAGCCCCCTCTCCCAAAGGAAGACTACCTGACAGAAGACCACGAAGCTCCAGACACCACCTCCTCGGTGTTCCCCAAAGACATCCTGCCCATGCCGCAGGCTAAACTGGCCGTCATACCCCGGGCCATTCTAGACAGTGTCCCGGTGGGCTGGAAGCGCTCCATGGAGGCAGATGGGAAGACCGTATTCACCAGCGAACGCACACAGGAGCAGGTAAGTGTATTGAATGGAGGTTTAGTGCTTTGAAAGGGGAGTGGTTTGAGAAACCATGCAGTGTGTGTCATACACTGTTTTGTCCTGTGTGTGTGTATCCTGGCAGTGGCTCAAGTCTGTGGATCAAGAAGGAAAGACTTACTACTACCTGAGAGATGGCTCCAGATCCCAGTGGAACCTTCCAGCAGAGGTGAAGAGAAGCAATATTGTAATTTCAAGGAATGATTGAGTGGCTTTTTACCAGGTCTCAAAGAGCTTGACAATGTATGGGGCAACTCTGTACTGCACATATAGTTGAAGTCGGAAGTTTACATACACCTTAGCTAATACATTTAAACTCAGTTTTTCACAATTCCTGACACAAAAATTCCCTGTCTTAGGTCAGTTAGGATCACAACTTTATTTTGAGAATGTGAAATGTCAGAATAATAGTAGAGAGAATGATTTATTTCAGCTTTTATTTATTTCATCATATTCCCAGTGGGTTAGAAGTGTACATACACTCAATTAGTATTTGGTAGCATTGGCTTTAAATTGTTGAACGTGGGTCAAACGTTTCAGGGAGACATCCACAAGCTTCCCACAATAAGTTGGGTAACAGAGTCAGGTTTGTATGCCTCCTTGCTCGCAAACGCTATAGCATTGACGTCAGGGCTTTGTGATGGCCACCCCAATACCTTGACTTTCTTGTCCTTAAGCCATTTGCCATGACTTTGGAAGTATACTTGGGGTCATTGTCCATTTGGAAGACCCATTTGCGACCAAGCTTTAACTTCCTCACTGATGTCTTGAGATGTTGCTTCAATATATCCAAAGAATTCTCCTCCCTCGTGATGCCATCTATTTTGTGAAGTGCACCAGTCCTCCCTGCAGCAAAGCACCCCCACAAGATGATGCCATCCCTGTGCTTCACGGTTGGGATGGTGTTCTTCGGCTTGCAAGCCTCCCCTTTTTTCTCCAAACATAACAATGGCCATTCAACAGTTCTATTTTTGTTTCATCAGACCAGAGGACATTTCTCCAAATGTACAATCTTTTGTCCCCCTTCCTCCTTGCTGAGCGATCTTTCAGGTTATTTTACTGGTTGTTTTACTGTTGATAGAGATACTTTTGTACCCGTTTCCTCCAGCATCTTCACAGGGTCCTTTGCTGTTGTTCTGGGATTGATTTGCACTTTTCGCATCAAAGTATGTTCATCTGTAGGAGAAAGAACGCATCTCCTTCCTGAGCAGTATGACGGCTGCATGGTCCCATGGTGTTTATGCTTGCATACCTTTGTTTGTATAGATGATTGTGGTACCTTCAGGCATTTGTTAATTGCTCCCAAGGATGAAGCAGACTTGTGAAGGTCTACAATTTTGTTTCTGAGGTCTTGGCTGATTTATTTGGATTTTCCCATGATGTCAAGCAAAGAGGCACTGAGTTTGAAGGTAGGTCTTGAAATACATCCACAGATACACCTCCAATTGACTCAAATGATGTCAATTAGCCTATCAGAAGCTTCTAAAGCCATGACATAATTTTCTGGAATTGTCCAAGCTGTTTAAAGGCACAGTCAGATTCGTGTATGTAAACTTCTGACTGGAATTGTGATACAGTGAAATAATCTGTCTGTAAACAATTGTTGGAAAATTACTTGTGTCATGCACGAAGTAAATGTCATAACCGACTTGCCAAAACTAAAGTTTGTTAACAAGAAATTTGTGGAGTGGTTGAAAAACAAGTTAATGACTCTGACCTAAGTGTATGTAAACTTCTTTAGGTGAAAAAAAAGATGCCCTTACCTCAGATAACCAGTTACTGGGTTTGATTAAATAGGCCAGGGCCTTTACACTGTTTGTTTCTGTTAACCCTCTCAGCTCCCAGGTGCAGCCAGTCTGTCCAAGGTGGGGAATGGAGTGGACCAGGACAGCCCGCTGGTTCTGAAGAACTGGAGACACACAATGGGCCCAGCTCAGTTTGGCCCCTCCCAAGAAGACAACGTGAGTAGCTGGGGAGCCCAGAGCATGGACAGGGACGTTGAAGGAGGTTTCACACCGTTGGTATAGCAACAGATGTTTATGGGCCATTAGAATCTCTTTTTGGAATCTAGACTGAATTTGGCACTACGGTATAGGAACATAGAAACTGCAGCATTTGCTGTTCTGGTAGTCCCAAGCAAACAAGCCATTAGGACTAGTCCCTGACATGAGACACCTGGCCCTCACAGCTTTATGCACAATGCCCTTGTGGAATGTCGTTGTGTTTGTGTCGTTGTCAACCCTCTCAACAGGAGATGGAAACACCTGCCCTAGTTGATTTCCCCTCAGGAAGTCACTTACAAACCGAAATGGGAGAAAATACAACAATAATGGAGGGGGCAGGGGAGAAAGAGGATAGAATTATGACTCATCAAATTTGACAGGATTTCTGCTCTGTTTGAACAATGAGTCCCTATCGACTACTGTTGACTAACCAACCTGAACCCAATTCCCTCCCTTCCGTTTGGCAGAGGTTCTTTCCAACACATAGGAGAAACGTTTCGGACGTCACCAGTGAAGCATCCAGCTCAGGCAACTCCCCTGAGACGCCACGCCATGTAAGTACATTAAGAACGTATGACACGATAAGGTTTTGAATCCATAGGGATCTTTGTCAGGTCATTTTCTACTGGCCCTCAATAATATATTATACGTGTTGGACTAGTACACACAATAATTGAATTGGAAATTGTATTATTTTTCCACAATGATTTTATTGTTCATTTTAGGAATTGAATTCATTCATTTGCCAAGCCTTCTACTAACTCAATAAAATGTACTCTACTCTACCATTATCCCATTCATGGAAGACTTGTATTGTTTTCTCCATAAAGACTGATAGGTTGGGAGTACGGAATAGACTGTCACATCTGAGCACAGACTCACATCATGAGCATGTAGGTTCTTACGGCCCACGTCAGGCCTGATAGATAGATGCATGGATAGGTGTGTGGGTGTTCTGATCTAACTAACATACTATGATATAGAATTGGATAGGAGAACTAACGGCGCTTGGGAAGGGGAGCTAATGAATTAGATATTGGTTACAGTACATACTATATACATGTATGCTCTTAAAAGGGCTGATTAAGAGTTTATTATGTGGTGTTTAAGTGAAACTACTCACTTTGAATGGGTTTTTCTCTCTCTTTGCTTCGTGTGTGGATAAGAAAGGGATCTGGAATACAAGCATCTGCTAAATCAGGGTTTTCCAAATTCATCCTAGGGCCCCCGGGTGCACATTTTGGTTTTTGCCCTAGCACTACACAGCTGATTCAAATAACCAATCATCATCAAGCTTTGATTACTTGAATCAACCCTGTACTAAATGATTGTGTCATGATAGACCACCATCGACCCTACCCCCTAGTGGGGAGAGGGAACATTTGTAGTTGTTTTTGTTGGATGTTGTGGTCCAAGTGGTGGCTTGTTGGGTAGTACTTTCAGATCTGATTGACACCATATTTTATTGCATTGCCTTTCAAAGCATTGTGCTGAATGTACATATGGCGCTGTCTTATGAAGTAGGCACAGTAATGTCATTGTGCTGAATGTACATATGGCGCTGTCTTATGAAGTAGGCACAGTAATGTCACTGTGCTGAATGTACATATGGCGCTGTCTTATGAAGTAGGCACAGTAATGTCACTGTGCTGAATGTACATATGGCGCTGTCTTATGAAGTAGGCACAGTAATGTCACTGTGCTGAATGTACATATGGTGCTGTCTTATGAAGTAGGCACAGTAGGCACAGTAATGTCACTGTGCTGAATGTACATATGGCGCTGTCTTATGAAGTAGGCACAGTAATGTCACTGTGCTGAATGTACATATGGTGCTGTCTTATGAAGTAGGCACAGTAATGTCACTGTGCTGAATGTACATATGGTGCTGTCTTATGAAGTAGGCACAGTAATGTCAAATGTACATATGGCATGAAGTAGGCACAGTAATGTCAATGTGCTGAATGTACATATGGTGCTGTCTTATAGGCAAGTAGGTCACAATGTAATGTCAATGTGCTGAATGTACATATGGTGCTGTCTTATGAAGTAGGCACAGTAATGTCAATGTGCTGAATGTACATATGGTGCTGTCTTATGAAGTAGGCACAGTAATGTCAATGTGCTGAATGTACATATGGCGCTGTCTTATGAAGTAGGCACAGTAATGTCACTGTGCTGACAGTAATGTCAATGTGCTGAATGTACATATGGTGCTGTCTTATGAAGTAGGCACAGTAATGTCAATGTGCTGAATGCCAGTGCCATAAGCAAAGTCAACCCCAAAGGATTATTTCCCATTTTATGAATCCATGCCAACACACTCTTACGAAGTAGGCACAGTAATGTCATGTGCTAACTGTGCATTCATGCACAAAGAATGCGTGCACACTGTGCTGACACAAGCAAACACCCCAAAGGATTATTTCCCACACCACACACACACACAAACAAACAAAGATGCGTGCACACACACACACACACACACACACACACACACACACACACACACACACACACACACACACACACACACACACACACACACACACACACACACACACACACACACACACACACACACACACACACACACACACACAAAGATTGACCACTCCTATGTTGATACCTGACTCACATTTCAAAGCTGTAAAGAATCTGCTACTTATACTCTTTGATCTTTACCTGTGGACTCATAGCCCAAGAATTCAGCATAACCTGGAACACTGCCAACACAAACAAACATTTGTTGCTGCCACCTAGTGGCCTAGCATATGCATTGCAAAGTCACAACAATACTTTATCTTGGCCTAAAATTATAGCCCATAATTACAATAATCTGCTAACATGAACAGTCCAATGTTCATATCAGCCAGTAGGCCGATGGGCAATGTCCAGTAGCATATGGCTCAATGTGGACACTAACTGCTCAACTCATTTACCTATGTATGTCAGTGAAAACCATGAGAACCATGTGTTTGATACCATTCCATTCACTCTATTGCGGACATTATAATGAGCCGTCCTCCCCTCAGCAGCCTCCACTGATGTACGTACAGTACAATACAACTAACAAAATCTTTAAACCTGATCTGAGGTATGTGGGTTCCTGGTAATCACCATTAGTAGAAATGTTCATACACTC
This sequence comes from Oncorhynchus gorbuscha, assembly GCF_021184085.1. Classification (NCBI taxonomy): domain Eukaryota; kingdom Metazoa; phylum Chordata; class Actinopteri; order Salmoniformes; family Salmonidae; genus Oncorhynchus; species Oncorhynchus gorbuscha. The sequence goes on along the minus strand of NC_060188.1, from coordinate 20,749,579 downwards.
TCCCTCTGTCGTTTGTGATATTTTGTTAATATTTGTCTCTATTTTGCTTGTTTTAGACACATCTACTGGAGAAGGCAGGGATCCTGAACAAAACCAAGGTGGCTGACAATGGGAAAAGAATTAGGTAATGTCAAGTCAACTGCACAAATTACAACACATTGTGATTTGCTCAATGGACCAATGATTCCTTATTTTCTGGTTTTCTAATAGGAAGAATTGGAGTCCGTCATGGACAGTGCTGCATGGAGGCATTCTCACGTTTCACAAAGACCCAAAATCTGCACCTTCGGGAAACTCCGTAAGAACATTTTGCTACAATAACCACTCACAGCCACCACTTTAGAAAATAAGCTCATTGTATTCATAAAGAATGATTTGCTTGCTTGTCAGGATTGGGTGTCCTACAACCTACTATTACGAACCACTAGGTCTGTTGAATGAATGTCATTGGTCTGTGATTCCTCAGAACAAGACCAATCAGATCACTCCAGAGTACACAGTGGAGCTGCGTGGAGCCACTGTGGGCTGGGCCCCCAAGGACAAGTCCAGCAAGAAGAACGTTCTGGAGGTATGGGCTCTGTTTAAGGTCTATCAGGGATGAAGTCAGTTCTATTTCATTCAATTCAGGAACTGAATCAAAAGTAATTGAATTTAACTCTTGGTATGGCTTTTTCCCGCTCCAGTTGAAAACGCGTCATGGGTGTGAGTACCTGGTCCAGTACGACACAGAGAGCATCATTTGTGACTGGCACAGGATCATACTGGACACCGTCAGACAGCTGGTGAGCATCCAGGAGGTGTCTATGTAACAAGTTCCAATTAGAGTAGGCCAAGGGGGCGTCTTCTTCATTATAACCTCTCCTCTCTCAGGACCAAGATCACTTGTCGGAAGAGGAAGAGGAGGAGCCTATGGAGAAATCTCCACTTGCTTCAGACAGAGACAAGAGGACCAGCTGTAAGTATGAGTGTCCTACAACCTACTATTATGAACCACCAGGTCTTTCAATGCTTTTGAGGTGTAAATAGGTGTAAAATGTCAATATTTGGTAACTGGGCATCAGGGAGTTAACGAAAGCTGCACCCATCATTAATTGCCCCCTCCAGCAGCCACTAAAATTACGCCTGGCATCAGTGCTGAGTCATCAGATCAGGGGCGAGTCCGCACCAAACTACGCAAGTTTCTCCAGAAGAGGCCCACACTGCAGTCAGTGAAGGAGAAGGGCTACATAAGAGGTGAGACTGGGATTTCTAACATGGTTAAATGACATAGCAGAGTAACCTTATTGTACCTTATGATACCTTTCCGGCACTCAGAATGTTTTTCATCGTGGTTCTCTAGATAACGTGTTTGGTTGTCATCTGGACACGCTGTGCCATCGAGAGAACAGCACTGTGCCCAGGTTTGTGGAGAAGTGCATCAGGGCAGTGGAGATTAGAGGTAGGTATTCCTTCTTTATCCTGATACCGTAATATCAACCTTTACCACCTCTAAAGAGGTAACACAATTGTACGTTCCCCTTAGGTCTGGACATTGATGGGATCTACAGAGTTAATGGGAATCTAGCTGTCATTCAGAGACTACGCCACAAAGCAGATCATGGTAAAGCAAGTTTCAAGGACGAGTAATGAATTTGTAGATGGAGCATCTTGCAGTATTATCAACCATATGATATGTCCTCATGCTCTCTCCCTCCCTCCCTCCAGAGGAAAATCTGGACCTAGAGGATGGTCAGTGGGAGGAGATTCATGTGATCACGGGGGCGCTAAAGCTCTTCCTGAGGGAGCTGCCTGAACCTCTCTTCCCTTACAGCTTATTTGACAAGTTTATCGCTGCCATCAGTAAGTCTAGGCCAGGCCCTAATAAAACATTCTGCATGCCTCTCAATAGTCAGACTCAAATGACATGATAGTAATGAACTGACATAGTCTGACCTAAATAGCATGAAAGGATATGAGTAAATTGACATTTGGGATGACTCTTTCTCTGGTAGAAATCCAGGACTATCCTCAGAAGGTGTTGTACTTCCGTGACCTGGTGAGGTCCCTTCCCCTGCCCAACCACGACACCATGTACCTCCTTTTCAAACACCTCCTCAAGTGAGTGGGTGTTGTGGTAGAAACTGGCATTTTTTTATATACAGTTGAAGTCTGAAGTTTACATACACCTTAGCCAAATACATTTAAAAACTCAGTTAAAAATTCCCTGTCTCATGGGCCTCTCGGGTGGCGCAGTGGTTTAAGGCACTGCCTCGCAGTGCTAGCTGTGCCACCAGAGATTCTGGGTTTGAGCCCAGGCTCTGTCGCAGCCGGCCACGACCAGGAGGTCCATGGGGTGACGCACAATTGTCCCAGCGTCGTCCTGGTTAGGGAGGGTTTGGCCGGCAGGGATATCCTTGTCTCATCGCACACCAGGGACTCCTGTGGTAGGCCGGGCGCAGTGTGCACTGACAAGGTTGCCAGGTGTATGGTGTTTCCTCCAGCACAGTGGTGCGGCTGGCTTCTGGGTTGGATGTGCATTGTGTTAAGAAGCAGTGCGGCTTGGTTGGGTTGTGTTTTGGAGGACGCATGACTCTCGACCTTTGCCTCTCCCGAGTCCGTATAGGAGTTGCAGCAATGAGACAAGACAGTAACGACTAACATTTGGGGAGGAAAAAAGGGGTAAAATAAATAAAAAATCACATTCAGAAGTTTACATGCACACAACTAGTAGCATTGCCTTTAAATTGTTTAACTTGGGTCAAACATTTTCAGTAGCCTTCCATAAGCTTCCCACAATAAATTGAGTGAATTTTGGCCCATTCCTCCTGACAGAGCTGAGTCAGGTTTGTAGGCCTCCTTGCTCACACACGGCTGAGTCAGGTTTGTAGGCCTCCTTGCTCACACAAGCTTTTTCAGTTCCCGCCACAAATATTCTTAGGATTGAGGTCAGGGCTTTGTGATGGCCACTCCAAACCTAGACTTTCTTGTCCTTGAGCCATTTTACCACAACTTTGGATGTCTTGAGATTTTGCTTTAATATATCCACATAATTTTACTTTCTCATGAGGCCATCCATTTTGTGAAGTGCACCAGTCCCTCCTGCAGTAAAGAACCCCCACAACATGATGCGGCCACCCTCGTGCTTCATGGGATGGTGTTCTTTGGTTTGTAAAACTCCCCCCTTTTCCTCCAAACATAACGATGGTCATTATGGCCAAACGGTTATATTTTTGTTTCATCAGAGGACATTTCTCCAAAATGTACGATCTTTGTCACCCATGTCAAGTTGCAAACCATAGTCTGTTTTTTTTATGGCGATTTTGGAGCAGTGGCTTCTTCCTAGCTGAGCGGCCTTTCAGGTTGTCGATATAGGACTCATTTTAGTGTGGATATAGATACTTTTGTGCCTGTTTCCTCCAGCATCTTCACAAGGTCCTTTGCTGTTGTTCTGGGATTGATTAGCACTTTTCACACCAAAATACATTCATCTCTAGGAGGCAGAGCGAGTCTCCTTCCTGAGTGGTATGACTGCTGCGTGGTCCCATGGTGTTTATACTTGCGTACTATTGTTTGTACAGATGAACGTGGTACCTTCTTGCGTTTGGAAATTACTTCCAAGGATGAACCAGATGTGGAGATCTACAATTTTTTTCTGAGGTCTTTGCTGATTTCTTTTGATTTTCCCATGATGTCAAGCAAAGAGGCACTGAGTTTGAAGGCAGGCCTTGAAATACATCCATAGGTTCACCTCTTGACTCAAATGATGTCAATTAGCCTATCAGAAGCTTCTAAAGCCATGACATAATTTTCTGGAATTTTCCAAGCTGTTTAAAGGCACAGTCAACTTAGTGTATATAAACTTCTGACCCACTGGAATTGTGATATAGTGAATTATAAGTTAAATAACATGTCTGTAAACAATTGTTGGAAAAATGACTTGTGTCATGCACAAAGAAGTCCTAACCAACCTGCCAAAACTGTAGTTTGTTAACAAGAAATTTGTGGAATGGTTGAAAAACGAGTTTTAATGACTCGTCTAAGTGTATGTAAACTTCCGTCTTCAACTGTATATATACAATTCTGTTTTATATAAAACTATTCAAATGATATAAATAACAGATATACTAAACACTTTCCAACCTCCTCATACTTCCTTCTTCTCCTCATCCCCTCTTCCTCTCTTCCAGAGTGATTGAGTTTGGGGAAAAGAACCGTATGTCAGTCCAGAGTGTGGCCATCGTGTTTGGCCCTACGTTACTCAGGCCCCAGACTGAATCGGCCAACATCACCGTTTACATGGTCTACCAGAACCAGATTGTGGAGCTCATCCTCAAAGAGTTTGAGACAGTATTTGCCCCCAGCTGAGACATTTTCTATGGCACCCATGAGTCAAGAAGGACAGAGACAATTTGGGTTGCCAAGCCCTGGGAAAAGACTGATGGTTACATGGGTTGCTAGATTTGGTAAAGGGAGATTATTTTCTGTCAGTGAACTAGCCTTTAACTGTGGTAGCTCCAAGTCTTCAACCTTCATCCCAAGTTTCAAACTCGTGCTGTCCAGTCATCCATCTGTTTTGGTACTTCCACTCACAAGAACATTGACAAAAGTAGGTTGAGGGGAAAAATGGAAAATGGATGAACATGTTGACATACCAAAGTTTACCATGGATCCTATGACAACACCTGGCAATAGGCATCATGTTTAGTTTGACAATTTAAATCTATATTACATGTAGGTGTACATGTATTTGGGGGAATATTCTGATGTCGTATCCATGGTTTGGAGTGACATATCTGAGACAGAGCGGTCTTTTTAGTGGATGACCTCCTAACTATATGTTAAAGTCTATGAAAAAGCTTAAATATTGTATACCTTCCCGAATGTTACCGTATCAACAATACAACCAATTAAAATGGTTGTTGCTTTCCTTTTGGCGAGCCATACAGATAGCAAACCACTGCCTTGACTGTAAAGTTATTTGATTACTTCCTAATTTAGAAAAAGGCTGTGAATTTATCAAGGAATACCACTTGCGACTATATTGTGGTTCATTATGCATAACTTGGCTGTACGTTATGGGCAGTATATATGAACATATATTATGATAGAGCATAACTGTACATTATGGCTGTTTTATAGTATTAATATTATTACAGAACAAGGATAAGAACAATATATCAAGATATTTTGAACAACTTTTTCTGTGTACATAAGAGTTCATCTTACCTTATAAATGAATGTTCTTCTAATAAAATAATTCAATTTCTGTCAATGTTTCTGTACAAAAGGCTGTGAAGTATTTGTAGTTAATCATATCAGTAATGTTAGTTCATCAAATATAGCTATAGCTCTGCCCACTGGTGAAGTGGAGCAGAGCATGCTGGGCGACCTACAGCTCAAAGAAGATCAGTAGTCACGTGAGAGAAAGTTACAGCCATCCTTGTGTTTTCCCACCAGTTAGCTTTCATTGTGTTAGCCATGACCAGTGTGTGTCCTTGTTCATATACCACACACACACTTTAACTTTAGTTAAAGCAAGTAGCCAGACCACTAAGTGCCTTAGCTCATTCATACTACACACACTGTGCGGTGCTGTTCCGTGCTGGTGCATCTTCGGAATTAGTAAACCACCTCAACTGGAATCCTACCTGTCTGTCATCTGTGCCCTTACCAGAACATAGGAACGAACACATGAAGTAAAACCTAAAGAATATACAGTCCACCAAGTCCTCACTTACAATTATTTATTTTACCTTGAAAATGATTGAAGATGAATGAAATTGACAACGTGATGACAATAATTAGCCTATAACACCCTGCAAATCATTACCCCAAAGTTTTGAAAGTATTTGCAAAGCATTTCACTACACCCATAATCAAATCTGCTAAACATGTGTATGTGACCAATTACATTTGATTTGATTTTGAAGACAACGTTTAGATGTAATAATATCATTTGAATTAACTGTGAATGGCTGGAGTAAAGTCTACTTTCCACTAATTGGTGATCTGCGCAGCGCGACTGCAATAAAAACGTACTGGAACGCAGCCAGAATGTGTGGGCTTTGTAGGCTACTCAAAAGATAGAGGGCGGAAATGCACCAGTTGCTGGGCTGTCCAGTACACACCAAAGAACATAAAACAACGTACGTCATTTCTATCAGACACATAATAACACTGAAATGGCTTCTAAGGAGCAACTTACAGCGGCACAGAAACAGCATCTCAGGAAAAGACAAGATCTCGACTTTTGGAAGAAAAACGCGCTAAAAATACGTAGTCACCAACCGCATAGCTGGACTAGCTATCGGGGCGTTTGTCATCGGCATGTGTATCCTTCCATTTAGGGTGCCATACATATCTCAGTCGGACCTTTAACGTTACAACTGTTCCAGCTGGATGATAGCGGTTATTACTTAGTGTAAAGCGTAGCACAGAGAATTTGACAAACATTTACTTGATTTGATTTACTTGATTTACTTGACAATACTTCCTCAATTCCTGACTTGTAAGACAACGCATGCGTCTAAACGTCCTTGGCTTGTTGCAAGTGGTTTGTTTAAGCAATGAGGTGTGGTATAAGGCCAATAGGCACCTTAGCCGTGGTATATTGGCCATACATCACAAACCCTTATTGCTATTAAAATGGTTACCAACGTAATTAGAGCAGTAAAAATAAATGTTCTGTCAAAACCGTCTGATATTCCACGGCTGTCAGCCAATCAGCATTCAGGGCTCGAACCACCCAGTTTATAATTACATTTAGAATATGCTCTGTTATTAAATAATAAATGTCAATTTTTGTTCTCCATGAAGTAAAGCAAAAATGTGTACACCATCTTGTCTATTTCAAATATTCTCATTGATGGTCCTTGCAATCTGGATTCCTTGGAATAATAATAATAATAATATATGCCATTTAGCAGACGCTTTTATCCAAAGCGACTTACAGTCATGTGTGCATACATTCTACGTATGGGTGGTCCCCGGGGATCGAACCCACTACCCTGGCGTTACAAGCGCCATGCTCTACCAACTGAGCTACAGAAGTCACCCCCCCCATTGAATTTAATATAAAGGGTAGGGACATCCTAAAGATCCAAGTTAGCACGAACACTCATTGATCGAGACAGGTGAGTGTCAGAGAGGAAGATGTGAAGCAAGATGGATAACTGGGCCCAAATCTGTCTTCTCCAGCAGATGGTGTTTTCCTTTTTTTCTGCTGACTACCTGAGGAGTTTTTGTATGCAGGTCAATGTGTGTCAAATTTGGTTAACAAATGTAGTGGCTTATTTGCTACATCTGGCTCAAATAAGTTTTGTAATGCATAGGTTGGTATGGGTGTACTGATATAAGGAGGACATGACATCCTGGCAACTATATCGGAGTTGTACCTGTTGTTCACTTGCATATGCCCTCTCATGGGCTAAAATGGGCCCACCTGATTTGCCGCCTCCTGACTGCCTTTCATTTTTTAAGACATTTATTTTAATTGTTAGAGCAGATACTAAGTATCTGGTCAATATATTGCAGGGGGGCAACATTCACTGGGGAAGGGGGGGCCACGTACTGAAATCGTATTTTTGTCCCCCCCAGTTTTATCATTGAAATGTGATACTGAACAAAGCAATGGTGTGCTTTAGGACCATGCGGATACCTCTGTGCAGTTAACTAGGCTGTTCGGAATGTGTATCCCACTGGATAAAAAATAATAATAATTCCCCCCCCCCACTTCTAAAACCAAAGTTGCGACCCTGGTATAGGGCCTTTTGGGGTGGACACCCAGCTGTCTCAATCAATGAGAGAAGATTTTAAATAGACAAGATGACAGCATACACATTGCTGGATTACTTAATGGAGCAAAACATTTTAAATTAAATTCTAACTAGCCATTGATGTTTAGAAGACATGCGCTGTCTTCCAAGTCAGGAATTAAGGAAGCATCGAAAAGTAGGTTGGTAGAAAAATGGGCTTGACATTTTTCATTGGTAGTACAGGCGCACCCGATTTAAAGTTAGGATCATAACATTTAGAAGCACCAGCATGTTTTTTTCTATTGTACCAATATTAATTTCTAGCTACTTTTGAGCCCTATAAACTGTAAAGACATTTGTTTGTTATAAAAAGCTAAAATGTTAATACAAAAACCTGTCAATGAAATGAGTCATTTGTGGAATATTAGGTTTCTCCATTGTGTGAAAGTACTACCTATTGAGGTACATTTAGTGGTGGAAATTGTCATACTTGAGTAAAAGTAAAGAAAATGACTCAAGTAAAAGTGAAAGTCACCCAGTAAAATACTACTTGAGTAAGTCTAAAAGTATTGGGTTTTAAATATACTTAAGTATCAAAAGTCATTTTAATTGCTAAAATAGATTCCAGATTCCTTATGTTATGTTTTTTCAAATTACATTTACGGATAGCTAGGGGCACATTCCTACACTTAGACATCATTTACAAATGAAGCATTTGTGTTTAGTGAGTCCGCTAGATCAGAGGCAGTAGAGGTGACCAGGGATGTTCTCTTGATTAGTGTGTGAATTGGAATAAGCATTCAAAATGTAACAAGTACTTTTGAGTATCACAGACAATGTATGGAGTAAAAAGTACAAGTTGTCAAAAATATAAATAGTAAAGTACTGTCATGACGTTGGCCTGGGGGATTGGTTTATGACAGTCATAAATACCTCTTCCCCCTCTTTTCCCTTCTCTAACCTACTGAGGTTACATTAAAAAAACCTTGGTTAACATAGAGATTCTGGGAACATCAGTATGTGGGGGGAAATTAACTATATTCTGGTAATCCGAACAATTGAACATTTGCAGTGGTACTTAATGAATATGATGTCAGTTCAGTTGTCATCTGAGACATTCTCATCAATGATAAGATGACAAACTCTACAGTGGAAAGTCTATACATCAGAGTTATCAGATTCACATGGAATTGTTGTTCAATTTAAATGTTTGAATATGAAGTTATTTGTGATGGGATGAAATGTGATTTTAGCTTCTAAAATGTGAGATTTGGATTTTCACAAGATAGGGCTGCTCAATTTGGGCATCAACCTACAGGGAAAGAAAACTCAAAACATTGCATGATGAGGCACTGCATCGCCGTGCTAGCTGTGCCACCAGAGACTCTGGGTTCGAGCCCAGGCTCTGTCGCAGCCGGCCGTGACCGGGAGGTCCATGGGGACATGCACAATTGGCCCAGCGTCATCCGGGTTAGGGAGGGTTTGGCCGGTAGGGATATCCTTGTCTCATCGCGCACTAGCGACTCCTGTGGCGGGCCGGGTGCAGTGCACGCTGACCAGGTCGCTAGGTGTACGGTGTTTCCTCCGAAGAAGCGGTGAGGCTTGGTTGTGTTGTGTTTCGGGGGACGCATGGCTTTCGACCTTCGTCTATCCAGGGCCCGTACGGGAGTTGTAGCGATGAGACAAGACAGTAACTACTAACAATTGGATACCACGAAATTGGGGAGAAAATAAAAAAATAAAAACATTGCATGATATTGAATTGTCATTTATTAGCAATATTTACAAATATGATTTAGGAAACAATCACGCTTGAAAGGTAAAAAACAAATGTTAAAGGCACAGAATCTGCATGGCAGTATGTTTTCTAGAAACACGATTGACAACAAAATAGAGCTCATGACATCCTAAATATATATTGTATATTTACTGTTGATGTCTTGATTTAGAAGAACACAATCTGAGTAATATATTTCATGTGTTCTACTACAATCGTTCCCCGTGTGCATACTTTAAGGCAAATAGCTCAGAATTCTTCACAGCTTCAGGTCTTTGTCATTAATCAAATAATTACCAACACTAAATGCATAGGCACGCATACCGATTTAAAATATATAACTATACATCTTTACCCCGCTATTATTTATAGGTACGCAATTGTTCAATAGCAATAGTGAACGACCCCTATGGAAAGTGCGTTGTATCAATCCATAGATTAAAATACGTTTTTAAAGCATAAGCGTCCACTCTTTGCTTAAAAAATGAAGGCTGATAAGTGACACCCAGTATCTTTACTACTTGGCCATAGAAAGTGAGTAACTAATGAACAATGTGTAGTATATTATAAGACCTGGAGTGTTTGTATACTGAACAAAAAATGTAACGCAACATGCAACAATTTCAAAGATTTTACTGAGTTACAGTTCATATGAGGAAATCAGTCAAATGAAATGAATTCATTAGGCCCTAATCTTTGGATTTCATATCACAGGAAATACAGATATGCATCTGTTGGTCACAGATACGTGAACAAAAAATGGGCCTCGCAATGGGCCTCACGATCTCGTCACGGTATTTCTGTGCATTTAAAATTGCCATCGATAAAATGCAATTGTGTTCGTTGTCCGTAGCTTATGCCTGCCCATACCATAACCCCACCGCCACCATGGATCACTCTGTTCACAACGTTGTAATCAGCAAACCACTTAACCCACGACGCCATACACGTGGTATGTGGTTGTGAGGCTGGTTGGATGTCACATTCTCTTAAACAAAGTTGGAGTCGGTTTAAATCAATGTTAAATTAATGTTCAATGCTCTGGCAACAGGCCTGGTGGACATTCCTGCAGTCAGCATGCCAATTGCACATGCCCTCAAAACTTGAGACATCTGTAGCATTGTGTCGTGTGACAAAATGTGCACATTTTAGAGTGACCTTTTATTGTTCCCAGCACAAGGTGCACCTGTGTAATGGTCGTGCTGTTTAATCAGCTTCTTGAAGGATGAAGGAGGCTGGAATATCTTGGCAAAGGAGAAATGCTCACTCACCGGGATGTAAACAAATGTCATTTTAGAGAACTAGGTCGCTTGTGTCTATGGAACATTTCTGGGATCTTTTACTTCAGCTCATGAAACATGGGACAAACACTTTACATGTTGCGTTTATATTTTTGTTCAGTGTAAATTCAGTAAAGTGACATTTAGTTTTTCATGTACCATGTGTGATTTGTGTTACTTCATGAACATTTGTTTACACCAAATACAACTCTGTTGTTTTGCTGAGACTTGCAGGCAGCTTGGATTGACTCTTATTTCGGTGTACTTGATTTAGTTCGCCCGGCACACCAAGTAAGCGGAGCTGCAAAATGGAAAACTGCTGACCTGACTTGCCGGTCAATACATTAGATAGATGCATATTTGTTCATCCCATTCCTTATGCAATATTATAAACCATACAAATACACTGTTTTTAGGCAATGATTACATCTCATCCTGCTATCTTATCTCCTGAGCAGACATATGCAGCGTTTACCGTGAATACAGTCTCCGTGACCGCAGGAACATTGCCTTTAGTTGTCAATCGCAACATTAAGCAGATCTTCAGCACTTCGGATTGAATAGGGTCATATTGTATTAAGAGGAGTTCCTGCTTGCAGCAGTTGGATGACAAAGTGCAGGAGAGAGCAGGGCTTCTGGGACGTGTTTTCCAGGAATAGCACAGGCAGCATCCGCATAAGAGCACACGCAGAAACACACACCTTAAGCCTTCCTATCCTCACTTTCCATTTGACCTGACGCTACACACAGCTATATAAGCTTAGCATCCTTAAGAACGGTAGGGGGACTTCCTTGGCTTAGTGTCACAATACTAACTCATGGTATTGCACATGAACCAGATGGCAGATAGGGTGCTTTGGTGCTCTGACAATGGGATCCTTATCTATCGTCGTTAGGAGGAGTGTTTAGTGAGGCCCATCGTGTGGATGACCATGGCCTTTTCTCATTTGGGAAAAAGTCTGTCCTCCAACCTCTCCTCCGTCCTCTCTCCTCCGTGACTCAGAAACTGATAAGTGGTCGAGGCGAACAGAAGTGTGTTCTTCCTCCTTGTTAGCCATCTTTCATAGATGATAGTCATGTGTGTCCTACCTGAGTCCTTCACCGAATAATTTAGAAATCTGCCACACCCCCTTTGAATCAGCGTTAGTTTTTTTGATGGAGAAAAGCATGCACATGTTTACAAACAATATGCTACTTGTAGTTGTGTATCTATAAAATGTCTTGAACAACTAACTTCATTTGTTTTTATCACTCTACACATTTATTTTGGGATCCACCCCTGTAAACGTAATTTGCCTGAGTGGAGAAGGAGTCTAATTTCCTACAAGCTCATTTTCGTCCTCGTTCACTCTCCTTGCTACCTCTCCACAATTACCTTTTTCAAAAGGAGGAGAGAGGACAGAGGAAAAATGACGCAGGAGTTGAGCAAATCCAATTGAGAAAAGGCCCATGTCTTCTGGCCATCCGGTTTCCCAAGGCTCAGGCTGGGAGCTATCTGTTCAGCACTGGGCTTGGCAACTTATTGGTCATCATTGGGCTCCCTCTCTTCCTGGTTGGGAGGGGAGGTGGCTGGCCACAGTATCACCTGCCCCAATCCCCTGTCCTCCGGATCACCCAGGGAGACGAGTCTCACTAGTAGGAGAGAGGTTAGAGGTCAGAGGGCGTAGTGTGTTCACCAAGTAACCAAGCAGGTTAACAAAGAAAAACCAAGGTGACCATGTTAACATATTATTTTCATCACTGCACAGGTTTTTAGAAGGATTACACCTGTCAAAATGTTCTACGTTATTGTTCAGACTGACAAGGTCAGGGTTCAGGGATCATGGGTCAGACAGGGTGCTTGCTCACCATCCGGTTGTAGTCTGGGGCAAAGGTCACCCCTTTACTGGACCTCTCCTGAGAGCCACTGCTGCTGCCACTGACTGAGCTTTTACGCATGATCCCTGTGTTTGTAAGACATGGAGGGAATAGCTAAGTCATAACGAACTCCCAACCAGACAGCAACATAACTACTACAATACCAACTGACCTGCAGGGGGCAGTATATCCAGTCTCTGCAGGCTGTTCCTACGCGAGCCGGGGTAGTTGCCGCTCTTGGAGAGGCGCCTCTGGCGGTTGTTGAGCATCGCGGCGGGGGACATGATGCCAGGGGGAGGCACCTTTCCCATCTGCTCATACAGCGCCTCAATCTCCCTCTTCTGAGTGAGCTGGAGGGCCTGCGCCTCTGACAGGTGCCTGAGAGAGAGAGAGAGAGAGAGAGAGAGAGAGAGAGAGAGAGAGAGAGAGAGAGAGAGAGAGAGAGAGAGAGAGAGAGAGAGAGAGAGAGAGAGAGAGAGAGAGAGAGAGAGAGAGAGAGAGAGAGAGAGAGAGAGAGAGAGAGAGAGAGAGAGAGAGAGAGAGAGAACATGAATAGGACAAGGAGGAGAGAGTGCATGGGACAGGGAAAGAGTTCAGTCAGGTTGTAAATTTGGAAGATAATTTTGGTTTAATGACCATTTGGTGTTGGCAAACCATATTCTAAGAATGTTTAAAACCTTATGTCATGCTCTAATGATGACAGTGGAGGCTGGTGGGAGGAGCTATAGGAGGACAGGCTCATTGTAATAACTGGAATGGAATAAATGGAAAGGTATCAAACATATGGAAACCGCATGTTTGACTCCGTTCCATTGATTCCATTTCAACCATTACAATGAGCCCATCCCCCTATAGCTCCTTCCACCAGCCTCCACTGAATGACAATGCTTATGACCTTATTACACATGTTGATGTCAACAGTTCTTTGAAGTCTTTTTAATTCAACTAGAGTGATAAAGACACACCTCTACTTCCTATCAACAGTGTGGCCATAACTCGTTTGTTTTGTTTTGGAGGACTGGGGAGGAACCGGTGACCTTGATTGGTGGACTAACGTTTTGTACTTTGACTGTGTGTTTGTTCACAACCTCAGAGACTTAACTTCAAAAACAGAAATGATGCGCCTCCTCTCCTCCACTCACCTGTCCCTGAGTTCCTGTAGCTCCTCGCACATATCCTCGTTCTCGCTCTCTGTCTCGTCACTGCTGACATACGAGGCGCTGCGTGTGTAGCTCATCCAGGGCTGGTTTAGGTTGCTCCCGCTAAACTGGGGGCTCCCCGCTGTACCCTCCCACAGGCTCAGGCTCAGCCTCCGGCCCCCCCTTCTCCTCAGCTCCTCCTCCTCATCCTCCTCTCCGTCCTTTTGCTCCTTGTCTGGCTCCTTGTCGGGCTCCTCCTCACTCTCCTGCTGGTCCTCCTGCTCTGTCTGCTTAGGGCCTCCAGGCAAGGAGTGGGCGATGTCTAGGTTACACAGGGGCCCGCCGGGGGATCGCTGGGGAAGGGACATGGTTACAGTGCTAATGCTGCTTTCTGATTCGCCCCCCTGCTCCTCGGTGCTGGTATCAGATTCACTGTCCCGGGAGGAAGGGCTGGTGCTAACGGTGACTGTGGGCGGGGTTTGGTGTTGTGGGTGGGTTTGGGGAGGATCCTGGGCGGGGCTAGCGGAGGCTGCAGGGATCTCTCTGCTGGGTGTGACTTGGAAACGGCCGACGGTAACTGTAGGCCTTTTCTCTGTTGGAGGGAGAGAGAGAGAGAGAGAAGAAGAGAGCAGGGGAGATTGAGAGTTATTACACATTACGTATTATAATGGTGTCTAGAAAGTCATTGACATTAAGCCAGCCTACTCATCTACACAACAAAGTATTTCTCATCAAAGTTCATACTACAGGTTGGGTACTTGGGGGGCAGACTTAGTCATGTTGCTTGAGAGAGTACCTTGGTGTCATACAAGTACACAGTAAAAAGTGAATTGATAAATTAGTGATCCACAGTATCGTATATTAAGTTGCCATGGACACAGCAGGTGCAAAAATACAATGTGGTTTTTCCTGACATATCGGCTACCTTGGAAACAGACAGTGCTTTAAAAATGTACATGAATTCAAAATGAATTGACGTAATTGACTATTTTTAGCTCATCATGCCAAATGCATACACAATGAAAAGGTGTATGGCATGGAGAGAGAGCTTACCCTCAGAGATAGGTGACAGTCTGTTTTTGGCAGCGTTTGCTCCCGACTCTGACACCACCAGGGTGGAAGAGGTTCTTAGCCTGGGTGAAGACACCTGCAGGGTAAAATAACAACATTTTTTCAGCTTTACCAGCTCAGTACTGTAATAATACACTATGCCAAAACATGTTACAGGCGTGTCTAATCTAAACAACACTGTAGAGGAACAGGTTTGAGGTTTTAAAGGTAAGGCAACACAGGTTGAAGCAAATTCATATCCTACAGTATACAGTTCTTCATGTATATGAGCACATATTTATTAAGTGACTCACGGTGCTCTGTGGGCTGTCTGGAGCTGAGGAGGAGGGGGAGCTGGTGATAGAGGTGGAGGCTGAGCTGTCTGTCTGCTCCTGGAACCCCACCCTGGGCCCCAGCTGGCAATACATCTGGGGACTCGCCCTGGATCCTGGAGGAGAGAGGCTGGAGCCAGCTTGCCTGAATGCAGTCCCATCCACTAGTCCGCCAGGCTGGGGTGACCCTGGGGCTACGTTGGTTTTCAACAGGGTCTGTTGGTGCAGAGCCTGGGTGTCTGCATACTGCTGGTACATGTCCAGATACTGGCCTGCTGTTATTTTGCCCTGGGGTTGGTAGGGGCTCTCCCCTGGCATCAGCTGGGGAGGGCAAAACATGGAGGGGTGGTAGGAGCCAGACTGGGCTGGGTTCAGACCGCTGGGCATGGAGGTGGGGGGCATGAAGGACTGGGCCACGCTCATGGCCAGGGACAACACGTTGGCCAGGGAAAAGAGGGGCTGGTTGTGGCTGTTTGGGGGCCACATGCCTGGGTTCTGCTGCTGTTGAGCTGGAGGGGTAGGCTGGGGGGGTACTGCCCACTACCTCACCGCTCAGAGGTAATATTTCACCCCTCTGCTGCTGCCCTGGGGTGGCCGGCTTGGCCGGGGAGGAGGAAGCGGATGGGGAAGAGGAGGAGAGGTTGGAGTTGCTTAGGACCCGGTGGAGGGTCTCGGGGGTGAAGGGGGCGCTGGCGGGCATTGAGGAGTTCTGGGTGACAGGGTAAGGGAAGGGGAAGTGGGTGTTGTGGACATAGGGGTGCTTGGGGTACTGCTGGGGCAGGGGAGGCAGCTGATTGAGGGGCATCACGGGGGGGCACGGCCTCGGGGTGGGAATACTGGGGGTAATGGGAAGCAGGCGGGTGGAAGGTCTGGGAAGAACCTGGAAGACACATATAAGGAATATTGGGGTTAGACTCATAAGTAGGGCAACAATCTGACTTATGACTGATTGAATGGGTTCCATCCACAAACAGAATAAAGACCTGTTCTGAAGAGTTTATGTTACGTAGACAGCATTCCCTTCTGCCTAGCACCACATCTAAAGTAACCAATCAGTTATTTACAACATAAATCAAACTGGACCACATGAGGGAAGACCTATTTTCACTCAGATACAGATACAGTGACACAGTATTGGTTACATTCGCGTTTCCTCTCACAATTGTATATACTTCCTTCCTTTTTCAATCTTACCAATGGACAGAGATATAATTCTGCAGCACAACTTCAGCTCAGTTAAGCACAGGTTCCCATGAAATCATGGCAGTCAAAAGGAAATTTGACTCGCCCAGAGTGTCAAAAGTAATTAAAGAAAACAAAAATAAACAAAAGCTCAAATGTGTCAATGATGGATGGATTATTTAACTCACATAACTCCTCTTTCACATTGCAGCTGCATATAAACCTCACACCTGTTAAAAGAGACTGAATGGCAACTGTAAGTAGAGCTGAGACAGAGAGGGAAAATCTCCACTGTATCGGTCAGTAAACATTATGAGAGAGCAACTGGAGGGGGAGGAGAGAGAGAGAGAGAGAGAGTGAGAGAATAAGCGAGGGCATTCAGGCCTGAACCATCCCCCCTCTGGGTGGTTGAGGTAAATACCCAGGGGACCCTGCTGTGGGGCGAACTCAGACTGTGAGGTGCCTGAGAGGAGGAAGTGACGCACAGCACTGGCTGATAGCACTCTGCTCTACAGTAAACCTGAACACTAGAGGTGAGTGGGTGTGTCTGAGTGGGGATACCAGTTGTTCGAATAACCTTATGCCCATATAGAGTATCACATGTTTTGACTCCAATTGCCAGACGGCCTATTGTTTCTAATGGAAATCTTCTTTCCTTCTTATTCTGCCTATCTCAATGCCCGATTGGTAAACATATATATACTTTGGCAATATCAAAGTATATCAAAACCACTGCTCAAACTACTACTGTAATAAGCATTCAAAGTCAAACTCAAAGTCTGATGTCCGAGGAGGAAAAAAACAGTGTTTGTTGTTTGCAGTAACTTTTTTGTTATTGTAACATCCCAAACAGACGTGGCAGTTTCACCTGTTAAGGATTCAGCTATAAATGAAAGGTTTTTGTTTCTGTGGTTGATGGTGAGCAGTGTTTCTGGGGTTGGAGTGTGGTACGTACTTGACGTGGTCTGGAAGGACTGAGAGCGGAGGGGACGAACAGAAGGGACTGCCTTTGGGTCGATGTAGAAGTCTCCAACAGGCGCCACAGGAGATGAACCTCGGAGCTGAGCAACGCTGCCCTCAGTAAAATCTGGCCCAGAGAGACAAATAAACAAATAAACATGCGCAGATACACCAAAGTGACATTGATCATACCGTATCGATGTGTTTGTGGGGACTGATGACAAATCTATATGTGATGGACGTCACTGTGCTGCTTAGGTTACCAATTCAACTCAGTTGATTGGTTTATTGATTTTATTACCAGGTTAAAAAAGTACATATACACACAGTACATACATTTACAAACGTGACAGGGATAGTAAATCAGATAATGATTTCCATTATGGCCCCTAAAGTACAATGTGCAAAAACATTATAGTTACAGACAGACAGACAGACAGACAGACAGACAGACAGACAGACAGACAGACAGACAGACAGACAGACAGACAGACAGACAGACAGACAGACAGACAGACAGACAGACAGACAGACAGACAGACAGACAGACAGACAGACAGACAGACAGACAGTGCCTATAGAAAGTCTACATCCCCTTGGATTTCTTCACATTGTGTTACAAAGTGGGATTCAAATGGATTTTTATTGTCATTTGTTGTCAACGATCTACACAAAATACTCTGTAATGTCAAAGTGGAAGAAAAATTCTAACATTTGTCAAGGATTAATGAAATATAAAACACTCATATACTGTACCTTGATTAGTATTCACTCCCCTGAGTGTTGCTACATGTTAGAAACACCTTTGGCAATGATTACAGCTGTGAGTCTTCATGGGTAAGTTTGTACACATGTATTGTGAAATATTTGCCAATTATTATTTTCTAAATTCTTCAAGCTCTGTCAAGGGTGTTGGGGATCATGACTAGACAGCAATGTTCAAGTTTTGCCATAGATTTTCAAGCAGATTTAAGTCAAAACTGTAACTTGGCCACTCAGGAACATTCACTGTCTTCTTTGTAAGCAACTCCAGTGCAGATTTTGTTTGTATTGTAGGTTATTGTCCCGTAAAGCAGGTTTTCCTATGCTTGGCTCCATCCCATTTTAATCATCCTGAAAAACTCCCCAGTCTTTGCCGATGTCAAGCATACCCATACGATGATGCAGCCACCACCATGCTTGAAAACAAGGAGGCAGTTACTCAGTGATGTGTTGTGTTGGATATGCCCCAAACATAAGGCTTTGCATTTAGGCCAAAAATTGTAGCCCTGTGTTGTGGTTTCTTTTCCGTATTACTTTAGTGGCATGCTGCATACATCTGCATGTTTTGGAATATTTGTATTCTGTATATTTGTATTCTTCTTTTCACTCTGTCATTTAGGTCATTATTGTAGAGTCACTACAATGTTGTTGATCCATCTTCAGTTTACTCCCAACACAGCCATTGTAGTCGTCGCTGTAAAATCATCAACGTCTGATTTGTTATTTTTACCCATCTACCAATCACTGCCCTTCTTTATGAGGCGTTCGAAAAGCTCCCTGGTCTTTGTAGTTGAATCTGTGGTTGAAATTCAATACCTGACTGAGGGACCTTACAGATGTTGTATGTATGGGGGACAGAGGAATGGGGTAAATACTTATGCAACGACTACATTTTAGTTATTAAACTTTTACTAATTTGTAAAAATGTGTTGAATTTTCTTTTCGCTTTGACATTAAGAGTATTCTGTGTAGATCAATGACAAAAACATACAATTAAATCTATTTCAATCCCACCTTGTAACGCAACAAAATGTGAAAGAAGTTCAAGGGGGTGCAGACTTTCTATAGGCACTATAGAAACATACATCTATACATATATTGCACACGCACACAGGGAATCTTCCTTACCGGGCAAAGATGAAGAGGAATGTGTGCGTTCCAGTCCATGCGCATGTAAGTTCGGCTGAAATACAATCACAAAGCAAGTCAACCAATCAACTGTTAAAATCACTCCATGTCATATGCTGTCTTGCTGCAGAGGATTGCCATGCACTTGCTTTTGTTGTTAAGTTGTTCTTAAGATCAGGGGCAAATAACCCAGGGCCTTAAAGTTGTTGTTCATTGTAAGTGGGACCAACAAGTGCACAACTTACAAAACAACAACAGACAAAACCAACCATCTGTCTCAGGGGTGCATATCTCTGGTCTTTGAGTTCTCCAGTCGTGCTGATTAGATTTTTCACCAGGCAGTTGATTGATGTTACTGACTGGCTGGAGAGTGCAAATTACCTCCTTTCCCAGATAGAAATCAATCCCATTGTTAAATTCAAGACAAAAATCAGGACTGTGGCCCTCAAGGACTGGAGGTGTGCACCACTTTACAGTGGGGAGAACAAGTATTTGATAACCTGCAAAATCGGCAGTGTTTCCTACTTACAAAGCATGTAGAGGTCTGTAATTTTGATCATAGGTACACTTCAACTGTGAGAGACGGAATCTAAAACAAAAATCCAGAAAATCACATTGTATAATTTTTAAGTAATTCATTTGCATTTTATTGCATGACATAAGTATTTGATACATCAGAAAAGCAGAACTTAATATTTGGTACAGAAACCGTTGTTTGAAATTACAGAGATCATACGTTTCCTGTAGTTCTTGACCAGGTTTGCACACAATGCAGCAGGGATTTTGACCAACTCCTCCATACAGACCTTCTCCAGATCCTTTAAGTTTCGGGGCTGTCGCTGGGCAATACGGACTTTCAGCTCCATCCAAAGATTTTCGATTGGGTTCAGGTCTGAAGACTGGCTAGGCCACTCCAGGACCTTGAGATGCTTCTTACGGAGCCACTCCTTAGTTGCCATGGCTGTGTGTTTCGGGCCATTGTCATGCTGGAAGACCCAGCCACGACCCATCTTCAATGCTCTTACTGAAGGCAGGAGGTTGTTGTCCAAGATCCCTTGATACATGGCCCCATCCATCCTCCCCTCAATACGGTGCAGTCGTCCTGTCCCCTTTGCAGAAAAGCATCCCAAAGAATGATGTTTCCACCTACATGCTTCACGGTTGGGATGGTGTTCTTGGGGTTGTCTCATCAGACCACATGACATTCTCCCATTCCTCCTCTGGATCATCCAGATGGTCATTGGCAAACTTCAGACGGGCCTGGACATGCGCTGGCTTGAGCAGGGGGGACCTTGCGTGCGCTGCAGGATTTTAATCCATGGCAGAATAGTGTGTTACAAATGGTTTTCTTTGAGACTGTGGTCCCAGCTCTCTTCAGGTCATTGACCAGGTCCTGCTGTGTAGTTCTGGGCTGATCCCTCACCTTCCTCATGATCATTGATGCCCCACGAGGTGAGATCTTGCATGGAGCCCCAGACCGAGGGTGATTGACCGTCATCTTGACCTTCTTCCATTTTCTAATAATTGCGCCAACAGTTGTTGCCTTCTCACCAACCTGCTTGCCTATTGTCCTGTAGCCCATCCCAGCCAGGTAACGAGTTCAAACAGGTGCAGTTAATACAGGTAATGAGTGGAGAACAGGAGGGATTCTTAAAGAAAAACTAACAGGTCTGTAAGAGCCGGAATTCTTACTGGTTGGTAGGTGATCAAATACTTATGTCATGCAATAAAATGCTAATTAATGACTTAAAAATCATACAATGTGATTTTATGGATTTTTGTTTTAGATTCTGTCTCTCACAGTTGAAGTGTACCTATGATAAAAATTACAGACCTCTATATGCTTTGTTAGTAGGAAAACCTGCAAAATCGGCAGTGTATCAAATACTTGTTCTCCACACTGTATATACACTGAACAAAAATATAAATACAACATGTAAAGTGTTGGTCCCATGTTTCATGAGCTGAAATAAAAGATCCCAGAAATGTTTCATACGCCCAAAAAGCTTTTTCTCTAAAATGTTGTGCACAAATGTGTTAATTTCCCTGTTAGTGAGCATTTCTCCTTTGCCAAGATAATCCATCCACCTGACAGGTGTGGCGTATCAAGAAGCTGATTAAACAACATGATAATTACACAGGTGCACCTTGTGCTGGGGACATTAAAAGGCCACTCTAAAATGTGCAGTTTGGTCACACAACACAATGCCACAGATGTCTCAAGTTTTGAGGGAGCGTGCAGTTGGCATGCTGACTGCAGTAATGTCCAACAGAGCTGTTGCCAGAGAATTTCATGTTCATTTCTCTACCATAAGCCGCCTCCAATGTTGTTTTAGTGAATTTGGCTGTACATCCAACCGGCCTCACAACCAGACCACAAGTAAGCACACCAGCTCAGGACTGCCACATCTGGCTTCTTCACATGCGGGATCATCTGAGGAGGGGGAGGGGTGGTGCTGAGGACTATTCCTGTCTGTAACAAAGCCCTTTTGTTGGGAAAAAGTCATTCTGATTGGTTGGGACCGGCTCCCAAGTGGGTGGCCCTATGCCCTCCCAGGCTCACCTCTGCCCAGTCATGTGAAATCAATAGATTAAGTCCTAATGAATTTATTTCTAGTGACTGATTTCCTTATATGGAGCCAAACTCAGTAAAATCTTAGAAATTGTTGCATTCATGTTGCATTTATGGTTTTGTTCAGTATAGATGGTTGGTTATGTAACTATTTTGTAACTTTTGGTTTTGTAACCATGCCAACAATGGGCAGCATATTAACAGTAGTTCTACTTGCACATCATCATATGCACATCTATCACTCCAGTATTAATTTGCTGAAATTGTAATTACTTCACTACTATGGACTATTTATTGCCTTACCTCCTCATGCCATTTGCACACACTGTATATAGACTTTTTCTATTGTGTTATTGACTGTACGTTTGTTTATTCCATGTATACTCTGTGTTGTTGTTTGTGTCGCACTGCTTTACTTTATCTTGGCCAGGTCGCAGTTGTAAATGAGAACCTACTTGGTTAAATAAAGGTGAAATAAAAATATGAAAAAACCTGGCATCGTGGCACTGACCACTGATGTATATTTCTATGGCACTCACCTGCGAGGCGGACAGGGTGCCCACTTCGCTGAGGTAGGGGTAGAGCTGGTGGGCAGCGTCCCCCAGACTCAGGGGCTCGCCCCTCCTCATCAGGGCCTCTGCACGCTTGATGATGTCACGCATGCGGTAGATGAAGCCCTCCTGCTCGGAGGGAAGGATGAACTCATTGTGGACCTGAGGGAGTTAAATCAATCAGTCAATCAATCAGTAAATGAGTCATGCAATCAATAAAATAGATATGAGTGAGGGAACAGTTAGATGTGACAGATTTGACGATTGAGACAAACACGGACACAGATGGACAAAGTTAGGGAAGAAAGAGAGGAAGATTTTGAACGTGATTCAACAATCATCTTCGCTTGTTGTTGACAGGATTTCATAATAGACACCCACTTAGCTAGCCCTGAAACATGGCTGTAGACTCCTAGCCGCTATAGGAGTCTATAGCCATGTGTCAGGGCTACCACTTAGGCAGATGGCTATTGGAGCAGTGAGTCGATAGCTTTCATACACACTAGTTTTGAAACTAGTTTCGCAGGTCTTGAAATTCCAAGTGCATTGTACAGGTAACTGCCAAAATAAAGTGGAACATCAACATAAAGTGTCTTAATAGGGTGTTGCACCACCATTCTGCCATAAGAAATTGAATAATTTGGTGTTTTGTTGATGGTAGTGGAAAACACACTCGGACACATGACTTAAATGTAAATGTAAAATGACACCGCTCCAGAATCTCCCATAAGTGTTCAATTGGGTTGAGATGTAAGGGAGTGCGTAACTGGTGGCAGGGAAGTCAGGCGCAGGAGAGCAAAACTGGGTCATCAACAGAGAAGTTTTATTCATAAAACCACCGGAAACCAGAAAAACAAACAAATGGGTACAAAACCCGTCGCGCACCAGAGAAAACGTGCACCTGAGAAAACGTGCACCTGAGAAAACATGCACATGCACTTACAATCCCACACAAAGACTTGGGGGGAAGAGAGGGTTAAATATACAACAAGTAATTGAGGTAATTGAAACCAGGTGTGAGGATAAACAAGACAAAACACATGGAAAATGAAAAGTGGATCGATGATGGCTAGAAGACCGGCGACGCCGACCGCCGAGCACCGCCCGAACAAGGAAAGGACCCGACCTCGGCGTAAGTCGTGACATGAGATCTGGTGAATGAGACAGCCATGGCATATGGTTTACAGTGTTTTCATGCTCATCAAACCATTCAGTGACCACTCGTGCCCTGTGGATGGGGGCATTGTCATCCTATGGGGCATAGCCATGCTAGCCAAAATAATGGCCTGCCCAGCATTTTTGTACATGACCTTAAGCATGATGGGATGTTAATTGCTTAATTAACTCAAAACCCACACCTGTGTGGAAGCACCTAATTTTAGTATACTTTGTATCCCTCCTTTGAAATGTTTCCATTATTTGGGCAGTTAATTTTGCTTATGGAACCAAAAAAAAGGTATAATACAAGTAATTTATCTCGTTTCAAGACATTTTTCAAGAGATGTTATATTATTTCATATTAAGGTAAAATATCTTGGAAAATATCTTCAAATAAGATAAATGACTTGTATTAAGCCTTTTATAGGTTAAAATATGCAATCTGCCAATGATGTTAGATAATTTCCCTTGGTATGAATTATCACTCAATATAAGATATTTCAGCTTGTTTAGATTTCACTTTTTGCATTGCACCAATGCAAAATTGCTCTCTGCAGTCTTTTTCAGCTTATTTTAATCAACTCCATGATGTGAGCAACTGCTATGAAGTTTTAAGAACTAGGGAAATGTTCCCCCATAACTGGGGCATATTCAATCAAAACCGTTAACCATGCGTTCCCAGGGCCAAGGCCAAACAACATTCTTTCCAAAACTGTGAGAGATCTTGCTGGAATCCATGGTCAGTTTCACTTTCTTACACAGTAAACACTATTTACTTGATTGGATAATTAGATGTTATATTCTCAAGGAGCAAGCACAGTGTTCTTCTGTGTTCTCTGGGAAGTTATGATTCTGCTTGAAAATCGGCCAATGTTTTGTAACACTGGATGAGATTACAGTAGCTCAGTGGATAAGAATTGGTTGAGTTGAAGATACACGCATGCATGCACACACAGTGCACTCACCATGACAGCAGCAATGTCCTCCGGGTTGTCTCCGTCCAGATCAAACTTAAAGGTCACCATCTTACTGTTGTGAGTCTGGAGCTGACACTCCACGACCCGGTCCACTTTGTCAGACAACTGGAAGGACAGGAGAAAAACGAGAGTTTATCCACTCAGAACACGTAGCCACTTGACAAGACCAAGGATGACTTGGATTGCAATCCTCTTTGTACGTAATTAATTCATTACAACATGCTAAGACAGACAGACAGACAGACAGACAGACAGACAGGCAGGCAGGCAGGCAGGCAGACAGGCAGACAGGCAGACAGGCAGGCAGGCAGGCAGGCAGGCAGGCAGGCAGGCAGGCAGGCAGGCAGGCAGGCAGGCAGGCAGGCAGGCAGGCAGGCAGGCAGGCAGACAGACAGGACAGACAGACAGACAGACAGACAGACAGACAGACAGACAGACAGACAGACAGACAGGCAGGCAGGCAGGCAGGCAGGCAGGCAGGCAGACAGACAGACAGACAGACAGACAGACAGACAGACAGACAGACAGACAGACAGACAGACAGACAGACAGACAGACAGACAGACAGACAGACAGACAGACAGACAGACAGACAGACAGACAGACAGACAGACAGACAGACAGACAGACAGACAGACAGACAGACAGACAGACAGAGAAATAGACAGAGAAATAGACAGAGAAATAGACAGAGAAATAGACAGAGAAATAGACAGACAGACATTCCATACCCCAGTGATTCGTAAGCGTGATCGGGCTCTCCTCCTGAAGAGCTTGGTACCGGTACGTTTGTTGGCACTCTTTTCTGATAGGCCCTCATTGCCATCACTCAAGCCTGACGTCACATCAGAGGCATAGCTGTGGGGATAATCAGGAAGTGGGTTATGACAACTGACCAGGAGATGTCTACTTCTAATCTTATTTATACTACACAACTAATAATGAACTGGTTATTATTAATGAGTCTGCAGTGTATGACCAAACAAACCCCTGAGAGTCTTCTAACTCCTATTAAAAAGGTTATTTCCATCCCACCCAGCTCCCAGAAGGAAAAGCCTATTAAGACCATTGACCTTCTCCCCCAAGACCATTACAGTCAGAAAGGCACCTGAAGGGAAGGAAGTGCTCTGATGCCTCTTGCTCCACTCTCGTTCTAATTGCACACAGGAAATGGAGTGATTGGGGGACGAGGGCAGGAGGAGGATGGGGGAGAGAGAGAGAGAGTGTGTGTGTGTGTGTGTGTTAGGTGAGTCACACAGGAGAAAGGGAAGCACACTCCAATGGAGCACTTTAAACAGACATTCACATGGCATCATTCATCAAAGTGTTGTTCGCCACGTCAAACTCGCTGGCTATTTCCCATGGGGATAGAGAACCACACACAGGCTCTATAAAAGATCGCCTTCAAGTTCACACACACCTGTCTTGTTTTAATGGATACTACCATAATTGTGTGTTAACTGCACGGATATCCACCCATTAGACAGAGAAGTAGTCCATTTTAGTTGTATTTATTTATTTATTTAATTTAACCTTTATTTAACTAGATAAAAGCAGCAAAGTGCTTGTATAGTGGTTGTATACTTCTATAGAACATTTGAAATGTTTGTTCCTTTGTTGGGCCTTTGTTCTCTTGAATGCAACACTGCCATACACACATCACATTATATTTAGATACTGGCCATAAGGTGTGTGGTGCAGGCCTTTGCCTTTCTTTATACCCTCATCATGGAAGAGGGGTTCTACATGTGTTTGGGTTACCTGTCGACAGGAGAAGAGAAACCACTGGCGTTTCCTGACTGGGGCATGATAGTGTTGGATACAGCGATACTCTGGGGGAGGGACAGAGGGTCAGAATAGCCTGTTGAGGTAGGGTGCTAAAATTACACACTCATGGCTATTCTGGGTTTTAATGGCTTATCCACTCATCACTCTAATCATAAACACATATCCCCGCTAGATAACTAGTAGGGCCCAGAAACTTGGTAAGGTGTTGTGTAAGACTCCTAAAACAGATTTTATAAACTGGCTGGCACGAGCCGTGAATGCTGATTGGCTGACAGCCATGGCATATCAGACCGTATACCATGGGTATGACAAAACATTTATTTTGTACTGCTTTAATTACATTGGTAACCAGTTTATAATAGCAATAAGGCACCTCGGTGGTTTGTGATATATAGCCAATATACTATGGCTAAGGGCGGTGCCCAGGCACTCCGCGTTGCATTGTGCATAAAAACAGCCCTTAGCCGTGGTATATTGGCCATATACCTCACCCCCCGGGCCTTATTGCTTAAATATAACAGTTATAAGAAGTCATGATAACTAATATTTGGACTGTTGAGCTCTACATCCATAGAAATATAAACCTCAAGACCTTCATACAGGCTACCTACCGAGGGGAAGCGGAGAGCCGGGATTGGTGGAGCGTCAGGGGGAGGAGCCTTGATGGCCAGGGCCTCGATATGAGGGATCTCCAGGGGCAACGGAACAGGAGTGATGGAGGAAGGGGCGGAGTTAATAGGAGGCTGGAGAGGGGAATCCCCGGGATCCTGGAAGCCAGAAGAGCTCAGGTAGCCGTCCATCTCGCAGTCGGCTGCCATGGAGACATCATGGTTAAATGAAGGGAAGTGAGATGGAAGAGACAGACAGGTGTTAACATGTTACCAATCTCTTCTTTATGTCATGTACCCCTGACTGTGTTCAACATATACTGTAAATGATATGTCTTGTCTGGAAATAATGTATACTCAATGTTTCTTTTTATTTGTTAATGAAAGAAAAATCCTAACATGGCCTGAGGGAGGGGTCCTTTTTGGGCTCCACTAACAGGCACCGTGAGGGACGGCTACATGGATTAGCAGGGCTCGAGGGTAACCACAACAAATGGACAGAGACACAACTGCAAAAGATTAGCCTACTTAAGAGATATATAAAAAAACACATGGGATATACACAGGGCTATGTTGCACGTGCCCTAGGCAAAGTCTGTTGAGCCAACAGTTTCCAGTACACGCTCCACTGATACCCCTTTAGCTGTACAGATATAAGGAAAGGTGTGGGCCCATGCACACACATACACACACAGTGCAACTGTGATACTGTAATACGGAATCCAGGGCATGAGCATGTGAGCAATGAATGTTTGAAGCATGTTTTGGCTAAACCTTCCACATTTATCAGTGAGTATGTGCCTCAGGTACTAATCTTAAAAGGTTGTGTGAATAGGGTATCTGTGTTCTATATATTGAAGGTTGTGTGAATAGGGTATCTGTGTTCTATATATTGAAGGTTGTGTGAATAGGGTATCTGTGTTCTATATATTGAAGGTTGTGTGAATAGGGTATCTGTGTTCTATATATTGAAGGTTGTGTGAATAGGGAATCTGTGTTCTATATATTGAAGGTTGTGTGAATAGGGTATCTGTGTTCTATATCTTGAAGGTTGTGTGAATAGGGTATCTGTGTTCTATATCTTGTTTACGGTAAACTTGTGGACCATGCTTATCTATATGTGTCATGCTTATAGGCCAGGCCAATGCACTTTGCATGTTGCCAAGACATGAGAAGGCTCGACTGAACATGCTGTCTGTGGGCAAATGTGTAGCTTCAGGAGCTCAGCTACGAAGCGACACAAGGTTGGGATAAATGTCTCTGCTATATATAACCATGTGATTGCACTATAGTGCAGCGGATCTCAAACCTCTCCTCGGGGACCCCCAGCCACTCCAGAGCGAGCACACCTGATTCAACTTGTTAATGAATCATCAAGCCCTTGAATAGATTAATCAGTTGAGCTAGTTCATGTCCGAGGGTCCCCGAAGGAGAGGTTTGAGAACCACTGGTATAGTGAGTGTATCCTCACATGTGGCAGAGGAGTAGCTGGCGTGTCTGATGTTGTAGTGCAGCCGCTGGTCTGCCTCCTGCTCCTCCGTCTCTGCTGTGAAGCTGGCGTTTATCCCCGAATCCACCGAGCTGTTAGTCACGGACATCACCGGCCTCGACACGGTCGGAGTGGTCGGAGTCTGGTTAGGGGCTGACGAGACAGTGGCGGGGTTGGGCGGTTTGATGGGAAGGGCTATTTGAGGTTTGGGGGTGGGCGGTTCTGGCTCGGGGGCCGACTCTGCTTCTTCCTCAATGACAGTTTCCTGTTGTTGGCGCAAGGCCTCCTCGGCTATCCGGCGCTGCTTCTCCCGCTGCCGCTTGATGGCGGTGGCGCGCTCCCGGATGGCTTTGGCCACCAGCTTGTAGTCTGCCTCACAGACGAAGCCCAGCACCACCTAGGGGGAGGGGAGGGGGGAGAGGATGAGGGAGAGGGAAGGAAAGGGGGTGGTGAGGGAGAAGATTAGAAAGAGGGAGGGGGAGGGTGAGAGCAATCAGTGAACTTGACACTTGAGATCCACAAAATGTGAAAAGGGTCCGGAAATCCATCAACAACCCACCATCTCCTGGGCCACCTCCTCGGGTAAATCCTTGTAGAGTTCAAACAGGAACTCGATGGCGTTGTTGTCCTTGTACTTCCCATGCAGCTTCTTGGTGTCATCCATACGCAGCCACAGCTTCAGGCCAGACTTCACCGTGTCGTCCTCCTCCGCCAGCTCAACATGGACGCCATTGTTCTCCTTGAAGAAGGTGTGTTCCAGCAGGTCTTGGATGGTGTACCTGGAGAGGCCACTGTTTTCTTAGTTCTATAATCCATTGAATTGAATATTACTGTATTTTCTCAGTCTGTTCTTTTTATTGTCATTAACTAAACATAAAAACAACAGTATTTTACTATAGGTGGGTGGATGTGGTGAGTCAGACTCTGTGCCACTTTAGACTATTGACACACAGCCAAAGGAGAGAGATGGATAGGTGTGTAATGTAATGTGCCCCTATTTAACAGCAGGTCAGGTATCATCTCATTGGAACCCCATGGGGCCTGAAACCTGACACCATTAACGATGGTCGATGTGTGTCACCCAGTTCCCTCGCCATAGTAATGTGGCAACATTTGAATTATGTATGTCTGAAGTTGTTTCTCACTGTTATTTTTAGCTCAACATCATTCGATCAATGCTTTGAAAGAGAATGAGAAATGAGAAAAGCTCATTTAATCATAAAACTGTTTTCATCAGGGCATTTACAGTTTGCACACATTAAGAATACACACACACACACACACTTCAACCTAGAATCTATCAAACATTTGATCCCCCCCCCCCCACAGTGCCAGACTGAAAGCAGATGTCTGAAGTAAGGTGAGTAAAGAGAATTCCTATCTGATTACTCTACCTCTGGTCTGTATTTATGCGGATGCATCCCTCTATGATCTCTTTCAACTCAGGGACTTTTACTTTGAAGAAGCTGTCCGGCTTAATTCCCTGTGAGGAGAAAGAAAGAGGGGAAAAGAGGAACGGTTAGATATGTCACCGATGTCATTCACTCCACCATTTGGGAGAGGAGAGGACTGACGCAGGCAGAAGGACCCCTGAAGCGGAGTATGTGAGCAGAGTGGAGTAGGAACAGAGCGGCGAGTGGAGCGTGCCCAATTTGACTGGAGCGAGATTCCCAAAGGCTGGAGCTTCGGCCTTCGCGCCCGCTCCAGTAGAGCTCACTTCACGAGCTCGGGGCATGCCCGGCCCAGCATGCATTTGTAGTCTACTTGGGTGCTGCTATAACCCCTTGCTTTAGCTACTGTCATGGAGTTCCCTAAATATTTTAATAAAGAAACACACAGGTGCAAAATCAAGGTGACTTACAAAGATGAGGACTAAGAGCAAGAGAGGGAGTGTGGTGATGTAGTCACCACCTCAAGCTGAACCTCGGCAAGACGGAGCTGCTCTTCCTCCCGGGGAAGGACTGCCCGTTCCATGATCTCGCCATCACGGTTGACAACTCCATTGTGTCCTCCTCCCAGAGCGCTAAGAACCTTGGCGTGATCCTGGACAACACCCTGTCATCCTCAACTAACATCAAGGCGGTGGCCCGTTCCTGTAGGTTCATGCTCTACAACATCCGCAGAGTACGACCCTGCCTCACACAGGAAGCGGCGCAGGTCCTAATCCAGGCACTTGTCATCTCCCGTCTGGATTACTGCAACTCGCTGTTGGCTGGGCTCCCTGCCTGTGCCATTAAACCCCTACAACTCATCCAGAAGGCTGCAGCCCGTCTGGTGTTCAACCTTCCCAAGTTCTCTCACGTCACCCCGCTCCTCCGCTCTCTCCACTGGCTTCCAGTTGAAGCTCGCATCCGCTACAAGACCATGGTGCTTGCCTACGGAGCTGTGACGGGAACGGCACCTCAGTACCTCCAGGCTCTGATCAGGCCCTACACCCAAACAAGGGCACTGCGTTCATCCACCTCTGGCCTGCTCGCCTCCCTACCACTGAGGAAGTACAGCTCCCGCTCAGCCCAGTCAAAACTGTTCGCTGCTCTGGCCCCCCAATGGTGGAACAAACTCCCTCACGACGCCAGGACAGCGGAGTCAATCACCACCTTCCGGAGACACCTGAAACCCCACCTCTTTAAGGAATACCTTGGATAGGATAAGTATTCCCTCTCACCCCCCCTTTAAGATTTAGATGCACTATTGTAAAGTGACTGTTCCACTGGATGTAATAAGGTGAATGCACCAATTTGTAAGTCGCTCTGGATAAGAGCGTCTGCTAAATGACTTCAATGTAAATGTAATGTAAATGTCCACAAGTAAAGAATCATTGTGGAATCTGAAAATACACATTTCCCGAAAGCATGATGGTGTAGGCTACTTACTACATGCATATGCTAAAAGAAAGGAATGAGGTGGATAGCTAATTAAGTGTGTCACCGTAGCAAAGTACTTCTAAACAAAAAATCTGACCTCTTAAAAGATTCCTTCATTTTTGTTTTATTATCTATACAATAGGCCATAATTGATTTTGTCCCAATAGGTGTCATGCAGGTGAAAGAGGACCCAAAAGCGACTTAACAGAAACAGAGTTTATTTAAGTCCAAAACGGAATAACAGAAATCCTCTAGACTTGTAGAGGGGAAACAACTGGAGAAGCGGCCACAGACTGCAGGTCGCTTCGGGTAGGCGCAGGCCGTAGTCGACAGAGACACCTGCTCACACGCAGCATCTGATGAAGGCAAAAAACACGACAGGACAGGGCGATACACAATCACGGCAAAAACACGACAGGACAGGGCGAAACGCAATCACAGCATGGTGAATACAATACAAGGAACCGACGGGACAGGAACGGAACACAAAGGAATAAATAGGGACTCTAATCAGGGAAAGGATCGGGAACAGGTGTGGGAAGACTAAATGATGATTAGGGGAATAGGAACAGCTGGGAGCAGGAACGGAACGATAGAGAGAAGAGAGAGCGAGAGAGTGAGAGAGGGAGGGGGAGAGAGAGGGCTAGAAGGAGGGAAAGAACCAAATAAGACCAGCAGAGGGAAACGAATAGCATGGGAAGCACAGGGACAAGACAAGATAATAAATGACAAACATGACAGTACCCCCCCACTCACCGAGCGCCTCCTGGCGCTCTCGAGGAGGAACACTGGCGGCAACGGAGGAAATCATAGATCAAACGGTCCAGCACGTCCCGAGAAAGAACCCAACTCCTCTCCTCAGGACCGTAACGAAAAACGATAAAAAGGGAAACTAGGGTACTACTCTAAAAAAAAAAATGAGAACTAGGGACAGACTGAGACACAGCAAGGGCAGGGACAAGAACAGGGGAGATGCGATGGCAGGGAACAGACTGAGACCCAGCAAGACCAGGAGCAGAAGCAGAAAAAAATTACCAGACTTCTTCTGCGCGCAGTCTGAACACGCAGCCACGAAACGGCGCGTGTCACGCTCCTGAGTCGGCCACCAAAAGCGCTGGCGAATAGACGCAAGAGTGCCTCGAACACCGGGATGACCAGCTAACTTGGCAGAGTGAGCCCACTGAAGAACAGCCAGACGAGTGGAAACAGGAACGAAAAGGAGGTTACTAGGACAAGCGCGCGGCGACGCAGTGTGCGTGAGTGCTTGCTTAACCTGTCTTTCAATTCCCCAGACTGTCAACCCGACAACACGCCCATAAGGAAGAATCCCCTCGAGATCAGTAGAAGCCACAGAAGAACTAAACAGACGGGATAAGGCATCAGGCTTGGTGTTCTTGCTACCCGGACGGTAAGAAATCACAAACTCGAAACGAGCGAAAAACAACGCCCAACGAGCTTGACGGGCATTAAGTCGTTTGGCAGAACGGATGTACTCAAGGTTCTTATGGTCTGTCCAAACGACAAAAGGAACGGTCGCCCCTCCAACCACTGTCGCCATTCGCCTAGGGCTAAGCGGATGGCGAGCAGTTCACGGTTACCCACATCATAGTTGCGCTCAGATGGCGACAGGCGATGAGAAAAATAAGCGCAAGGATGAACCTTATCGTCAGACTGGAAGCGCTGGGATAGAATGGCTCCCACGCCTACCTCTGAAGCGTCAACCTCGACAATGAATTGTCTAGTGACGTCAGGAGTAACGAGGATAGGAGCGGACGTAAAACGTTCTTTTAGAAGATCAAAAGCTCCCTGGGCGGAACCGGACCACTTAAAACACGTCTTGACAGAAGTAAGAGCTGTGAGAGGGGCAGCAACTTGACCGAAATTACGAATGAAACGCCGATAGAAATTAGCGAAACCTAAAAAGCGCTGCAACTCGACACGTGACCTTGGAACGGGCCAATCACTGACAGCTTGGACCTTAGCGGAATCCATCTGAATGCCTTCAGCGGAAATAACGGAACCGAGAAAAGTAAAGGAGGAGACATGAAAAGAGCACTTCTCAGCCTTTACGTAGAGACAATTCTCTAAAAGGCGCTGTAGAACACGTCGAACGTGCTGAACATGAATCTCGAGTGACGGAGAAAAAATCAGGATATCGTCAAGATAGACAAAAACAAAAATGTTCAGCATGTCTCTCAGAACATCATTAACTAATGCCTGAAAAACAGCTGGCGCATTGGCGAGACCGAACGGCAGAACCCGGTACTCAAAATGCCCTAACGGAGTGTTAAACGCCGTTTTCCACTCGTCCCCCTCTCTGATGCGCACGAGATGGTAAGCGTTACGAAGGTCCAACTTAGTAAAGCACCTGGCTCCCTGCAGAATCTCGAAGGCTGATGACATAAGGGGAAGCGGATAACGATTCTTAACCGTTATGTCATTCAGCCCTCGATAATCCACGCAGGGGCGCAGAGTACCGTCCTTCTTCTTAACAAAAAGAACCCCGCCCCGGCCGGAGAAGAAGAAGGCACTATGGTACCGGCGTCAAGAGACACAGACAAATAATCCTCGAGAGCCTTACGTTCGGGAGCCGACAGAGAGTATAGTCTACCTCGAGGAGGCGTGGTCCCTGGAAGGAGATCAATACTACAATCATACGACCGGTGAGGAGGAAGGGAGTTGGCTCGGGACCGACTGAAGACCGTGCGCAAATCATGATATTCCTCCGGCACTCCTGTCAAATCGCCAGGTTCCTCCTGAGAAGTAGGGAGAGAAGAAACGGGAGGGATGGCAGACATTAAACACTTCACATGACAAGAAACGTTCCAGGATAGGATAGAATTACTAGACCAATTAATAGAAGGATTATGACATACTAGCCAGGGATGACCCAAAACAACAGGTGTAAACGGTGAACGGAAAATCAAAAAAGAAATAGTCTCACTGTGGTTACCAGATACTGTGAGAGTTAAAGGTAGTGTCTCAAATTTGATACTGGGAAGATGACTACCATCTAAGGCAAACATGGGCGTAGGCTTGTCTAACGGTCTGAAAGGAATGTTATGTTTCCGAACCCATGCTTCGTCCATGAAACAACCCTCAGCCCCAGAGTCAATCAAGGCACTGCATGTAGCACCCGAACCGGTCCAGCGTAGATGGACCGACATAGTAGTACAAGATCTAGATGAAGAGGACTGAGTAGTAGCGCTCACCAGTAGCCCTCCGCTTACTGATGGGCTCTGGCCTCTTACTGGACATGAATTAACAAAATGTCCAGCAACTCCGCAATAGAGGCACAGGCGGTTGGTGATCCTCCGTTCCCTCTCCTTAGTCGAGATGCGAATCCCTCCCAGCTGCATGGGCTCAGTCTCAAAGCCAGAGGAGGGAGATGGTTGCGATGCGGAGCAGGGAAACACCGTTGATGCGAGCTCTCTTCCACGAGCCCGGTGACGAAGATCTACCCGTCGTTCTATGCGGATGGCGAGAGCAATCAAAGAGTCCACATCTGAAGGAACCTCCCGGGAGAGAATCTCATCCTTAACCACTGCGTGGAGTCCCTCCAGAAAACGAGCGAGCAGCGCCGGCTCGTTCCACTCACTAGAGGCAGCAAGAGTGCGAAACTCAATAGAATAATCCGTTATGGACCGTTCACCTTGGCATAAGGAAGCCAGGGCCCTAGAAGCCTCCCTACCAAAAACTGAACGGTCAAAAACCCGAATCATCTCCTCTTTAAAGTTCTGGAACTTGTTAGAGCAATCAGCCCTTGCCTCCCAGATAGCTGTGCCCCATTCTCGAGCCCGGCCAGTAAGGAGTGAAATGACGTAAGCAACCCGAGCTCTCTCTCTAGAGTATGTGTTGGGTTGGAGAGAGAACACAATCTCACACTGCGTGAGAAAGGAGCGGCACTCAGTGGGCTGCCCGGAGTAGCAAGGTGGGTTATTAACCCTAGGTTCTGGAGGCTCGGCAGGCCAGGAAGTAACAGGTGGCACGAGACGTAGACTCTGGAACTGTCCAGAGAGGTCGGAAACCTGAGCGGCCAGGTTCTCCACGGCATGGCGAGCAGCAGACAACTCCTGCTCGTGTCTGCCGAGCATGGCTCCTTGGATCTTGACGGCAGTGTAAACAGCGTCTGAAGTCGCTGGGTCCATTCCTTGGTCGGTTCCTTCTGTCATGCAGGTGAAAGAGGACCCAAAAGCGACTTAACAGAAACAGAGTTTATTTAAGTCCAAAACGGAATAACAGAAATCCTCTAGACTTGTAGAGGGGAAACAACTGGAGAAGCGGCCACAGACTGCAGGTCGCTTCGGGTAGGCGCAGGCCGTAGTCGACAGAGACACCTGCTCACACGCAGCATCTGATGAAGGCAAAAAACACGACAGGACAGGGCGATACACAATCACGGCAAAAACACGACAGGACAGGGCGAAACGCAATCACAGCATGGTGAATACAATACAAGGAACCGACGGGACAGGAACGGAACACAAAGGAATAAATAGGGACTCTAATCAGGGGAAAGGATCGGGAACAGGTGTGGGAAGACTAAATGATGATTAGGGGAATAGGAACAGCTGGGAGCAGGAACGGAACGATAGAGAGAAGAGAGAGCGAGAGAGTGAGAGAGGGAGGGGGAGAGAGAGGGCTAGAAGGAGGGGAAAGAACCAAATAAGACCAGCAGAGGGAAACGAATAGCATGGGAAGCACAGGGACAAGACAAGATAATAAATGACAAACATGACAATAGGTCTGGCATATTCCAACTCTCAAGGAATTTTCTGTTTTGATTGAGACCGTATACAACGGGTATGACAAAACATTAATTTTTACTGCTCCAATAACATTGGTAACCTGTTTATAATAGTGATAAGGCAACTCTCGGGTTTGTGGTAGAAGACCAACATACCACGGCTAAGGGCTGTGTATCCAGGCACTCCGCGTTGCATCATGCATAAGAACAGTCCTTAGCCATGGAATATTGGCCATATACCACACCCCCTCAGGCCTTATTGCTTAAGTAAGTCACAGCCTATATAGGCAATTTATAGACTATAATTATTTAATACAATGAAATGTTGTTTAAATGCTGAGCGCTTAACGTCCCTGACTCCCTACCAGCCTAGTGTGTCACATACACAAATGCTTCACAATTTATTTCTTTGTAGCTATAGCCTTGAAATAATTGAAATAATACAGCCTAAATAATCCTTTTTGTTCCTTCTTAGTCTCCCTGTCTGGCGCCTGACCTATTTAGTGTTAATATGCTGTTTAGTATGACATGTAGCCTATTTAGTGTTAATATACTGTTTAGTATGACATGTAGCCTATTTGAAATGATGAGCGCTTCTTACATTCACCTTTTCATTCAAATCAAATCAAATGTATTGCTCACATACACGTGTTTAGCAGATGTTATTGCGGGCGTAAGTGAAATGCTTGCATAAGGTTTAGTTTCAATACTTCAAAACCAAATGGTAGGTCCAGGTAGCCACAAAAATAGATGGGTTTTGGTTAAATTTTGATTTTAATGAATGGAGCGAATTTGGATAGGCAGGTTTTTTCTTCTGTAAGCGCATAGAGGTTTTTAGTGGAGCGGTTGGAAAGGACGTGGAGTGTCCAAGCACTGCTCCATGAGTGGGATAGCCAACCGCTCAACTCCGCTCACCTACTCTGTCCTGAAGGAGCCGGGTGATACGGGAGTGAGGGACAATGTGGAGATTATTCCCTAGCCTGCCCTACACCACTATGATGGATGGAATACTTAATAAGTGTGTCTCTATGCTTCAGAGACACAGTAGATGTACATCCTCTATTCACATTGGTAGTTCTCCCGGGGAGAATACCATTAAAAATGAAATATATATATTATAAATGTCTAAATGGAGTTAAAGATTTCGTTGTTATCAGTAGCTTTAGGTTGTGATGTCATTGGTAACAGTTGCCTGAACACCCTGCCCAGGGGCACAATGTCAAAAAACAGGGTGTTCCCGTCAGAGACATTCTCTGTGGGCCATCGCCATAGAGTTCAGACATAACGGAGCATGGCTATGCACACAAACAAACACGAACAAACACACCAACACACACACAAAGAGGGTTCGAGTGTGTCCAAACCCATTCACTGTTTGGTTTCTCTTCCGATTCTACGGCCTGTTAGAACCAAAGGTTGAATGTGGTGAGAGAGTGGTGGTGTGTGTCAGAGTATTGCGGTGCTAGCCTGTTAGCTAATGGTGTTGTACACAAACACTCAGGTCATGATACATAATGTCCAAACCCATCCAGAGCACGCAGGTCTGTGTGGGTGCAGAGCACTGAGTACTAACTACCATGTGGTTTCCAAAGGGCAGTCAGCTCATAGCTCATGTTTATTTGGTTTAGACACAAATGTTCAGTGAAATAATACAAAATGTACAAAACCATCTAGGAGGATAGTGATGGGTATAACAGGTGTCCATACAGTAGCTGTCGTGACCGGATACAAATAGAGAGAGACTTCCTATGGGGCTGTTAGCTAATAGCTAACGTAGCGTGAGCATGAATACCAACCAGCAGTCATAGAACTACATAGTAGCCTTAGCCTGTGTGGCGGTCAATACAATGACTGGGTCACACAGGTAAATGGGATACTTTCTATAATGCTGTGTGTTAATGCTTAGAGGTGATCCAATATGCTCTTTAGGTTTATGAGGTAACTATCACCAGACACAGCACAGGGAGGGTGAGAGAAACAACCAACAGGGCTGTGTCCTACTGAACAATCTGCATGATCAAACACATTCACACACGATAAAGCCAATGTCACACACAGAACCACACGCGTATACAGACACGGCCACATCACTAGACCACAGGTCTTTTCAGTGATAGGATGGGAAACACGGTGTGGGTGGAAAGAAGATAAACGCTTCAAGAGGTATTACCACAAGAAACCTTTGAAGCTTCATGAACAGAACACGCAAGTCTAGCAGAGAAGATGAACACATTTCATTGAGGTGATAAGACTCCCCGACAGAGGAAAATACCACTATTTCACAGTCTGTCGCCTCCATGGCCTCCACATTAAACAAGGCCTGGAGGGTCAAGGTCTGGAGTTCCTGAGAGGAAAAGCAAGGTAAACCTCCGTGTAAAATGTACGAGGAGGAAACAGCAAGATGACGGCAACGAGATACGAAATGGGAAGCCTGGTCCGCGTTTATCACACATAAACACACAGACACACACAGACACACACAGACACAGAAATCGTTTAACACAGAGCACAGAGGGTGAGCGGAGTTGATCACAAGGTTTTCAGCAAAAGGAACCTGTCCGCACAAAGTGAGTGATGTAATGCAGCTTGTTTTTATTACATAACTCCTCAAAAAACGACTATAAAAACGAGGTGAGATTATATTGGATTAAAGAACACAGTGGAAAATTTGTGGAGGAACTTTAAGTTGCTCAACCGGTTCCATGTGACGAATAGTGTGAAATACGTAGCAGTAAAAATAAAAAATTGGAGACCAGTGTGATTTGAAAAATGTGTTTTTTTCCCCCAGTGGTGACGACAGTGGCCCCAAATGCTTCTATTTTCCCACTAAAGTGAGGGGAGGCAGCGGGACTTACTAATGGAAAATGGACTCTATCGAATTCTCTGGTGTTATCCGAGCAGATAATTACAGCGTTTAACTACGTCAGAGAAAAGGGAAGGGAAAAGACATAATAACAAAACAAACAAGACATTCTAAGCAACAAAAATTGAGAAATAAAAAAGCTAAATGGTGTCCGTCTTAATGGCTGATATGAAAACCATCTGAAGACATGAATAAACCCTTCAGTCTTTAGAGAGGCTTAGGGAGGAGTCACAGAGCCTGCTCTGTACAGTGGCTTTTGTTGGTCGGTGACATCAGTCTCTAACACAAACAAACAGTGACCTTGTGTAATGAGATGAAAAGACCCCATTTTCCATTGTGCTATAGCTTCTTGACTTCTAGCACTCAGAAAGCCCTTTGAAAAATGGCTTGATGTGGATGCTTTAATCTTCTCACGTAAAATAAATAAATGACGATCAAACTGAAAATGTTTCCCATGGAAATACTATGACTTGATGACTGAAGTTTTATGAGCAGACCAATGCAAAGTTATTGCGCTTCTGGCCTTTTTAATACAAAGCTTACAGGCTGGCTCCCTGCTGCTAAAACAAGGGTATAATGCTAGTGGTTCTGAGAACAAAACTAGAGTAGAACCATAATCTAACTCAGTCAGGGAAACAAATGTATAGTGGGGCAAAAAAGTATTTAGTCAGCCACCAATTGTGCAAGTTCTTGCACTTAAAAATATGAGAGAGGCCTGTAATTTTCATCATAGGTACACTTCAACTATGACAGACAAAATGAGAAAGAAAATCCAGAAAATCACATTGTAGGATTGTTAATGAATTTATTTGCAAATTATGGTGGAAAATAAGTATTTGGTCAATAACAAAAGTTTATCTCAATACTTTGTTATATACCCTTTGTTGGCAATGACAGAGGTCAAACGTTTTCTGTAAGTCTTCACAAGGTTTTCACACACTGTTGCTGGCATTTTGGCCCATTCCTCCATGCAGATCTCCTCTAGAGCAGTGATGTTTTAGGGCTGTTGCTGGGCAACACGGACTTTCAACTCCCTCCAAAGATTTTGTATGGGGTTGAGATCTGGAGACTGGCTAGGCCACTCCAGGACCTTGAAATGCTTCTTACG
Source organism: Oncorhynchus gorbuscha (assembly GCF_021184085.1). Lineage (NCBI taxonomy): Eukaryota > Metazoa > Chordata > Actinopteri > Salmoniformes > Salmonidae > Oncorhynchus > Oncorhynchus gorbuscha. The sequence continues at coordinate 20,709,654 of NC_060188.1, read as the reverse complement.
AAGCCACTCCTTCGTTGCCCGGAAGGTGTGTTTGGGATCATTGTCATGCTGAAAGACCCAGCCACGTTTCATCTCCAATGCCCTTGCTGATGGAAGGAGGTTTTCACTCAAAATCTCACGATACGGAGACACGTGATGCCGCGGAGCTGAGCAGACGTTGACAAACCGAGCTCTTCAAAGTTATTCTATTTTTACCTAAATAACAACGTTGAAACAATATTCTAACATCGGCTGATAAATTGTCAAGTACTTACCTTCCCAAAGAGCCATGGACCTCTGACCGAGAGGCAAGAAGGACCAAAACGTAGTTGATTCCCAAGATAACGATAACGCTACAGCTAGCAAGATTAGCATTAGCCCTCATAACTCAGACGACAGTTCCAGACTGTTGCTCTCAGCAGCCTCTTGCGAGCCTGCCGACATGCTGGCTACTCTCCTCCGGGAAATTCAGGATGGTAAACAGAGGTCTTTCTCTGAAAATCGATAAGAAATCGGCTGAACTCCATTCTTCCATTGACGACCTGAAATCCTACATGAATGATCTCCTTTTGAGAACGACTGAGGCAGAGCTGCGCATTAGCACAGTTGAAGATACCATCGCTAGACATGACCAGGTCTTGACACAACTGCAAAAGGACAATGCCTACCTCAAAAACAAAGTAGATGGAGAACCAGAGTAGACGTAGTAATATCCGTGTGGTGGGATTGAAAGAGGACAGCGAGGGCCGTGACCCGGTCCGTTTCTTCACTCAATGGATCCCGGAGGTCCTAGGCATAACCAACTTTACCAAGCCGCTGGAAATCGAACGCGCCCACAGAACATCAGCGCCGAAACCCCGGCCAGATGAGCCCCCACGAGCCGTCCTGATCAGGTTCCTCCGTTTCCAAGACAGAGAGAAGATACTGCAACTCGCAAGAGCCAAAGGGGACATCGCCATCGATGGGAAGAGGGTCAGCCTTTTCCCGGATATGAGCGCGGACCTCGCCAGACGCCGCAAGCAGTTCAGACCTGCCGCCAAAGCACTGAAGGAGAAGAACATCACCGGCTACCTCATCCACCCTGCGCAGATGAAAGTTCAGTACAATGGCCGAAGCCATCTCTTCAACACACCGGGAGAAGTGCACTCTTTTCTCAAAGAACTGAGCAACGTCTGAGTCTGAGCCAGGACGGTCTCTCTGGGGGATAAAATGCAGTTTGTTTGTTTTCTCTTATCCGGATTGAACTGCTGGTAAGTCCCGGTCACTTTAATTGATTTGTACATTTTCAACTAACCGTATCTTCCCAGGGTTTAGGCGTACTGCTTTCCCCCCTCATTTATGTTAATCTTTCGTAAAGAGACTCAAGCAGCCCTTACCGTGGGCAGTAAATATTCAGCAATAAATATCTATTCACAACGTTTGTTTTCAATTTCGAGATCTCGCAGGTTTTAGTTTACGCCAAGGTTTAGCTAGTAAGAGCAAGATGGAAAGCGAGCAGCAACGTATCTCTACAAGTGTATTCATGTTTGATTGTTGGGACTGTTGTTCTAGTCTGACAATCGGGGTGGGATTTTATTTATTTTTTCTTCCTTTTTTCTATGTTTATTGTTTCCTCCCTAAAGAGACACACAGGTCACTTTTGTGCTCAAACCAAAGTTGAAACATTTCCTAATTATCTGCATATGATAGATTTCTATTCAGTTACATATTTGAAACCCAACCTATGCTTAATCCACTAAAATATGTCACATTCAACGTAAAAGGTCTTAACAGCCCGATTAAAAGGAAAGTAGTCTATACATACCTTAAGAAATTAAAGGCTGACATTGTGTTTTTACAAGAAACACATCTTACAGCCAGTGAACACAAGAAATTGAAGAGGGAATGGGTAGGACAAGTTTTTGCATCCTCTTTTAACTCCAAAGCAAGAGGAACTGCAATTTTGATAAGTAGACACATCTCCTTCTGCGTCAACAACACCATCTCTGATCCCTCTGGCAGGTTTGTTTTGGTGCAGAGGCATATGTTTTCAGAGTCTTGGACCCTATTGAATATTTATGCTCCTAACTTCGATGACCATATGTTTATTCAGAATATCTTCCTTCAGGTTGCTCAAGCACCACCAGGATGGCTACTGGTTGGAGGAGATTTACATTTTTGCTTAGATACAGTTCTTGATAGGTCTTCTGATAAACCCTCACTTCTTACCAAAGCCGGCAAGCTCACCATGTCATTCATAAAAGATCTCAATTTACTAGACATCTGGAGACAGTTGCACCCACAGGATAGGGACTACTCTTTTTATTCACACCCACACAAGACACACACACGCATAGATTACTTTTTACTTTCGACACAACTGTTTCATAGAGTGTTAGATGTCGAGTATCTCCCCAGATTTCTTAGTGACCATTCTCCTCTGGTATTATCAATCTCCATTCCTACCAAGGTAAATGGAGCATATAGATGGAGACTAAATTCTACACTTCTAAAGCAACCTGAATTTTGTGCATTCATCAAAGAGCAGATCAATATTTTTACCTTGACAAACAAACCCTCTGCTCCTGACAGCTTCATTCTTTGGGACACATTGAAGGCCTACCTGAGGGGACAGATTATTTCCTATACTAAAGGGCTGAGGAAAAAACACGGTGCGGAACTGAGTGCTCTTGAATCTGAAATCTCCGAGCTAGAGAAAACCTACCAAAGAGGCCCGACTAAAGATCTATACAGGCTTTTGGTAAATAAAAAAACTTAAATATAATATTCTGAACACATATCAAGCTGAGAGGGCCATCACTAAATCAAAACAGTGTTATTATGAGCTTGGAGAGAAAGCTCACAAAGTATTGGCATGGCAACTGAAAGCAGAGGAAAGTAAGAGGACAATTAATGCCATAGAAACTCTCACTAAAGAGATATCTTTCGACCCTACTGAAATTAATAATACTTTTAAGAAATACTATGAAGACCTCTACACTTCCCAATCAAGCGATGATCTATCAGAGATCGACTCCTTTTTCTCCTCTCTCAACCTCCCATGCCTGTCAGGGGAAGACAGCGAGCGCCTTAGTGAACACTTCTCAGTCCCTGAATTGTTGGAGGCCATTAAATCCTTACTTTCTAATAAATCTCCTGGGGAGTTTGGCTTCCCTCCAGAGTTCTATAAAGAATTTAGGGAGCTGTTGGTCCCCTACCTTATGGAGGTACTTAAAAAAGCCAGAGAAGACAACTGCTTTCCAGAGTCCTTCTCTCAAGCAGTGATTACTGTAATCCACAAGAAAGGGAAGAACCCGCTAAAGTGCGCCTCCTATAGACCAATCTCTCTCCTTAACACAGATTGTAAACTGGTCACCAAGATGCTATCTAAGAGACTGGAGTCATGTCTTCCCCTGTTGGTCAACCCAGATCAGACTGGCTTCATAATTAATAGATTGTCCTCCAATAATCTCAGAAGGTTCTTTGATATAATTCACCTTGCTAACAAAAACAAAATACCTGGTGTCGCAGTCTCCCTCGACGCTGAAAAGGCCTTTGTTAGGGTTGAATGGCCATACCTCTTTCGCGTCTTGGAAAAGTTCGGTTTAAGTACCGTGTTTGTAAATTTGATAAAATCACTCTACAAATCTCCTAAAGCTAGGATTGCTACCAATGAGATTACTTCCTCCTCTTTCCCTCTTTATAGGGGGAACAGACAAGGTTGCCCAATTAGCCCCCACCTCTTTGCCCTCGCCATCGAACCGTTGGCTGAGGCTATTAGAACGTGCCCTGACATACATGGCTTTGAGGTGAGCCCCCATACCCATAAATTATCACTCTTTGCGGACGACCTTATCTTATTCCTAACAAACCCAGAACACTCCCTCTCTCACTTGCAGATCCTACTACAGTGTTATAGTTCTTTCTCTGGATATAAGGTCAATCTTGATAAAAGCGCAATCTTACCGTTGTCTGTCTTTGACCATCATACCATCAAGCACAAGTTTCCTTTTAGATGGTCGCCTATGGGCTTCACATATTTGGGCATAATGGTGGATGGTAATCTGAACAACCTCTATAAACTCAATCTGGCCAATTTGTTGCAAAAGGTGGAGGTTGACCTTTGTAAATGGATGGACTTACCTTTCACTCTACTGGGTAGAATCAATGTAATTAAAATGGATGTCCTGCCCAGGTTTCTATATCTGTTTCAATCTCTCCCTATCCCTGTTCCCGCAGCATTTTTTCCTCTCTCGACAAGCTGACCAGACGGTTTATCTGGCACGGCAAAACCCCTAGGGTTGGCCTGGATAAACTGACCCTTGATTACAGTCAAGGGGGCTTAAACCTCCCCAATTTTAGAATGTACTACTGGGCTGCACAGTCTAGGTTTCTGGCTCAGATGTTTGACAATGGTCCCTCTCCCTCATGGTTGAACATTGAAAAGATTGAGGTAAATGATGACACTGGGGCAGATTTGTTTTACAAATGGGACAGAAAATCTATAAAAACCATCACAGTCAACCCTTTAATCATACATTCTGTCCTGGCATGGTGCAAACTGCGTGAGCTGTTCGGACGAGGGGGATTCCTTTCCCCTAAAACCCCTTTATGGAACAATAGATTGATCCCTATGTTTTTCCAGAATAGTAACTTTAGACCATGGTCTGATAAGGGGATCACTCTTCTGGAACATTGTTACGAGGAGGGAGTTCTTATGTCTTTTGATCAGCTGAAACAGAAATACCACTTGCCTAACAGGGACTTCTTTAGCTACCTACAACTACGAAACTTTATTAGGGTGACTCTCAAAGGGACAATGGAACCTACCTAAGATGTCACCTATTGAACAACTCTGCCACGCAGACCAACCACTGTTCAAGACCATTTCCCGTGTTTACAATGCTCTTATGTCAGGACTAACACTGCCTGGGCTAGATAAACCCCGACTTAGATGGGAGAGAGATCTGGGTATTGATCTTGATCAGGATCTATGGAGTGACCTATGCAGGGATGGGGTTACATCCACATTGAACTCCAGATACAGACTGATCCAGTTTAATTTCCTCCATCAGCTCTATATCACCCCATCTAGAATGCACAGGTTCAACCCAGATATCTCCTACCTATGTTTTAGATGTGGCTCAGATGAAGGAACATTCCTCCATTCCACTTGGCAGTGTTCAAAACTACACGGTTTCTGGCAGGGGGTATGCGATACCATATCCTCAATTCACGGGGTTGCATTCCCTTTAGACCCGGAGGTCTGTCTACTGGGTAACTTTACTAACACCAATCTTAGGCAAAACCATACTATAAAGCTAACAGAAATATTGCTAGCGATTGCCAAAAAATGTATTGCCTTGAAATGGAAATTGGATTCCTCCCTGCCAGTTGCAATGTGGCTATCGAAGTTAATAGTTGTATCCCTTTGGAGAAAATCACATACTGCTTGAGGAATAAGTTAAAGACATTTTACAGAATTTGGCAACCTTTTATTGACTATATGGAGAATCTCCCCCCACATCTCATTGATTGAATCTATATATAATCCTCACATAATGTTTCACACGTAATGTATATTATGTAGCCTACGGCAGGTGATCCAATGTCTCGTTATTTTTAAATTTTTTATATATTTTTATTTATTTATTTTATTCATTATTGTATGTTTGTTTATATAACTATAATTATAATTTATTTTTGTTACGTTCGTCTGTTACTGTCACTTTGTCGTATCGTTGTCTAATATCTTTTCACTTTTGTTTTGAATGTTCTTAATTGGAAAATGCGAAAATAAAATATTATTTTTTTTTTTTAATGTCACGATACATGGCCCCATTCATTCTTTCCTTTACACTAATCAGTCGTCCTGGTCCCTTTGCAGAAAAACAGCCCCAAAGAATGATGTTTCCACCCCCATGCTTCACAGTAGGTATGCTGTTCTTTGGATGCAACTCATCATTCTTTGTCCTCCCAATAGAGTTTTTACCAAAAAGTTATATTTTGGTTTCATCTGACCGTATGACATTCTCCCAATCTTCTTCTTGATCATCCAAATGCTCTCTAGCAAACTTCAGACGGGCCTGGACATGTACTGGCTTAAGCAGGGGGACACATCAGGATTTGAGTCCCTGGCGGCGTAGTGTGTTACTGAAGGTAGGCTTTGTTACTTTGGTCCCAGCTCTCTGCAGGTCATTCACTAGTTCCCCCAGTGTGATTCTGAGATTTTTGCTCACCGTTCTTGTGATCATTTTGACCCCACGGGGTGAGATCTTGCGTGGAGCCCCAGATCGAGGGAGATTATCAGTGGTCTTGTATGTCTTCCATTTCCTAATAATTGCTCCCACAGTTGATTTCTTCAAACCAAGCTGCTTACCTATTGCAGATTAAGACTTCCCAGCCTGGTGCAGGTCTACAATTGTGTTTCTGGTGTCCTTAGACAGCTCTTTGGTCTTGGCCATAGTAGAGTTTGTAGTGTGACTGTTTGAGGTTGTGGACAGGTGTCTTTTATACTGATAACAAGTTCAAACAGGTGCCATTAATACAGGTAACGAGTGGAGGACAGAGGAGCCTCTTAAAGAAGAACTTACAGGTCTGTGAGAGCCAGACATCTTGCTTGTTGGTAGGTGACCAAATACTTATTTTCCACCAAAATCTGCAAATAAATTCATTAAAAATCCTACAATGTGATTTTCTGGATTATTTTTCTAATTTTGTCTGTCATACTTGATGAAAATTACAGGCCTCTCTCATATTTTTAAGTGGGAGAACTTTCACAACTGGTGGCTGACTAAATACTTTTTTGCCCCACTGTACATGTATGAAACGTGTGGGAGGATAAGGGCCACAGGTCTGTGTACACGCGCGTTGCTTATTACATGATTCAATCACACAGACTCTAGTTTGCCCGAGATGGATAGAAATGAGAGAGAGAGAGAGAGAGAGAGAGAGAGAGAGAGAGAGAGAGAGAGAGAGAGAGAGAGAGAGAGACAGAGACAGAGACAGAGACAGAGAAAGAGACGGGGAGAGCAAGAGAGAGAGACAGAAACAGGGAGAGAGACAGGGAGAGCAAGAGAGAGAGACAGAGAGAGAGAGAAAGAGAGAGACAGGGATAGCAAGAGAGCGAGACAGACAGAGAGACCACTAAAATAGCGAGACAGGGAGATAAATAGACAGAGAGAGACAGGGAGAGACTTTATCACTGAGATAACTTTATCACTGACCTCAACCCAGAGTCTCAGAGCATTCACAGTCAGCCCACTGAACACCCCTATCAGATAACAGCAAAATCACAGTCTACTTGAATAGAGCAATACTGAAGCATGAGGCATTAAAGCCAAAGGAACGGAATAATATTATTCTATAGATGGAAGGAAAGTAGTGTATAAACCAACCAAAAACAATTAGGCAACAACAAATTCAACCCCTTTTAGACAACTTCCTGGACAAATCGTTTGAGTGTCATAGTGAAGGTGTAAACTTGGCAGTACAAAACCTAAACAGTATATTTGACCTCTCAGCTTCCCTATCAAATCTAAACATTTCAAGCAGACAACCTAAGAAAATGAACAACTATGACAAATGGTTTGATGAAGAATGCAAATACCTAAGAAAGAAAAAACCTGCGCCTACACCTTCACTATGGTGAAAACTAAAACAATACATAAATACACTACAAAAAAGAAGGAACAGCATGTCAGAAATCAGCTCAATGTAATTGAAGAATCCATAGACTCTAACCACTTCTGGGAAAATTGGAACACATGAAGAGTTATCTATCCAAAATTGGGAAGGTATGGGTAAACCACTTCGACAATCTTTTTGGCTATATAACAAAGAACAAAGTGCCAAAACATAGACATGATCAAATACAAATCTTAGAATCAACTATTAAAGATGACCAAACCTCACTGGATTCTCCAATTACTTAGAATGAACTACAGAACCAAATTACAAACCCTCCAACCCAAAAAGGCATGTGGTGTTGATTGTATCCTAAATGAAATGATTAAAATATACAGACAACAAATTCCAAGTGGCTATACTTAAACTTTTTAACATTATCCACAGCCCTGGCATCTACCCCAATATTTGGAACCAAGGACCGATCACCCCAATCCACAAAAGTGGAGATAAACTTGACCCCAATATCTACTGTGGGATATGCGTCAACAGCAACCTTGGGAAAATCCACTGCATTATCATTAACATCAGATTCGTACATTTCCTCAATGAAAACGACGTACTGAGCAAACGTCAAATTGGCTTTTTACCAAATTACCGTACAACAGACCACGTATTCTCCCTGCACACCCTAATTGACAAACAAACAAACCAAAACAAAGGCAAAGTCTTCTCATGCTTTGTTTGTCTCCAAAAATCTTTAGACTCCATTTGACATGAGGGTCTGCTATACAAATTGATCGAAAGAGGTGTTGAGGGAAAAACAGCCAACATTATAAAATCCATGTACACAAATAATAAGTGTGTGGTTAACATTGGCAAAAAACACACATTTCTTTCCACAGGGACGTGGAGTGAGACAGGGATGTAGCTTGAGTCCCACCCTCTTCAACATATATATCAAAAAACACTAGAACAGTCTGCAGAACCTGGCCTCACTCTACTAGAATCTGAAGTCAAATGTCTACTGTTTGCTGATGATCTGGTGCTTCTGTCCCCAACCAAGAAGGTCCTACAGCAGCACCTAGATCCGCTGCACAGATTCTGACAGACCTGGGCCCTGACAGTAAATCTCAGTAAGACAAAAATAATGGTGTTTCCAAAAAGGTTCAGACCCAGGCCCTGCCAAATGACCATATTAGAGACACATATTTCCCTCAGATTACACACACAAACAAAGAATTTAAAAAAAAATCAAATTTTGATAAATTCCCATATCTACTGGGTGAAATACCACAGTGTGCCATCACAGCAGCAATATTTGTGACCTGTTGCTACAAGATAAATGCAACCAGTAAAGAACAAACGCCATTATAAATCCAACCCCTATGTCACGACTTCTACCGAAGTCATTGCCTCTCCTTGTTCGGGCGGTGCTCGGCGTTCGACGTCACCGGTCTTCTAGCCATCATTGATCCTTTTTTCATTTTCCATTGGTTTTGTCTTGTCTTCCCACACACCTGTTTTCAATCCCATTCATTACCTGTTGTGTATTTAACCCTCTGTTTCCCCTCATGCCTTTGTCAGAGATTGTTTTATTGTCAGTGTAGTGAGATTGTTGTATAGGTGCGTGTCGGGTCCTCGTACCCATGTTTGTTTGTTTATGTACATTTAGTGTTATGGCGCATACTCCGTGGACTTTATTAAAAGACTCCATTTTACATTCCATTTGACTCTCCTGCGCCTGACTTCCCTGCCACCTACTACACCTATGCATGACAGAATCTCTGACCAATATATGAAGTCAGCAGGAGAGGACACTATGCCCATGGAGCTGGAGGAACGCGTTCAGGAACAAGCGAGGGAGCTTGACGTTATCAGCTCCGTCATGGATCACATTGTCATGAAAATGGATCGCTGGGAGAGACAGGGAGTTTCTCCAGCGCCACCACCACCACAACCGGAATCTCCCGTGAACGTTTTTTCCTCTCCGGAATCGAAGATCCATTTATCCCTACCTACGGGATACAACGGAGATACTGCCGGCTGCCAGGGTTTCTTCCTTAAACTGAACTTGTATCTAGCCATGGCCTCCTCAGTACCATCTGACCGTGAGAAGAGTTACGCCCTCGTCTCATGCCTCACCGGGAAAGCCCTGGAATGGGCCAGCGCTGTGTGTAGTAGGGAGGATGCGGCGCTGGACCATTTTGAGGAGTTCACCCGCCAATTCCGGATAGTATTCGATCACCCACCTGAAGACAAAGCAGCGGGTGAGCTTCTCTATCATCTGAGGCAGGAGACGAGGAGTGCACAGGATTTTGCTTTGGAGTTTAGGACCTTGGCTGCCGGCGCTGGATGGAGCGACAGGGCCCTGATCGACCATTACCGTTGTAGTCTACGCGAGAACGTCCGTCGGGAGCTGGCTTGTAGAGACACCACCCTCACCTTCGACCAGCTGGTGGACATGTCCATCAAGCTGGACAACATGCTGGCTACTCGTGGACGTCTAGATCGGGGTCTGGTTGTTCCATCCTCCCGCACCCTCTCTCCCGAACCTATGGAATTGGGAGGGATGGTGCGCAGGGAGACCGGAGGGGGTTCCCGCTCGAGCACCATTCAAGGTCGCAGAGAGCACACTGCTGGTCGGTACCGGGTTGGTTCCTCTGGGAATATAGAGGGCAGGCAGGGCATTCTGGCGTCACCCCAGGTGAGTAGGCAACATTCTCATCCAGAGCCCTCTGCTGCACTAATGTTTGTCTCTGTCTCTTTTCCTGATTTTTCACTGCATTCCCAGTATAAGGCGCTAGTAGATTCAGGTGCGGCTGGGAATTTCATTAATAAAAGTCTAGCTCATAGTTTAGAGATCTCTATTGTTCCTGTGGATATGCCTTTCCCTATTCATGCCTTAGATAGTCGACCATTAGGGTCAGGGTTTATCAGGGAGGTAACCGCACCTTTGTGTATGATAACGCAGGAGGGTCACAAGGAGAAGATTAGTCTTTTCCTTATTGATTCTCCTGCGTATTCTGTGGAGCTAGGCCTACCCTGGTTAGTTTGTCATAACCCCACTGTTTCTTGGCCACAGAGGGCTCTCACGGGGTGGTCGCGAGAATGCTCAGGTAGGTGTTTAGGGGTTTCCGTTGGTGCTACTACGGTGGAAAGTCCAGACCAGGTCTCCACCGTGTGCATTCCCCCCGAATATGCCGATTTGGCTCTCGCCTTCTGTAAAAAGAAGGCGACTCAGTTACCACCCCATCGACGGGGGGATTGTGCGATAGATCTCCTGGTAGACGCTGCATATCCCAAGAGTCACGTGTATCCCCTGTCGCAAGCGGAGACGGAGGCTATGGAGACATATGTCTCTGAATCCCTGCATCAGGGGTTCATTCAGCCATCCATTTCACCCGTCTCTTCGAGACGAGATATACTCTGCTACACGCGCCGAGCATGTGTCCCTGGTGCGCAGGGTGCTTGGTCGCCTGTTGGAGCATGATCTATATGTCAAGTCTGAGAAATGCTTGTTTTTCCAACAATCCATCTCCTTCCTAGGGCATCGGATTTCCACTTCAGGAGTGGAGATGGAGAGCGACCGCATTACAGCCGTGCGTAATTGGCCGACTCCAACCACGGTAAAGGAGTTGCAGTGTTTTTTGGGTTTTCCAATTACTACCGGAGGTTTATCTGGGGTTTTGGTCAGGTGGCAGCTCCCATTACCTCACTGCTAAAGGGGGACCCGGTGCGCTTGCAGTGGTCGGCTGAGGCGAACAGGGCTTTTGAGCATCTGAAGACTCTGTTTACCTCGGTGCCTGTGCTGGCTCATCCGGATCCCTCTTTGCCATTCATAGTGGAGGTGGACGTATCCGAAGCTGGGATAGGAGTAGTGCTCTCTCAGCGTTCGGGTACGCCACTGAAGCTTCGCCCCTGTGCTTTCTTTTCAAAGAAGCTCAACCCGGCGGAGCGAAACTATGATGTGGGGAACCGAGAGCTGTTAGCTGTCATAGAAGCTTTGAAGGTGTGGAGGCATTGGCTTGAGGGGGCTAAACACCCTTTTCTCATCTGGACTGACCACCGCAATCTGGAGTATATCCGGCAGGCGAAGAGATTGAATCCTCGCCAGGCAAGGTGGGCCATGTTTTTCACTCGTTTTGTGTTTACTCTTTCTTACATACCAGGCTCCCAGAACGTTAAGGCAGACGCATTGTCTCGGCTGTATGACACAGAGGAGCGGTCCATGGATCCCACTCCCATACTCCCAGCTTCGTGTCTCGTGGCGCCTGTAGTGTGGGAGCTGGACGCGGACATTGAGCGGGCGTCACGTGCAGAACCTTCTCCCCCTGAGTGTCCAGCTAGTCGTCTGTACGTTCTGTCTGCTGTCCGCGACCGATTGATATATTGGGCTCACACGTCACCCTCCTCTGGTCATCCTGGGATAGGTCGGACCTATGCATGACACCCTATATGTTTATTTATTTTCCCTTCTGTACTTTAACTATTTGCACATGGTTACAACACTGTATATAGACATAATATGACATTTGAAATCTCTCTATTTCTGTGGAACTTATGTAATGTTTACTGTGAATTTTTTATTGTTTATTTCACTTTTGTTTATTATCTATTTCACTTACTTTGGCAATGTAAACATATGTTTCCAATGCCAATAAAGCCGGGATAAATTGAATTGAGAGATAGAGAGAAAGACAGAGAGAGAGAGAGATAGAGAGATATTTATTTTATCTTGTGTCCTTTACCATTTGTACATTGTTAAAACACTGTGTGTATATATATATATAATATGACATTTGTAATGTCTTTATTGTTTTGAAACTTCTGTATGTGTTATGTTTACTGTTAATTTTGTATTGTTTATTTCACTTTATATATTCACTTCATATATTATCTACCTCACTTGCTTTGGCAATGTTAACACGTTTCCCATGCCAATGAAGCCCTTGAATTGAATTACATTGAAAGAGAGACAGAGAGATACAGAGAGACATAGAAAGAGAGACAGAGAGAGACAGAGTGAGACAGAGTGAGGTCCTTCTACGGTTGTTTCTCACGCTCGTAGTCTTTTTCTCTTTGAGAGTCTTTGCATGGTCTGCCTAGAGAGATGACCACTAAAACAGCCAGTTTGCCTGTGACGGATAGAATTAATTACGTCAATTACACAGATACTCTAATTATGCACACATGACAGAGTTCAAAAAATGTTATATTCCTATCCAAATCTGGTGCACAATATTCAATAGTGTAATGTTACCAATTGCATTATATGGATGCAAGGTTTGGGGTCCACCAATTAACAATTATAAGCACTGGGAGAAAAAAACAATAGGAAATCCTAAATATCCAAAAGAAAGTACCAAATAATGGATGCAGGGTGGAACTCGGACGACTCCCTTTAACTGTAAATATAAAGAAAAGGACACTAAAATGTTGGCACCATTTGAAATTAACCCCCAAAACATCCTTACAATTCAAAGCACTGGAAACCCAAGACCTGAACCCTGAAAAGAGTCCCCTGGGTCAGTTGTTAATACACTACACAACCCTGTTATCCAATCACACGGGGAAATCAATCACACTGTTACAGAAATTAAAACCTCTAACTTGACAAATTGGGAAAATGAAACAAAAACACAGAATAAACTAAATTGCTATTTGGCCCTCAAATGAGAATACAAATTGGCAGAATATCTGTACTCTGTCAGAGATACAAAACAGAGACAGATCCCGACCAAATACAGGCTCGGCGAACACCAATTGGCTATAGAAAAGGGAGACATAAAAAGACATGGCTACCCAAAGAGGAGTGTCTATGTTGTCACTGCAAGACAGGGGAGGTAGAGACAGAGATGCACTTATTCCTCTACTGTGAGAAATACTCCCAAATAAGTTTATCTTTAAAAAAAAATCTCAATCAATTCCCAACCTCTGTGCATTTACCAATGACATAAAGCTGGGAATTATTCTGGTTGAGGGAGAAACCGCAAATATTACTGCCAGATATGTATATGACTGCCATAGTCTAAGGGACATCCCATGACCATTAATTCCCTGTAGTATTTACATTGTATATAACTTACTAGTAATACATAGTGTAACAATCATCATGTACATTCTGTTGTTGTTTTTATTGGACATTCTTTCTTTTTCTTTTTATAATCTTATTTGTATTTAATTAAATGTACTGACCGAAGATTACACAGTACAACAGCAGAAGTGTTGTACCTGTATACATGTATACATTATATGTACTATTATTATTACTACTGAAATGAACTGTATTTTATTATCCTCAATGCATTGCACTGTATTTACTGAAATGCTGTGCCACTATACTGCTTTGGCAATACCTACCAATTGTATTTCATGCCAATAAAGCAATCTGAATTTGAGAGAGAGAAACGGAGAGACAAGAGCTGAGCAAAGAAAAGAGTCCCCTCATCCAGCTGGTCCTGGGGCTGAGTTCACAAACCTGTTCCACTAACACACTGAAGCCTCAGTCCCCTCATCCAGCTGGTCCTGGGGCTGAGTTCACAAACCTGTTCCACTAACACACTGAAGCCTCAGTCCCCTCATCCAGCTGGTCCTGGGGCTGAGTTCACAAACCTGTTCCACTAACACACTGAAGCCTCAGTCCCCTCATCCAGCTGGTCCTGGGGCTGAGTTCACAAACCTGTTCCACTAACACACTGAAGCCTCAGTCCCCTCAACCAGCTGGTCCTGGGTCTGAGTTCACAAACCTGTTCTACTAACACACTGAAGCCTCAGTCCCCTCATCCAGCTGGTCCTGGGGCTAAGTTCACAAACCTGTTCTACTAACACACTGAAGCCTCAGTCCCCTCATCCAGCTGGTCCTGGGGCTGAGTTCACAAACCTGTTCTACTAACACACTGAAGCCTCAGTCCCCTCATCCAGCTGGTCCTGGGGCTGAGTTCACAAACCTGTTCTACTAACACACTGAAGCCTCAGTCCCCTCATCCAGCTGGTCCTGGGGCTGAGTTCACAAACCTGTTCTACTAACACACTGAAGCCTCAGTCCCCTCATCCAGCTGGTCCTGGGGCTGAGTTCACAAACCTGTTCTACTAACACACTGAAGCCTCAGTCCCCTCATCCAGCTGGTCCTGGGGCTGAGTTCACAAACCTGTTCTACTAACACACTGAAGCCTCAGTCCCCTCATCCAGCTGGTCCTGGGGCTGAGTTCACAAACCTGTTCTACTAACACACTGAAGCCCAGGACCAGAACATCCAATCAATCAGGATAAACCAAATAAAACACAGTCAAAACAAAACTATATTGCTTATTGGGAAACACAAAAACAAAGCAAAATGCAGTACTATCTGGCCCTAAATTGACAGTACACTGTGGCTAAATATTTGACCATGGTTACTGATCAAAGCCTTAGAAAAACCTTGACAAAGTACAGGCTCAGTGAGCACAGCCTTGCCATTGAGAAGGGTAGACACAGGAAAACCTGGCTCCCTGTAGAGGAAAGGCTGTGCAACCACTGCACAACAGCAGAACCTGAGACAGAGCTGCATTTCCTGACAAAATGTAAAAAATATAAAACAATTAGAGTGTCATTTCCCCAAATTTGAAACCCTTATTCAAGGTTTCAAAGACCTCTCTGATGAGGATAGGCTACCCGTCTTGTTGGGGGAGGACACAGAGAGCTGTGGGTTGGCAGCACACTACATTACTGCCTGCCATAAGTTGAGGGACAGTGTCTGACAGACCAATCAACCTGCACATGTACTCTACTGTATGCTTATTGTTATTGTTGAATGTATGGTTATTTTTGTCCCGTTGTCACTGTTGTCCCGTTGACAAAAAATGATGTCATACATGTATCACTATCCACTTGAAACAATGCCACTTTATATAATGTTTACATACCCTACATTACTCATCTCATATGTATATACTGTACTCTATACCATCTACTGCATCTTGCCTATGCCGTTCAGCCATCACTCATTCATATATTTGTATGTACATATTCTTATTCATTCCTTTACACTTGTGTGTATAAGGTAGTTGTGAAATTGTTAGGTTAAATTACTTGTTAGATATTACAGCGAGAGACAGCGAGACAGACAGAGAGAGACAGCGAGACAGACAGAGAGAGACAGCGAGAAAAAGAGAGACAGCAAGACAGAGAGAGAGAGACAGCAAGACAGAGAGAGATGCAGCAAGACAGAGAGAGATGCAGCAAGACAGAGAGAGACAGCGAGACAAAGAGAAAGACAGCGAGACAGAGAGAGAGACACAGCGAGACAGTGAGAGACAGCGAGATAGAGAATGAGACAGAGAGAGAAACAGCGAGACAGAGAGAAACAGAGAAACAGAGAGAGAGACAGTGAGACAGAGAGAGAAACAGCAAGACAGAGAGAGAGAGAGACGGCGAGACAGACAGAGAAACAGCGAGACAGAGACGGCGAGACAGAGAGAGATAGACAGCGAGACAGAGAGAGAGTCAGTGAGATAGAGAGTGAGACAGAGAGAGAGACAGCGAGACAGAGAGTGAGACAGAGAGAGAGAGAGACAGCAAAATAGACAGAGAGAGACGGGGAGACAGAGAGCGAGACAGAGAGAGAGCGAGACAGACAGAGACAGCTAGAGAGACAGCGAGACAGACAGAGAGAAACAGCGAGACAAAGAGAAAGACAGCGAGACAGAGAGAGAGACAGTGAGAGAGAGACAGCGAGACAGCGAGAGACAGCGAGATAGAGAATGAGACAGAGAGAGAAACAGCGAGACAGAGAGAAACAGAGAAACAGAGAGAGAGACAGTGAGACAGAGAGAGAAACAGCAAGACAGAGACGGCGAGACAGAGAGAGAGAGAGAGACAGCGAGACAGAGAGAGAGTCAGTGAGACAGAGAGTGAGACAGAGAGAGAGACAGCGAGACAGAGAGTGAGACAGAGAGAGAGAGACAGCAAAATAGACAGAGAGAGACGGGGAGACAGATAGCGAGACAGAGAGAGAGCGAGACAGACAGAGACAGCGAGAGAGAGACAGCGAGACAGACAGAGAGAAACAGCGAGTCAGAGACGGCAAGACAGAGAGAGACGGCGAGACAGAGAAAGAGACAGCGAGACAGACAGAGAGAGATGGCGAGACAGAGAGTGAGACAGAGAGAGAGACAGCGAAACAGACAGACATCGAGAGAGAGACAGCGACAGAGAGACAGCGAGACAGAGAGAGACAGTGAGACAGAGAACGAGACAGAGAGAGAAACAGCGAGACAGACAGAGAGAGACAGTGAGACAGAGTGAGAAACAGCAAGACAGACAGAGAGAGATGGCGAGACAGAGAGTGAGACAGAGAGAGAGACAGCGAGACAGAGAGAGAGCGAGACAGACAGAAAGAAACAGGGAGACAGAGACGGCGAGACAGAGAGAGGCGGCGAGACAGAGAGAGAGAGACAGCGAGACAGAGAGCGAGACAGCGAGAGAGAGAGAGCGAGACAGCGAGACAGAATGAGACAGAGAGAGAAACAGTGAGACAGACACAGAGAGACA
This sequence comes from Oncorhynchus gorbuscha, assembly GCF_021184085.1. Lineage (NCBI taxonomy): Eukaryota > Metazoa > Chordata > Actinopteri > Salmoniformes > Salmonidae > Oncorhynchus > Oncorhynchus gorbuscha. The sequence goes on along the minus strand of NC_060188.1, from coordinate 20,692,538 downwards.
GCGAGACAGAGAACGAGACAGAGAGAGACGGCTAGACAGAGAGAGAGACGGCGAGACAGACAGAAAGAGATGGCGAGACAGAGAGCGAGACAGAGAGAGAGACGGCGAGACAGAGAGCGAGACAGAGAGAGAGAGACGGTGAGACAGAGAGCGAAACAAGAGAGAGAGACGGCGAGACAGAGAGAGAGAGACAGCGAGACAGAGAGAAAGAGACGGCGAGACAGAGAGAGAGAGACGGCGAGACAGAGAGAGAGAGACGGCGAGACAGAGAGAGAGAGACGGCGAGACAGAGAGTGAGACAGAGAGAGAGACAGAGAGAGAGACAGAGAGAGAGACAGAGACTGTGAGACAGAGAGCGAGACGGCGAGATAGAGAGAGAGACGGCGAGACAGAGAGAGAGAGACAGCGCGAGAGAGACAGACAGAGAGCGAGACAGAGAGAGAGACAGCGAGACAGACAGAGAGTGAGACAGAGAGAGAGAGAGAGAGAGAGAGACAGACAGACAGACAGACAGACAGACAGACAGACAGACAGACAGACAGACAGACAGACAGAGAGACAGAGAGAAAGACAGACAGAGAGCGAGACAGAGAGAGAGACAGAGAGAGAGAGACAGTGAGACAGACAGAGAGCGAGACAGAGAGAGAGAGACAGCGAGACAGAGAGAGCTCCTTCTATGTTTGTTTTTCACACTGTTATTAATTTTCTCTTTGAGAGGGGCCTTTGTATTTTGTATTTGTATTTATTAGGGATCCCCATTAGCTGTTGCCAAGGCAGCAGCTACTCTTCCTGAGGTCCAAGCACATTAATAAACATAATAAACGACTAACCGGTGCCCCTGCACATTGACTCTGTACCGGTAGCCCCTGTACATAGCCTCGCTATTGATATTTTACTGCTGCTCTTTCGTTATTATTATTTTAAAAACATATCTATTTTTTCCTTTACACTGTAGTATTTGGCGCATTTGACAAGTAAAATTGGATTTGATTTTATTTCAAACACAATCAGGATGAACCCCCCCTCCACCACAAACACACACACACACAGAAAGAAAGTGCGTCAGATCTCCTTATTGCCTCGTGTGTGTTCGGTTTGTGGGCAGAAACATGTGGAGGAGGAGGGACAGTGGTGGTGTGGTGGCGTCCATGGCTCTGCTAGCTAATTATAACCCAGCAGTGGAGTAGAGAGGTAGAGGAGGGGCTGTGGAGTTATAACATCTACACAACACTGGCTGGTTGGGAGGCAGAAAATAGTAGAGACGAGTGAGGGTCAAGCCCATGGGTGTTGGAGAGAGGGTCAGCCCAGGGGTGGTGGAGAGAGGGTCAGCCCAGGGGTGTTGGAGAGAGGGTCAGCCCAGGGGTGTTGGAGAGAGGGTCAGTCCAGGGGTGTTGGAGAGAGGGTCAGCCCAGGGGTGTTGGAGAGAGGGTCAGCCCAGGGGTGTTGGAGAGAGGGTCAGCCCAGGGGTGTTGGAAAGAGGGTCAGCCCAGGGGTGTTGGAGAGAGGGTCAGCCCAGGGGTGTTGGAGAGAGGGTCAGCCCAGGGGTGTTGGAGAGAGGGTCAGCCCAGGGGTGGTGGAGAGAGGGTCAGCCCAGGGGTGTTGGAGAGAGGGTCAGCCCAGGGGTGGTGGAGAGAGGCCCAGCCAGGGGTGTTGGAGAGAGGGTCAGCCCAGGGGTGGTAGAGAGAGGGCATGGCCAGGGGTGTCTGTTTCCTCACACCCTCACTAAAAAGGGCAACAGGCAATGTACCCCCATAGCAGCACATGAGGGTCGTACGTAGGGAATTGGCAATGTACGGATTAGTCTGACTCTCCCATTGACTTTAATTGGCCCTCAAGATGTCATTGTATGGAGTCAGATCATGTTCAATAAGGGGAAAGGGGGACACCTAATCAGTTGTACAACTGAATGCATTCAATTGAAATGTGTCTTCTGCATTTAAACCAACCTGTCTGAATCAAGGCATTGTAAGACCTTGTTCACCCCATAGTTGGACCCCATGTTGAAAACAATATGACTGCCACTCAGTGAAGACTGTGAGCTTATGTATGGGGCTTCAGGCAATGACTTTCAATCACACCTCCCAATACCGTGACGTAAACGTCACCTTACCACACAGATCTACTGAAATCACACAAGCCTCTTAGCTTTATCCTCTTAGCAATTTTTCCAGAAAGGTGAATGAATGGCTCAGTGGTGCTTGAGATCTACTCATTTGATTCAACAAGATTCATCACAGAGGTGACTCTCGCCATTTGTTACTCATTGGACAATTGATAGAGGAGGGAGGGTTAGAGGGCTGGTAGCCATGTCAACTACACACTCTGGTAAGCTGCCAGGAACTCCTGTTCCTTGAAGCCTTCATTAAACCCCGTTGACTTCTTGTTTAATGGTAATTTGTTGTGTGGAACAAAAGGTTCCTGGAATTCCTAGAATGCGATTTTCTCCTTACCATGTGAAATCACAAATGTGTTGAAGTTGTTGGTAGGATCAATGGAAATGTATAATATTCTGTATTCTGCACAGTGAATGAACATACACTATATTTGCAAATTAGTGGATTAGGCTGTTTCAGCCACACCCATTGCTGACAGGTACAGTGGGGCAAAAAAGTATTTAGTCAGCCACCAATTGTGCAAGTTCTCCCACTTAAAAAGATGAGAGAGGCCTGTAATTTTCATCATAGGTACACCTGCTTCCAACTTTGTGGCAACAGTTTGGACAATTCCCTCGTGCGCAAAGTGAGGTCCATACAGAAATGGTTTGTCAGTGTGGAAGAACTTGACTGGCCTGTACAGAGCCCTGACCTCAACCCCATCAAACACCTTTGGGATGAACGCCCACAGCAAGCCAGGCCTAATCGCCCAACATCAGTGCCCAACCTCACTAATGCTCTTGTGGCTGAATGGAAGCAAGCCCCCCCCCCCCCCCGCAGCAATGTTCCCACATCTAGTGGAAAGCCTGCCCAGAAGAGTGAGGATGTTATGGGGGCGAAAGGGGGACCAACTCCATATTAATACCCATAATTTTGGGATGAGAAGTTCGATGAGCAGGTGTCCACATACTTTTGGTCATGTAGTGTATCTATTATTGAGTAGATTAAGCACAGTCAAAACATGCCTCTTGTTCAAGATAACATAGGGGCAAATATTGTGTACATTAACCTTTAAAATTGGGATCCCGTCCAGAAAGGATTACTCTAACCTGTATGCCACTCCTTGAGTATACCTCTTTAAACCCCTTCCTTAGTACTGTTGTCCTAGGGAAGGACCTGTGTATCCAATTGGTACTGTACTGTATATAGCTGGCACCAGCTATCCTATCCCAGGAAGTCCCTAGGTGGCTTTACAGGTACAAGTCCTTAGCCAATTAGAGTACATTCTTATGAGGACCACCTTACAATCATAGATTTGACGACATTTAACAGGCCAGATACACAGCAGTAAACTGGTAGTACATACTTTTAAGAGGTGCAGCGGGCGTCCGCTAAAGCCTTGGTCACAAGGCTGTGTATGTCTCCTCACACACTCAGTCAGACCACAGCACAGAGACGGCTTTAAAGAGTTGGAGGAGAGATGCTGGGCCAGTTCACCGTATCAATGTGCTTTGTCAGCGGCGGCAACCCCTCCTCAGCTGACGCACTGGGTAAAGTTCTGCCTCTGTAAGAACTTAGAACTTCCAGACAAGACAGTGTTACTGTCCAAGTTAACTTGCTGTAGGTGTATTGGCTAAAGGATTTACTCTGTTGTTTTTGAAAGTTACTTGGGGGCATTGTCTTGGCTTTTGTGCACCCACACACTGGCGTCATTCCGCCGCCCACACACATGCTCATACTGATACATGTTCAGACACAAATACACACACACAGACACACACACACATTTCAACGAATGTGTCTGAGAATGCACAAACACACACAATACACACTTGCACACATGTAAAAACACACACACACAGGAATGAGGGAGGACAAAGCTTTTACACCTAATTGAAAAGGCAATGTATCTCACCTGAAGGAAAAACAAATCAGTCTTTCTGTGCAGACACCGTATAATATCTCATCTCACACATCACACAGCACAGGGGAAACTTAAGCCATATATAATATCCACTGTTTGTCCTGTTGGTGAAGGCTACTAAACATGACAGTGATATCATTCCACCAATAGACCACTTCGTTCCTCTTTCACCATCAGGTAAACAAAGATATACAGCTCTCCTATCATAGCATAAATATATAGCTCTGAGAAAGGGAACAAGATAATTTGATGACACAGACATTGTCATAAAATGATGTCAGACTGTGGCCAAGTGTAGGAGGAGAATGGTGGCCATTTGCTGTAGTCTCAGTAATAATCTGCTATTCATTTCCTTTATATGTCAAGCCCCACGGCTGAATTAGAACTGTGGTATGAATGAAGCATGGAGATCCTTATCTGCTGAGGTCAACACAAATAAGAAACAACAGTGTAAGTAAGTATGTAAGTCTGAATACAGAGGCTGGCTGGAGAACGACTGAATACAGAGGCTGGCTGGGGAGAATGTCTGAATACAGAGGCTGCCTGGGGAGAACGTCTGAATACAGAGGCTGCCTGGGGAGAACGTCTGAATACAGAGGCTGCCTGGGGAGAACGTCTGAATACAGAGGCTGCCTGGGGAGAACGTCTGAATACAGAGGCTGCCTGGGGAGAACGTCTGAATACAGAGGCTGCCTGGGGAGAACGTCTGAATACAGAGGCTGCCTGGGGAGAACGTCTGAATACAGAGGCTGCCTGGGGAGAACGTCTGAATACAGAGGCTGCCTGGGGAGAACGTCTGAATACAGAGGCTGCCTGGGGAGAACGTCTGAATACAGAGGCTGCCTGGGGAGAATGTCTGAATACAGAGGCTGGCTGGAGAACGTCTGAATACAGAGGCTGCCTGGGGAGAACATCTGAATACAGAGGCTGGCTGGAGAACGTCTGAATACAGAGGCTGGCTGGAGAACGTCTGAATACAGAGGCTGCCTGGAGAGAATGTCTGAATACAGAGGCTGCCTGGGGAGAACATCTGAATACAGAGACTGGCTGGAGAATGTCTGAATACAGAGGCTGGCTGGAGAACGTCTGAATACAGAGGCTGGCTGGAGAATGTCTGAATACAGAGGCTGGCTGGAGAATGTCTGAATACAGAGGCTGGCTGGAGAATGTCTGAATACAGAGGCTGGCTGGGGAGAACGTCTGAATACAGAGGCTGGCTGGGGAGAACGTCTGAATACAGAGGCTGGCTGGGGAGAACGTCTGAATACAGAGGCTGGCTGGGGAGAACGTCTGAATACAGAGGCTGGCTGGGGAGAACGTCTGACTACAGAGGCTAAATGGGGAGAACGTCTGAATACAGAGGCTAAATGTGGAGAACGTCTGAATAAAGAGGCTGGCTGGGGAGAACGTCTGAATACAGAGGCTAAATGGGGAGAACGTCTGAATACAGAGGCTGGCTGGGGAGAATGTCTGAATACAGAGGCTGCCTGGGGAGAACGTCTGAATAAAGAGGCTGGCTGGGGAGAACGTCTGAATACAGAGGCTAAATGGGGAGAACGTCTGAATACAGAGGCTAAATGGGGAGAACGTCTGAATACAGAGGCTGGCTGGGGAGAACGTCTGAATACAGAGGCTGACTCGGGAGAACATCTGAATACAGAGGCTGGCTGGAGAACGTCTGAATACAGAGGCTGGCTGGAGAACGTCTGAATACAGAGGCTGGCTGGAGAAGGTCTGAATACAGAGGCTGGCTGGAGAACGTCTGAATACAGAGGCTGGCTGGAGAACGTCTGAATACAGAGGCTGGCTGGAGAGAATGTCTGAATACAGAGGTTGGAGAACTGCTTTTGTGGTTCTGGCAGAAAACCCATAACGGAGTAAGAGCCTTGCTTCCTCAAAGCTATAACACTCCTTTGGACTCTAACACTAAATACTGCTCATGTTGTTCCAGGGCTGTAGCGAGCTCAGACAGACACACACACACAGCTAACACGTGGGTTCTTACTGCGTCAATCAAGTTGGAAGAGCTGCATGTAAATTAATCCACGACGTGCATGATCGTCCTTGGGGATTTCCGTTTGTTTGGCCAAATGACCGCAAAGAAATCCAGAATTGTGGAGTGGAGACAATCCAGCATTGTGGAGACGTTCCCATTCCTGCATGTGGACCTCGTTCACCGACAAGTCAAAGACTTAAAGCATCATTCCAATTCCAGTAATTAGCAATCAAGCCCGAGCCCTTCAGCTCTTCCAAATCTGGTCGTTACGGTGCAACAACTGATTATAGCAGTGAAAGAGAGGCGTCCATTTGGTAAATACCATTATAGCTCCACGGAGACCCTGTAATTGACTCTGCTGAGGAGAAATGTCCCAGCAGCATTGCATAGAATGAGAGATGTTAGATTAGCATTAGTGGTGTGATAAACACTCAGTAACAGAGATAACAGGGTTGGGTACAAAGGGAGGGTTTCTATTTTAGGAGACCGGATGGAAGTGAGAACGTAGGTAGCATTCACAATGAAGCGAGACCTGCAAAATGCTCAATTGAGAGTATGTAATTGCGAGTGTTTTTGTGTCACATTAGTGATGCAGAGCAAGCAACTTCAAAAGAAAGACTGAGAGGGGGGTGGATAGAGAAAGAGAGAACAGCAGTTAGTTGAAAGGAACAAGAGATGATGATGCTTGCACATGTTGTACGCCTTTTGAATGCCTCTTTCCTGCTTACCTCTTCCCAGAGGCAAGCAGCTCTACACTGAACAAGTGGTGCTGTCAAACTGCAAACTGCAACCAGAAAGATGGCCAAATGTATCTTCAGATCTGACCAACATCTAGCGAAACAACAGACAAACTGAACAACATGGACTGGACACACAGAAACCACCAGAGACAGAGAAATCCACTTACGCTGGTGACTTTACGGTAGATCTGGGCAGCGTTCTGGCACTCGGAGTAGGGGTACTCAGACGTGGTCATCTCAAGCATGCACATCCCAAAGGCATAGACGTCCACCGCCTCATCATACTTCTCCTCGTACATCTCTGGAGCCATGAACTCAGGAGTCCCTACAGAGAGGGGGGTGGGGGGTAGAGTGAGGTGAGGAGGGGATGTAATGGTTGTGGTTATGAGAATGGCGCAAACTCTGGCCTACTTCACTGACAACTGCAGTTACACTTCACAATAGAGTGGCTTTATTCATTCTCACTCTGACCACTTTGGAACAAGTAGCCAACTGTGTGCCTTGTAATGCAGTGCGGAAAATGTGTATTGGCAAGCAACTGTTCTGGTATTCATTTACAGTACAAGTGTATTCAAATGGAAAAAAATAATCAAGGCAGGAGGTAATCAAAAGATAAGATATTTATTGATACAACACCAAATCTTATTCTAGTGCGATAATGTAAAACAAATGTTAAACGTCTGTAGGTTTGAAGGTTTCCAAATGGGACTTAGATGACTCACACTATTAAAAAATTACTGAGACCCAAAACATTTTACTTGCCCTAGCGTCGGTGACTAACTGTGCTGCTGCAACAATTTAATATTTTTTGCCGAAGTTTACTGACACTGGCCATATTCAACGGGTGTTCCGCGTTCGTAAATCCATCAGTAGTTCTGCGCATTGGCACATCTCAAATGAGTGTTCTGAAACCTGAGTACATAGCCAGAGTGAATTCATGAACGCACCCTTTGATTCCTACCTTCTACACACACTCAGATGAGTGCTCTGAAACCTGAGTACATAGCCAGAGTGAATTTATGAACGCACCCTTTGATTCCTACCTTCTATAGAGGCATGTGTTTCTACATCTGCATTGCTTGCTGTTTGGGGTTTTAGGCTGGGTTTCTGTACAGCACTTTGTGACAACGGCTGATGTAAAAAGGGCTTTATAAATACATTTGATTGATTGATTGATTGATTGATAGCAGTGAGATAGATTAGAACATGTTGGGCAGCCGTGCTGACGTCACTCCAAAGACTAGCCGCCATGCACCATGACAGTATAAAAATAAACACCTCGCCAAATAAATACAGTGGCCAGCATAAAACATGGCATTGAAGGCTTTATTTACAGTTGTTCCAGTTTAAGGTCACAGCACACTAAAGGGACAGCAGTACACAGGTAGCAGTGGGACTGGGACTCTATTTGACACTGAGTGACTGCCACTGGAAGGTATGATTTATTCATTGAAATATTGAATAACCGTTTCACACAATACTGTATCTCTGTAATAACATTTTAAAAAGATGTTAAAGCAAATTGCAAAGAGTAAAGTGTTGTAGGTGACAAAACGTTTTAAGATTCTCTATGAGGTTTCAGCTATTACGTACGTATCACTTTAAAACCTTAGTAGTATCCTACATTGAGATATATTATATAGTCACATGGTCTAGAATAGAGCCCTGATGCACTCCATCATGCTGAGTGTCAGTTGAAGTGGCTGTGGCTGTGGGTAGTTGGGAGACTCACCAATGACACTCTTGGCGAACGAGGCACTCTTTAGTGTGGCCAGGCCCAGATCGCCGATCTTGACGGAGCCTGTGGGGCCGGTGATGAAGATGTTGTCACACTTGAGGTCCCTGTGGATGATGGGCGGGGTGCGGGTGTGGAGGAAGTGGAGCCCCTTCAGGATCTGGTGGCTCCAGCGCTGCAGCAGCTTCAGCTTCATCTCCTTGAACCTCTTCAGGTACCTGCAGGGTGAGGCTGATATGAGTACTGTACATGCAGCCTTTGCAGGACTCAAACCCAAAGCCCTGGTGTCCAACCAACTGAGCGATTGGAACCTCGGGGTACAACAGTGTAAGCAACAAGTGTTACTAAGTTACAGAGCACCACGGACCAGGGGTGCTCACACTGAATCTGAGAGCCTGAGGATGGGGTAGCATTTTCCATTCCATCTGTCTCTGGAAACAATTTTCTCCTGTCATGCTCAAATTGAGAGTGACACTTCATTTCGACAGATGTTAGCCACATGGTTAACACACCAATTCAGTAGATTCACTAACATGAACAGAAGAAAGCATAACTGCTTTGAGTCTTTTGCACACCCTTTTACAAGAAGATGACGTAAGAAAACGGCACATACTTTTCCCCATCTGCTATTTACTCAGGCAGGGGGGATGGACTTAAAGGGATAGTTTGGGATTTTGGCAATGAAGACCTTTATCTATTTTCCGAGAGTCAGATGAACTCATGGAAACCATTTTCATGAGTCCAGCATGAAGGAAGTTAAAGGTAGTTCGGTGAGCCAATGCTAACTAGCTTATCACAAAGACTGTAAGTCTTCGGGTACAGCTAGCATACTTTCAGTCTTGGTGCTAAGATGGTTAGCATTGGCATGTGAAACTACCTCTAACTTCCTTCAAACTGGACGTAGATACATACAAATTGTATCCCTTTAACTCACGTCTTGAGGGTGCCTGATGTCATGAGCTCGGTGACCAGAAGGATGCACTTGTGGCCCTTGCAGTTGTCCTTCCAGGAGTCGTAGAAGCGGACAATATTGGGGTGCTGCAGCCCCTTCAGCATCTCCACCTCCTCACTGAAACGCTGGCGCTCCACCTTCGTCAGCCTCCGCGTCTGGAGAAGGAAGAGGAGAATACATTATTATAGTGGTGAGACTATACACATAGTAGGTTATACAGGTAAAATAGAGTAGACACAAATATATCAATAAGAGAGGGAAGAGGGGAATACATTGTTATATACAGAAGTATTGAAATTAGAGGTTAAATGGACGAGACACAAACATAGAGTATATAATACACAATGTACAGGCCAATGCTAAGTCATCTATTATGCAACGCTGCAAATGTATCTAGGCCCCTCAATGTAATTATAGGGGGCTGGGTTTCATTGCATAAGGTTACACAATCATGTGAGTTTACTGCATAATATTTGCAGATTAACAGATATAGCTTTCAATATATATACAAAAATCTAGATGTGAAAGGTTGACGGTATTGATACAGTAGCCAGTACTCTAACTATCAGCCTGTGGTGGGAGGAGACGTAAAAGACCAGTGCCAGAGACCAAAGAGGAAGAGCTGTGCCAAGCCAGAAACCTGCCAACCCCAGCCCTCTCATGAGGCACGCATTACTCTACCAGGGGCTTGGAAACACTGACGCGTAACAGTTCTCTAATGGCACCAAGTCTAGCTTCAATGTTGTTGGAGGGGGTTAGAGCAGAGTTCTCAGAAATCAATGCATCAATTATAGAGAAAAGCAAAGTGATTGTTTCAGAGAGGTTTAGCAGCATGTGTTTGTTTGTGTTTCCAAAATGCTGGATGTTTTTTTTTTACACACGACAACATTTCAGTACAAAGCGACAGACGCCTCTCTCTCTCACTCTCTCTCCCAGGAGACAAGTGCTGTAGGAGACCAACTGTCCACACTCACTCTAAAGATTACACAACAATAAGGCAGGGATATCAGGCCAGTAGTTCTCACTGCACTCTGCTGTCCCACTCAGAACACAGGCTGTCCTACTGCATGCCTGCTCTATCCACAAACACCAAGCTGTCATTCTCTGTCAAGTGTCCTGATCCAGGAGCCAAGCTCACAACAACAAGGAGCACTATTGGTAGAATTTGGTACCTGGGCATCGTGACACTAACGCACAGTGACAGTGCAAAGTGGGTGCCAAAGTCAACCTGAATGAAGGCTGTCCTGTTTACAGCACACACTAGGGCCATTTTACTATGTTCACAGAGAGCCAGGATGATGCGGGATGTCCAACGACGACACCTAGCTTATCTAAGAGTGGCAGTGGGAGAAGGTCATGACTGGCTGGTGGGGGGATGGAGGTGTGATGGGGGTAGAGAGCAGGGGGTTGATTTCTTTCTTCACTGGACAACCTATTTTGGGGTTTGCCGCTTCCAGGAATGAGCCCCACATAAACAAAAACAGCGGTGTGAGGCTCCTCGCTTCATCTCACTCTCCCCATCTCTCTAGATCTCTTTCAACCCACCAGGAACGGATTTGGTGATCAAACACCAGCCAGTGAAATCATTTAGTAGGGAGCTGTCAGAAGCAGTGAACTTACCACCTCTAACTCTCTGCCACCAATTCTAGTAAAAGACAGGTACTTTGATTTGCTGCAACTTTGATCTGGCTCCATTGGCAAATTTCATGAAGATGATGTGTAAGAGTGTGTGTGTCTAACTTTCTCACTGATCATTAGTCACGATTCATTCAGGATTATCAGTAATCATGGTAGCATCCACATTAACGTAGATGTGTTAGAAGCATATTCTAATTTATAATAAAAGTGACTCCAATATTTTATACCTTTATTTAACTAGGCAAGTCAGTTAAGAACAAATTCTTATTTTCAATGACAGCCTAGGAACAGTGGGTTAACTGCCTGTTCAGTGGCAGAACGACAGACTTGTACCTTGTCAGCTCAGGGGTTTGAACTTGCAACCCTCCAGTTACTAGTCCAACACTCTAACCACTAGGCTACCCTGCCTCCCCCACAATACATTATTTACCATTCATTTTTATTGGGCAAAAAAATAATCTAAAACAGCCAAAACTAACTGCAAATTCATCCAAGTTTGTATAATCACAAGCTTGATGTATTCATTGTTTGTTAGGAATAAGGGAACAAACATTTGACTACTTCATTTAGAATAATCTTTAGGGGTGTCAATAGTTTTGGCCCCTAGCTTTGAGAAAATAAACAATTACTTGTTCAACAAAATGTATTTATCTGAGTAATTGTATTCGTATAAAATAATATAATTATTGCGGATCTTTATCAAGGGTGTCAATCATTTCAGGCCCCACTATATATACAGACAGGATGGCTCACTTCTTAGGAGAAATTGTACAGATCCTCTTTTGTCAGTTGTTTTCCATGGAGTTGGCTGCCAACACTGTAATGTAAAAATGTTGGGTTGCTGTCTAAGAAAAAATGAATGGCTGTATTCATCAGAAAATGCTTTTTCTGTAGGTGTCAAATCACTGTTCGGCTCCAAATAGAGGCATGTAGAGTATACTGTATCTTGTGGGATGCTTATCTGCCTATAGAAAGAGGTGCACTCCGCGCCTGTTCCTGGACCTGCTAGTTTGAGTATGAATTATCTAACAGGAAACTGAGCTTTTTTTTTTTTTTTTTTTTAAGTGAATGGAAGCGAGGGGAACTCACTGGCTCCATAACTCAAATAAAATACTGCTCACATTTGATTAGGCCTTTCAAAGTTGTGGTTTAATATACCCGTGTCCTGCTGTGCCAAACTAAACCAGGACAAAGTCAAGCTTTTAGGAGGGAAAGATCTTTAAGAACGAGAACAGTGCCCAGGAGCTATGAGTGAATGCCAGAATTCAGCCCAAAATAGGTGATGTTTTTTGTCAATGCCTAAAGAGTGGTTATAGGGTCTATGTCTGAATCATTAGCAGGAGATCAGTCCAAGTGGCTGTGGTTTTGGAGAATTCTCAGTAGTTTGTTCTTGATGACGGTGCTGTTGAAAACATTCCGGCAGAAAGATACCAAGAGCACACAGGGTTTTGTCTGCATAGAAAACTCTTGGCGGGCCGCCTATGTCCAAACAGTCATTTTCGGTATTGAAAAAGGTTTTTAGTGTAAACTTAAATGACTAAAACCAGATAAAAACTATGCAGAAAATATAATGGACCTTTACATTTTTTAACAAGGTCATCTTTAACAACTTACAATCACCAAAATAAAAGCTAGACAATCAGGGAGAATAAAAACTTCCCCATGCATTCAGGAGTATTTTTGTCATGACATGGGACCTCCATTGATTTTGTTATAATATTTTAGTCACTCCGAAAGCATAAGCCATGGCAAAAAAAATGTATTTCACCTTTATTTAACCAGGTAGACTTGTTGAGAACAAGTTCTCATTTACAACTGCAACCTGGCCAAGATAAAGCAAAGTGACACAAACAACAACGAGTTATTTTACCTTTATTTAACTAGGCAAGTCAGTTAAGAACAAATTCTTAGTTTCAATGAGGAGGAACTGCCTGTTCAGGGGCAGAAACCCAGATTTGTACCTTGTCAGCTTGGGGATTTGAACATGCAACCTTCCGGTTAGTAGTCCAACGCTCTAACCACTAGGCTCAGGGAGAAAAAAAGTCTATATGCAGTATGTACAAATGAGGTAAGATAAGGGAGGTAAGGCAAAAAATAGGCCATAGTGGCAAAATAATTACAATTTAGCAATTAAACACTGGAGTGATAGATGTGCAGAAGATGAATGTGCAAGTAGAGATACTGGGGTGCAAAGGAGCAAAACAATAAATAACAGTTCTACAAAATGTGTAGAACTGCAGAAAATTAGCTTTAAAACTGCAACATTTTATCTCCGCCACATTTACATTTTACATTTAAGTCATTTAGCAGACGCTCTTATCCAGAGCGACTTACAAATTGGTGCATTCACCTTATGACATCCAGTAGAACAGTCACTTTACAATAGTGCATCTACATCTTAAAGGGGGGGGGGTGAGAAGGATTACTTATCCTATCCTAAGTATTCCTTAAAGAGGTGGGTTTTCAGGTGTTTCCGGAAAAAATGTGTCGCTATGGCCAACAGGAGTGCCTCGAAAATTTTCAGTTGATGACCGCAACATTGGCCATAACCACGCACTCACCACACCCACCACCTAAGCCCCAGTTTGATCCAGAAAAACCCTGGCAAGGCAGCAGAAAAGAATGGCCCTTTAACTATTAATGCCTTTTTTCCTGAGGTAGAGACTGCAGCAGAAAAGTAATACCAGAAACACAAATGCAGCACCATGGAGCCTGTGCATGTTTGTGTGTAATGTATGTGAGAGAGAATGATGGAGTGGATGTTTTAACCTTTATCAGGAACAACCTGTTTTTCTCGAGGACACACTGATTTTAAGTTGAGGGAGTTGACAACCAATGCCCCTTTTCTTCAACCATGCAACCTGACCTCAGGGAAATTTGTAAGATTTGGTACGGAAATCTGTCCTCCCATTTAGTATGATACTTTATGTTAGGTTAGGTTACATTATGAATGGAATAGCGGTCGTACAATATCATACGTCATACCCAGTTGTACAATAGCATACAAATTGGATGATGTAACTTATTATACATCTCTGATGGTCTTGTATTATACATATTTCTCTGAGACCAGGTTGCATGTTGCATCGGAATAACAAAGGAGAAATATAGGGAGAATTTATGTTGGTGGTTTGGAGAACTAAAGACAAAGGTTAGGAGAATTTACAGAAAAGGTTTATTGGGTTAAGGTTAGAAAAGGGTTAGGGGAAGAGTTAGCTAAATGCTACAGTTGTCTCCGACACGACTCGAACACGCAACCTTTGGATTGCTAGATGGTTGAAGGTATACGTCCACCCATCCTCCCTGACCAACCTCTCTCCTATCGTTTCTGTCTTATAAGTAACCTTATGTATTTGGTAACCATACCAAACGTAACATATCATACTTATTGGAGGTACAAAGATGTATCTAAAATACCACATTTCTGTTCAGCGAGTCCAGTCGGAACCATCAGGTTCTTTTAAGAACTCCAGCAGTTACAGATGCATACAGTTCAGACCACCCTAGTACTCTCCATGCTAGGGTGGTCAAAATGAACCTCTGGGCCGAATGTCCTCAAATCACATGAGGCGTCAGCCTCCAAAAACTAACCCAGAGAGGGGAGGGACCTGGCCCTCTTATCTCGGACGCTGGAGGGGGATATTACTAGTCCCAGAGGATCTCGGCATGCGCCGCAAAGCCAGGAGGTATTTGGCCGGCGAACGCCATCTCACCCTTACATATTTGGCCGGCGAACGCCATCTCACCCTTACATAAGCACTGTTTTGTGGTTTGCAGGGCCTGGCAACCCACAACCAGCTGGGAGGGGAGAGAGTGTGGTGGGAGTGGGAAGGGTGGGTGCCAAAGATCCTGATAAGTAACACTTTAGAATAAGGCACATTGTATGTAGCTTATTAGCAGCTAATTAGCTATGAAGCCATCATGGAAATGAATGTGTTCGCAGGTTATTAGGCAATTCATCATACATAGTCTACTAACTAGAGGTTAGGGGCTGGTAGAGATTAGAGACCCGTGAGCTAATAGTATTAAACTATTTAACTACCGGTAAATTACAAATCTTAATTCCCATGAAAACAAACCAGGCAAATCCACCTGCAGAGATTTGCTGAGAAACCTGCTGAACTACTGTAGTGATTTGCACGTGATTGCAGTTCAAACTGACAGACATTCACTATTGACAGTGAAAGGCCATGAAACGGACATACGATTACTATCATGCCAAGTGTTTGGGCCTTTTTGTATTTGTGCGGAGTGCCTCAGGGTACTTCTTTAACCTACAGCCACTTTTCTCCTTCCTGAATCTCAAGAGCCAACCAGAGACAAGGTATATCGATTGCGCAACCAAGGCTGGTAAAACATCGAATCATTGCTATTCTAACTTCCGCGACGCATATAAGGCCCTCCCCTGCCCTCCTTTCGGAAAAGCTGACCACGACTCCATTTTATTGCTCCCTGCCTACAGACAGCTCCCACGCTCAGGTCTGTTCAACACTGCTCCGACCAATCTGATTCCACACTTCAAGACTGCTTCGATCACACAGACTGGGATATGTTACAAATGTTTTAAATTTTACCTCTATTTAACTAGACAAGTCAGTTAAGAACAAATTCTTATTTTCAATGACAGCCTAGGAACAGTGGGTTAACAGCCTGTTCAGGGGCAGAACAACAGATTTGTACCTTGTCAGCTCAGGGGTTTGAACTTGCAACCTTTCAGTTACAATTCCAATGCTCTAACCACTAGGCTACCCTGCCGCATTGCATCCAACAACAACATTGACGAATACACTGATTCGGTGAGCGAGTTCATTAGAAAGTGCATTGATGATGTCTTTCCCATAGCAACGATTAAAACATTCCTAAACCAGAAACCATGGATTGATGGCAGCATTCACGTGAAACTGAAAGCGCGAACCACTGCTTTTAAATCAGGGAAAGGTGACCGGAAACATGACCGAATACAAAGTGTAGCTATTCCCTCCGCAAGGCAGGAGGGATTTTCCATAGAAAATCAAGCTGTGCGAGGGTGTGTCAGGGACGGGCAACTCCAAAGCCCTGGCCAGAGCTGTGGAGAATGTCTCAAAAAACCGGCCCCTGTCTCGTAAAGCCTCCGGGTTCTCTGGAAAAGCCTGGTGCATCTTTACCCCACAGATGTTCCCCATCAAGGTCTTTAACTAGTGCCTTTGGAGGTACGGAAGCAGAGCCTGTCAAGGCTACAGGATTACTATGTCCACCAGGAGAAGAAAGGAATAACAGAGAAACAAGAATGTGTCTGTTAAACACTAAAATACAGGGTGATAAGATTAGCTTTGAACTACCAGATCCAGGAGTTATTGAACACTGATACTGTAAATATTGTAGGGCTTTACTTTGATAGGTAGTTTGTAGCAGATAGAATTTCAGATAATTTCACACCTGCTACTTTGAATCAAAGTTTAACTAAACTAGAAATAGGTTAACATCTAATAGTAAATGTGTAATGATAAGTCTGAGATTAAGAACTATTGATCTGCAGAGTTTGATCCTAGATAAGCCATTTAGCGTCAGAACTAAAGGGTGTATGATTTGAATGGGATCATGCTGGTGTAAAGGATGTCACGCTGCCTGCTTAGCAAGGTCCACTTCCTCCTGTTCGGCTCACACCACTTCCTCCTGTTCGGCTCACACCACTTCCTCCTGTTCGGCTCACACCACTTCCTCCTGTTCGGCTTTCACTCTGACCTCAGGTAATCCCAAATGGATGGAGCCAGAGGCCACTTCCAATTACGATTATGCATCATCAAACATAACACTGTCACTGCAAGAAGGATGTTGAAAATGAAGGCACAAAAATAAGTTTAAAATGACCAGATTCCCCATCTGCAGATTTTTTTTAAAGGAGATCAATTTGTGTTAAATGTTAAGTCAACCTCTAGTCACAGGAGAATGGGGCACCTGCAGTCTGATTGCCTAACTACAAACTTTAAAGAGCGATTTCTGTTTTCTTTTGGAGGGACTCTCTGTTTCTGAAGCTACACTGAGAAACACAAAAGACATGTGGGACAGTGGACGCTTAGGACCATCCTCCTCAGTGAATTTAGTGAAACATTAAGTGAAACATTTATCCTTTTTAGATAAAACTATACTAAATATATTCACAAGTCACCAAATAATGTATTAAAACACCATTTTGCAATGAAGGTCTACAGTAGCCTCAACATCACTCTGTATGGTAGCACCATGGTGTAGCCGGAGGACAGATAGCTTCTGTCCTCTTCTGGGTACACTGACTTCAATACAAAACCTAGGAGGCTCATGGTTCTCACCCCCTTCCATAGACTAATTATGATAACTTCCGGAGTATGCCCTCCAACCTATGAGAGCTCTTGCAGCATGAACTGACATGTTGTCCACCCAATCAAAGTATCAGAGAATTAATCTAGTACTGAAATCATAAGCTACAGATAGCTAGCACTGCGGTGCATAAAATGTGGTGAGTAGTTGAACACATTTTTTAACAAATGTATTTAAAAATTAAGGAGAAGCAAGAGAGAGAGATAGCTATATTGTGTTGTATTTGATTTCTTCCACTTTCACTTAGTTAGTGAATGCAGCTAGCTAGTTTAGCCTACTCAAACACTCGGCTCAAACATAGAGGGATGTTATGTTAGTTAGCTTACTATGGCTATCCAATACTGGAACTCTTCCAAGTCAAGGTAAGCTTTTGATTTGATTAATTTATTGCCACTGGGCCCTTCGGGGTAATTGCTAAACTTCTGGCTGATTGTAGCGGGTTTACTAACATGTTAGTTCTAGTAGCTATGTTGACTAGCTATGACATTAGCTAATATGGTGACAATGATGTAGGCTGTGTGTAGCAGTTAATGGTTATGATATGAAGGTTTGGCTTGGAAAGGTTTTTTCGCCTGGTCACAGACAACTAATGAGTTGTGTACTGAAGTTCACAAACAAAGGGAAAAGGTGAGAGGAGGAGAGGGCGTAGATGCGAGAAGGAATTTTACAACGAGCAAAATGATCATGCTGTTTTTATGTGGCTGCTATGAAAGTGAACTGTGGTTGCGTGTGATCACGGGTGTATTCATCCCGCCGATTCTATCCAAAAACGTTTCTTAAAAACGTAAGCAACTGGAACAAAACGGGGATAAACATACTTGAATTCATCCAAAAGAAAGTCTCTTTTGCAACTGTTGGACTAATGACACCCTAGATCAGCTTGATGCAGACGAGTGTGAAAGGTGGTATTGAACGTGTCACTGTCTGTCACCTTGATTACTCAAATTCTTCTCTCGACCTGTGCACCTACATTGGAAACTTGGGAAAATACATTTAGCACCTGGTATCCTAATTCAGGGTGAAAGAGATACACTCATAGTCAAGTTCCACTCCACCACACAGTAACAGACTGACTACACCGCTCGCGTCACGTGAGCGAGCGTTGCAAAATACATTTAGGAATCTATATTATTCAATTATTGCACCAACAAGTGTCTGCGTTGCCAAGGGCTAAAATAGCGATTCGGTTGACCGTTTTATGTGTGGATTAATTGTCGGAGTAGAGGACCTTGTGCATTTCAGGTAAAATAGCAACTCAATGTTTATATATCCCAGGACAAATTAGTTAGCAACAGCAAGCTATCTAAATAGGACAAATTAGCTAGCAAGTGCAGGCTAGCTAGCTAAATTGCCATAAATGTTAAATGCTTTTCGACCTGTCCACAAATGAATGTAATTGGTTCAGAGTTTGTTTTGATATTTTGACCTGCGTGTCGTGATCGTGTTTGGTCCCGGGGGGACTGTCACGACTTCCGCTGAAGTCGGTCCCTCTCCTTGTTCGGGCGGCCTTCGGTGGTCGACGTCACCGGCTTTCTATTTTGAGTAAAGTTGCTTGTGTTACTCATCTCTGCTCTCCTGCGCCAGCTACACCCAGATCCTTACAGGGACAAAATACATTTATCCACGATTGCGCACGACGGTGCACGCGTGCAGCCAGTTTGTGTTCGTTGTAACACTCCCAATCCTGGGCAGTTTGTATATGCACTGCAGACCCTAAAAATAAGAGCCGTAGCTTGATAAAGCAGCTTGGCTAAGCTGATAACACTCACAGCTAATATAAAAAAGCCCTTAGCTCCTAAGATTTGGATTCACTAGGAGTTATTTCTTGGCAACTGTCACTTTAGACTTCCTTCCGCTACCATAAATCAAACAGAAATACCCTCAGATGGATATTTGCATCCAAACAAATCCACAAGTGCTACAGGAACAACACCTGCAGTGGTAACAGTGCAGTCTATCCGTCCTGTCCTGTCAATGAGTAATGGAGCATGATGATCTGAAACAGAGGATGTATATGAGGTGTCAGCAGAGCCGGCTCCAGGCATTAGCAACATAAGCGGTCGCTTTGGGCTTCAAGCCACTAGGGGGCCCCCAACATACACATACATCATAAAACATTTCTTAGGATCTCAGTTGGGGTCTCAACTTATTGTTGAGAGTTAGAATACCAGAATATACAAGGCATAAGTTCGATATTTGGTTGTGGATCAGCTATTTTTCTCTTGTTTTTTCAGTCACTTGACAGTCAGTCATTTAGCCATGTCAGTTAACAATTCCTTGATTGGTAAATTATAGCCAGTCATCTAAAATTGTATTAATCATGGCCAAATATCGACCGGGCACGCAGGGGATGAGGCACGCAGATCATGAGGCACGCAGGGCAGGAGGCACGCAGGACAGGAGGCACCCAAATCCCACGCAGGGCATGTACCTCGGGGCCCTATTGATTTTGTTAGTCACTTTCACTCAGATATTATTAACATGGCATAGGTCCTGGCAAAATGTGTAGAATTGCAAGAAATTAGCTGTAAAGCGGCAATTTATTTCTCTCTGCCCAATGGTAAAATATGTACAATTGCAGGAAATTCACTTTTAAAAAAGGGGGGCGGGGGGACCAAATCTCGCTTAAGGCCCCTAAAAGGCTAGAGCCGGCCCTGTGTGTCAGTCTCTGAGTGTCTCTGCTTTCAAGCTTTCTCTACAGTGCCAATCTGTGTGTGTGCGTGTGCATGTCTGTGTGTGTGTGTGTAACCAGGAAATAACTACACTCTTTAATTGTATATTGGGCTTCTGCCGGGACAGTCACATGGTTTAATAGGTTAATAATGCTGAGCGTGGACCAAATCCCAATCTCACAAACAGCTGTTTCTTTTCATTACACTGAAGTAAACAATGGGCATATTTCAGGCTGCTTCCATGCTAAAAACAATGGGCCTTTCAGGCCTGTAATTGGAGTGAATCATGAATATGAATGAAGTTTGAGATATTCTGTTGTTTGTAAACATCATTGTAAACGTCATGACAGCTCATAGGTGTTTGTGATAAAATGTCCAGGTGTGTTGAATGTGAAACTGGGAGGTTTAATGAGTCATTACATATACAGGTGATGGCAACTGGCAAGAACCAACAGTCTGCTCAAGTAAAGAACACTACATGCTAGTAGAACTGCAAAACCATGCCCACTCTTTTAATAGCGCAAAACAAAGCTCAACGACAATGACATTATTATTATTATACCCTTTGTGACACTTGGAGACACCTTTAATGCAGTTCACTTGGAAAGTAAAGGGTTGAACTATAGAATAAAATACTCAGCAGTTCAAATTAATGGTATGAGTTGTGGAACTACGACCCCGGGTCATTCACAGATAACCTAGAGGAGCTCTGAATGATAAGAAGTAAAGTGACCCATTTCTTTGAGTTTAGTGAGGTCATCAAATTATTCAACTGCAATATCTTTTGTCACATATTTATAAGACCTGAATATCTCGTTCATATGTATGTAGCCCATTACTGTACTGACACATGATATTTCCGATATGCGTCGCTCTTGCTCAATCTGTCGAGTGTCGACTGCCAGGAACATCTAGATTGAATGGTCTGTAACAACTCCCTTCTGAGTATGTCAATGTCTAGACAGAACATGATACATCCATGTACACATGTTCAACTGTAAGTGTATAAGGACTAGAGGTCGACCGATTAATCGGAATGGCCAATTAATTAGGACCGATTTCAAGTTTTCATAACAATCGGAAATCGGTATTTTTGGGCGGGGATTTTTTTCTTTATTTAACTAGGTAAGTCAGTTAAGAACACATTCTTATTTTCAATGACGGCCTAGGAACGGTGGGTTAACTGCCTCGTTCAGGGGCAGAACGACAGATTTTCACTTTGTCAGCTCGGGGGATCCATTCTTGCAACCTTACAGTTAACTCGTCCAACGCAATAACGACCTGCCGCTCTCTCGTTGCCCTCCACAAGGAAACTGCCTGTTACGCGAATGCTGTAAGCCAAGGTAAGTTGCTAGCTAGCATTAAACTAATCTTAGAAAAAACAATCAATCATAATCACTAGTTAACTCCACATGGTTGATGATATTACTAGATATTATCTAGCGTGTCCTGTGTTGCATATAATCTGACTGAGCATACAAGTATCTAAGTATCTGACAGAGCGGTGGTAGGCAGAAGCAGACGCGTAAACATTCATTCAAACAGCACTTTTGTGCGTTATGCCAGCAGCTCTTCGTGGTGCATCAAGCATTGCGCTGTTTATGACTTCAAGCCTATCAACTCCCGAGATGAGGCTGGTGTAACCGATGTGAAATTGCTTGCTAGTTAGCGCGCGCTAATAGCGTTTCAAACATCACTTGCTCTGAGCCTTCTAGTAGTTGTTCCCCTTGCTCTGCATGGGTAACGCTGCTTCAATGGTGGCTGTTGTCCTTGTGTTCCTGGTTCAAGCCCAGGGAGGAGCAAGGAAAGGGATGGAAGCTATACTGTTACACTGGCAACACTAAAGTGCTTATAAGAACATCTAATAGTCAAAGGTTAATGAAATACAAATGGTATAGAGGGAAATAGTCCTATAATTCCTATAATAACTACAACCTAAAACTTCTTACCTGGGAATAAAGAAGACTCATGTTAAAAGAAACCACCAGCTTTCTCATGTTCTGAATAAGGAACTGAAATGTTAGCTTTCATACATAGCACATATTGCACTTTTACTTTCTTCTCCAACACTTTGTTTTTGCATTATTTAAAACCAAATTTAACATGTTTCATTATTTACTTGAGGCTAAATTGATTTTATTGATGTATTATATTAAGTTAAAATAAGTGTTCATTCAGTATTGTTGTAATTGTCATTATTACAAATAAATAAATAATTATTCATCAGTATCGGCTCTTTTGGTCCTCCAATAATCGGTATCGGCGTTGAAAAAAAAATCATAATCGGTCGACCTCTAATAAGGACCCCTGAGCCTGTTAAACCAATAGGGTGTTAAGGTCAGGGACATGTAAGGATGATGACAGTACCGTTGGAACTGTTGCTATCCACACACTATACAGGTATATAGCCAGGCTCATATGTGACGATGAATATATTGTACAAGATTGTTCCCCTTACACTATATGATTTGGGAGGTAATAACAGTATAGGCAATAAACGCAGTAAAGAGAGATACCATGGGATGAGAGGGAAAAGAGACAGCGACAAAGACCATGAGAGAGGAGGAGAGGGGAGGACAGAGCTCAAGAAAGATGGATGGTGGGCTGAAAAATAACTGGTCTACGTCCAGTCGTTGTTTTTAGGAAGAGATTGTCAGGATTTGGCCAGGGTTGTTCCGGTTTTTGGTCACTAGATGCCCCCATTGTGCCTTTTGACCTTTTGTTTTCCCTTGATCCCCATTATTATTTGCACCTGTGCCTCGTTTCCCCTGATTGTATTTAAACCCTTTGTTTTACTCAGTTCTTTGCTCTGTGTTTGTATGTTAGCACCCAGCCATAGTACTCTGTGAGCTCTTGGCGATCCCGGTGGACTCTCTTGTGGAGTTCTGTTTTTTGTTCTTGTTTGTTTGTTTTTGAGTATCTTTTGAGTCTTTTTGTGCTGTGCCTTCCACCTTGTGGATTTGCCTTTTTGTCTTGGAGGATTGCCTTTGTTCTTTTGGAATTCCTTTTGAGGTTGTGGAGTTACATGTTTTCCTGAAGAACTTCACTTTTTACTTCATTAAATACACCGTCTCAAGTACTGCTGTGTCTGCCTCATCTTCTGGGTTCTGCTGACTATTCGTGGCTCAGTTGGTTTAGTGACTGTTTCTCACTCCGGAGACCCGGGTTCGTAACTGGGTCCTGACAGAGATGTCAAAGGGGTCTATGGGTAACACAAATAGCTTATATCATCCATATTAAGTTATAGTGAATTTAGGATCCCTATTGAGAAGATACTGAAGGAGGGAAAATACTTTAAAAGACAGCAGATCAGAGAAACCTTAATTATATATTTCCAAAGGCAAAGGTAATTAATGTCAAGCTAAAAAATGTGACGAGAGAGAGAAATATGAAAAACATTTACAACCGACGGACAAGGCATCCTCCGAGGTGTTAAAACAGGCCGATTCAAAATGAGATGTCAAACCTCTTTACTGGCATTGGAAACATATGTTAACATTGTCAAAGCAAGTGAGGTAGATAATATACAAAAGTGAAATAAACAATAGCAATTAACAGTAAACATTACACTCACAGAAGTTTCAAAAGAATAAAGACATTACAAATGTCATATTATGTATATATACAGTGTTGTAACGATGTACAAATAGTCAAAGTACAAAAGGGAAAATAAATAAGCAGGAATACGGGTTGTATTTACAATGGTGTTTGTTCTTCACTGGTTGACCTTTTCTTGTGGCAACAGGTCACAAATCTTGCTGCAGTGATAGCACACTATGGTATTTCACCCAGTAGATATGGGAGTTTATCAAAATCGGGTTTGTTTTCAAATTCTTTGTGGACCTGTGTAATCTGATGTGTCTCTAATATGGTCCAACATTGGACAGGAGGTTAGGAAGTGCAGCTCAGTTTCCACATCATTTTGTGGGCAGTGAGCATATAGCCTGTCTTCTCTTGAGAGCCAGGTCTGCCTACGGCGGCCTTTCTCAATAGCAAGGCTATGCTCACTGAATCTGTACAGTCAAAGCTTTCCTTAAATTTGGATCAGTCACAGTGGTCAGGTATTCTGCCACTGTGTACTCTCTGTTTAGGGCCAAATAGCATTCTAGTTTGCTCAGTTTTTTTGTTCATTCTTTCCAATGTGTCAAGTAATTATCTTTTTGTTTTCTCATGATTTGGTTGGGTCTAATTGTGTTGCTGTCCTGGGGCTCTGTGGGGTGTGTTTGTGAACAGATCCCCAGGACGAGCTTGCTTAGAATGCCCTTCTTGCCTTGTCTCTCAGATCACTCACAGCTTTGTGGAAGTTCTCTCTCTCTCTCTCTCTGTTCTGCTAACGCAGCTCTTGAATCATGGCAGTTGTTCACTGTTTGTTTAAGGAACAGGTGAAATCTCTTAAGGTAACCATGGAAATCACAGCAATGGGAATGGAGGCTTTCAGAACCCAATCGTCATTCATAGCGAAGCTGAAGTGATTAAAAAAGGCATACTCAGGGACTTCTAAGTTCAGTTAAAATGATTAAACTCTGCTCTCTCTCTCCTTCACACCTCACATTTATCTGGCTACTTCTCAGTCTCTATCTAGCTCTCTCTACTTACTGGTTGTTAGATAAGAAGAGTCCTGAGAAAAAGGAAGAGCCATGTTGAAGGGTGCAATACATACAATGAATGCTGAGTTGCAAATTTCACGAGTCGTGAAACACACTGTGACAGGTTATATACTCTGTGTTTGAACAGCGTTTAAAGGGTTTCAGCAAGTGCTTAGTTTCCACTGCCTGAAAAAAACTAGCTCTGAAAAACTTTCCTCTGATCCATGCTGCTCTGTAAGAATATGAAAGGAGGGAAAAAGTGATGTTTGTGAATTTTAAAAAAAATGCTAAGGGAATATGATAATGTTATTCAACTGGCAAAGGTGCCAGTGGAGGATTAGCAAAGCATACTAAACAGAATCTCACCCATTATCCCAAGCACATTTATAGAATGTTTGAGAATCCAAATGTCATAGCAGTCGGTCGTGTGTTTGTCTTGTCCCATGTAAATAGTAGGTCTCATAGTTTTTTTTTCGTATTTATTTTTCTAGATTTGAATCCCACTTTCCACCTACGATCTAAATATACTTTCCTGCAACCCGCACCACCCAATGTAGTACGGATCTGCTATTTTGATACGTTTTAACTGGAACCTCTATCAGAAGCTAGTCAGCTAACTAGCTACTAGCTAGTAGTCACCTTTAGCTTGGTCACCAGCCAGCTTTAGCTCGGTCAGTACCTGCCAGTCTGCACTGCACGATATCGGACTGCTTTTCTCCACCACATCACAGGACTCCTGCCGCAAGCACTGGTCCATTACACCGGATTATCGCAGCTAGCTAGCTGCAATCAAGTGGCTATAACTGGCTAATGCCTCTGTCCCCGAGGCAAGCACCAGTTCGCCTCGAGCTAGGCCCATCTCCAGGCTAGCCGAAGAGGTATAACTGCTAATTCGTGGGCTACAATACCTCTTTTGCCAATTGGCCTGGACCCTTTATTTCTGACACGGAGCACCACCGATCCACCACGACTGGTCTGCCAACATAATCGTCCGATGTGGTTTCAACAGGCTTTTCCATTGCGTTGTCACCGAAGACCCTTCAGCTAGCCCCGGCCTGCTAGCTTTCTGAACGCCGTGCCTCCCGCTCGCCTAGCATGGTAGCGACTACCGAACGGCTCCCGGGCTCACCTATGGCTTCTCATTGGACCCTATGATCACTCAGCTACACATGACTGTCTCTAATGTCAATATGCCTTGTCTTCTGCTGTTTCGGTTAGTTATCGTTTTATTTCACTGTAGAGCCCCAATTCCAGCTCAACAT
This sequence comes from Oncorhynchus gorbuscha, assembly GCF_021184085.1. Taxonomy (NCBI): domain Eukaryota; kingdom Metazoa; phylum Chordata; class Actinopteri; order Salmoniformes; family Salmonidae; genus Oncorhynchus; species Oncorhynchus gorbuscha. The sequence continues at coordinate 20,666,607 of NC_060188.1, read as the reverse complement.
GCCTTAGATAGCTCTTTTGTATCACACCCCACACATGGGGAGACCTCACCTGGCTTCGCTGGTGTCTCCAAAGATGCAAGCTCTCTCATCGTCACCCAATGCTGTCATGACTTTGGCCTGGGGGGTAGGTTTATGACAGTCATAAATACCCCTTCCCCCCTTTTTCCAATCTCTACCCTACTGAGGTTACATTTGCAAAACCCTTGGTTAACATAGAGATTCTGGGAACGTCAGAAGGTGGGGGGAAATGAACTATATTCTGGTAATCCGACCAATGGAACATATTCGGTGGTACTTAATGAATATGATGTCAGTTCGGTTGTCATCTGAGACATTCTCATCAATGATAAGATGACATAAACTCTACAGTGGAAAGTCTACACATCAGATATATCGGATTCACATGTTGTCAATTGTTGTTCAATTTAAATGTTTGAATATTAAATTATTTGTGAGGGGATGAAATGTGATTTTAACTTCTAAAATGTGAGATGTGGGTTTTCATAAGATAGGGCTGCTCACTCAGTGGCCCGCCCACGGGAAGAGATAGAGGTTGTAAACTATGAAACACACCCCTTTTCTCCCTTCCTATATAAAGCCTTGACGACAATAGAACTTCCTGTTCCGGAGATGTAGAACGACGGTCCTATGTCAGAATGGTTCAGATAATAACTACAGAACGAAGCCAACATCAGCGTGAGCTTTGGTTGCGTATGGTATGAACTTTGAACTCTTATTCACTACAGAAGTGATATCTCCTAGCTGTTGAGTTAGCAACCACAGCTGCAAATGCAGGTTAGGAAGGAATAGACAGAGTATCCCGTCTACCACACAACGACATTACTACAGCGTATCCAATTGACCACCAGAGACATTCTTCAAAGGACTCGGTTGGGCAACACAGCCTTCCATCTACCACCAACCTACCGAAGCGCAGCTCAGGGTAAATATTTATTGCATTTTCCTTTTCCAAATGGGTGGTAATTTAGAATGCATAAGATACTGTATTTACGATAGCACAGCTTTTTCCCTTTGTTCCCCAGTCTTCCCGCTCTTTCACTGAAACCCAGCCCTTTTCTTTTGTGTAACAAGCTGTCATATCTGTTCCGCCCACTAGGGACGTTTTCCTTTATGACGTAATTTGTAATCAAGTTATGATTTAATTATGTGTATGTGTAATTCTGTGTGATTAGTTTGGTATTTAGTAAAAACATTATTAAACCCAATTTTGTATTGCTGATTCAAATTGTTAGCCAGGGTTCTTGCAGATAACCAATAATTTACAACTTTCAGATGAGACTGAATTAAGGTGACGATTAATGTTGACTGCTATTGATGTAAAATATTACTAGGTCTTTAAGAGTTTATTCGGAAGATAACAGCTCTATAAATATTATTTTGTGGTGCCCGACTCTCTAGTTAATTACATTTACATGATTAGCTCAATCAGGTGATATTAGGTGATATTAATTACGGATAAATTATTTGATAGAATAGCATGTCATAGCCAGCATAGCCAAAGAAACGACAATGCCTAGGTTTACCCCCACTGTACTCACATCCTACCATACCCTTGTCTGTACATTATGCCCTGAATCTATTCTAATATAATTATATTCTAATATAATATAATAATATAATAATAATAATCTAATAATTCTAATAATTCTAACACGCCCAGAAATCTGCCCCTTTTATTCTCTGTTCCCAACGCACTAAATGACCAGTTCTTATAGCCTTTAGCCATACCTTTATTCTAATCCTCCTCTGGTGATGTGGAGGTTAACCTTGGCCCTGTAGCCCCCAGCATCACACCTATTCCCCAGGCGCCCTCATTTGTTGACTTCTGTAACCGTAAAAGCCTTGGTTTCATGCATGTTAACATCAGAAGCTTTCTCCCTAAATTTGTTTTAGTCACTGCTTTAGCACTCTCCGCCAACCCTGATGTACTAGCCGTGTCAGAATCCTGGCTTAGGAAGGCCGCCAAAAATTCTGCAATTCCATCTCCATCTACAACATGCCAAAGGGGGCAGAGTTGCGATCTACTGCAGAGATAGCCTGCAGAGTTCTGTCATACTATCCAGGTCTGTGCCCAAACAGTTCAAGCTTCTACTTTTAAAAATCCACCTTTCCAGAAATAAGTCTCTCACTATTGTTGTTTGTTATAGACTCCCTTCAGCCCCCAGCTGTGCCCTGGACACCATATGTGAATTGATTGCCCCCATCTATCTTCAGAGATCGTACTGTTAGGTGACCTAAACTGGGATATGTTTAGCACCCCGTCTGTCCTACAAACTAAGCTAGATTGCCTTCAATTTCACACAAACGATCAAGGAACCTACCCGGTACAACCCTATATCAGTAAACATGGGCACCCTCATAGATATCATCCTGACCAACTTGCCCTCTAAATACACCTCTGCTGTCTTCAACCAGGATCTCAGTGATCACTGGTTCATTGCCTGCGTCAGTAAGGGGCCTGCGGTCAAACAATCCCCCTTCATCACTGTCAAACGCTCCCTAAAAAAAACACTTCAGCGAGGAGGCCTTTCTAATCGACCTGGCCCGGGTATCCTGGAAGGATACTGACCTCATCCCGTCAGTAGAGGATGCCTGGTTGTTCTTTAAAAGTGCTTTCCTCACCATCTTAAATAAGTAAGCCCCATTCAAAAAAACTAAGAACAGATATAACCCTTGGTTCACTCCAGACTTGACTGCCCTTGACCAGCACAAAAACATCCCGTGGCGTACTGCTTTAGCACCGAATAGCCCCTGCAATATGCAACTGTTCAGGGAAGTCAGGAACCAATATACACAGTCAGTTAGGAAAGCTAAGGCTAGCTTTTTCAAACAGATATTTGCATCCTGTAGCACTGATTCCCAAAAAGTTTTGAGACACCGTAAAGTCCATGGAGACTAAGAGCACCTCCTTCCAGCTGCCCACTGCACGGAGGCTAGGAAATACTGTCACCACCGATAAATCTACGATAATCGAGAATTACAATAAGCATTTTTCTATGGCTGGCCATGCTTTCCACCTTGCTACTCCTACCCCGACCAACAGCTCTGCACCCCCCGCAGCAACTTGCCCCACCCCCCGCTTCTCCTGCACCCAAATCCAGAGAGCTGATGTTCTGGAAGAGTTGCAAAATCGGAATTCCCTACAAATCAGCTGGGCTAGACAATCTGGACCCTCTCTTTCTAAAATGAGCTGCCAAAAGAAGTCAGACAACAAAAGGAAAAGTGCAGAGCTGGGGCACTGTTGCTCTTCTTCTACGTAATGGATACGTGTTGACAGGACGCCTGGTTCACGGTTTAAGAGACCAATATGGGAGGTACCCTAAGGGGGTTGATGTTTTCTACACGAGTTTAAAAATAAATACTACAAAAACCCATTCATGCCTCTACAGTGCCTTACAAAAGTATTCATACCCCATGTATTTCTTTATTGTATTTATTTTATTTTGTTACAAAGTGGAATTGGACACACCTACTCATTCAAGGGTTTTTCTTTATTTTTACTATTCTCTACATTGTAGAATAGTACTGAAGACATCAAAACTATGAAATAACGCACATGGAATAATGTAGTAACATTTTTATTTTTACAATTCAAAATATATTTATATTTGAGATTCTTCAAAGTAGCCACCCTTTGCCTTGATAACAACTTTGCACACTCTTAGCATTCTCTCAACCAGCTTCACCTGGAATACTTTTCTAACAGTATTGAAGGAGTTCCCAAATATGCTGAGCACTTGTTGGCTGTGATTGATGGGTAACAATAACAAATCAAACATTGATGTCTCTTTAAGCACGATCAAGTTAATAACTATGCTTTAGATTATGTATTAAACCACCCAGACACATGAAAAATACAAATTAAACAAATTAACAAATTAAACTGCTCAGGGACATTACCATGAGGCCATTGGTGATTTTAAAACAGTTACTGAGTTCAATGGGTGTGATAAGAGAAAGCTGAAGGTGATAAGAGAAAACTGAAGATGAATCAACATTGCAGCATACCACCATGCATCCCACTGCTGGCTTGCTTCTGAAGCTAAGCAGGGTTGGTCCTGAATGGGAGACCTTTCATCTGGTCTAAAAAATATATCCCAATGCATCAAGGCAGTGATTGGGGATATTGCCTTGTGTAGGGTGCTGTCTTTCAGATGGGATGTTAAATGGGTGTCCTGATTCTCTGGTCACTAAAGATCCAATGGCCCTTATTGTAAGAGTAGGGGTGTTAACCCTGGTGTCCTGGCTAAATTCCCATTCTGGCCCTCATACCAACACAGTCACCTAATCATCCCCAGCTTCAATTGGCTCATTCATCTCTCTCCACTGTAACTATTCCTCAGGTTGTTACTGTAAAATGAGAATAATGTGTTCAGTCAACTTACCTGATAAAATAAGGGATAAATAAAAAAGTTACTCAACAATAATGACAGAAAATAAACAGAACAGGAATATTCTAAAACATGCAACAAGGCACTAAACTAACACTGGGAAAAACATAGCAAATGAATATGCTTTTTGGCCTAAAAGCAAAGACTTATGTTTGTAGCAAAATCCAAAAGAACACATCACTGAGTAACTACCTCATTTTAAGCATGGTGGTGGCTACTTCATGGTATGGCTATGCTTGACATCTGCAAATGCCGGGGAGTTTTTCAGGATAAAAAGAAACGGGATGAAGCTAAGCACAGCCAAAATCCTAGAGGAAAACATACTTCAGTCTGCTTTACACCAGACATTGGGAGACCAATTCACCTTTCAGCAGATCAATAATCTACAACACAACACAGTTTAGACTTAAATCTGCTTGAAAATCTATGGCAAGACATGAAAATTGCTGTCCAGCCATAATCACCAACATCTTGACAGAGCTTGAAGAATTATGGAAAGAATAATGGGTTAATATTGCACAATCCAGATGTGTAAAGCTCCAAGAAGACTCGCAGCTGTAGTCACTACCAAAGGGGTTTCTAACATGTATTGACTGAACACTTATGCAACAACTATATTTCTATTCATCTTAAAAAAATAAATAATAATAATCTTCCACTTTGACATTCAAGTATTTTGTGTAGGATGTTGACAAAAAGTTACAATTAAATCAATTTCAATCCCACAACACAATAAAATGTGAAAAAATCGAAGGGATATGAATACTTTTGCAAGGCACTGTATAATCAACAAAAGGCAGTGTTGCCTAAATAAGCATTGGTCTATTTTTGATGTGATCATACCTTATAAGGGGACATTATGTCAACACTTGACCTAAAGCCTCAGTCAAAAGGCCAGCGCTGTCTTAATACTTACATAACAGATGTCATTGGGAATCATAAACAACTGCTATGACAAATCAAATGCATCACAACAACATAGAACATATTAATGGCAGGCCTCGTGTTCTTGACCCCCTCACCTCCCCCAAAAACAACAACAACACAACCCTAACCCAGGTGTTGCTACAATCAATCTTGTGGTGACATTCCACAGTGCAGGGCTTCTCCTTGAACTTCCCAGTGTGTGAAGTGTACAGCAAACAAAGGAGAACAGAAAGGCCAACAAACACACAACAGAAAAAGAAGGACACCACCCCCCCACACACACAAACTATACATGGCCTGGGCACATCGTTGTTATGGTTCAATCAGGTTTAGGGTTAGTTACTATGGAGGTTTCACCCACCCCTCCTCAAGGGCCATTTCAGGGATTCTGAGAGAGACCAACCCGAGGCATGGGAGGGACAGGAGTGGTGCAATACTGAGTTTAAATTACCCCAGAGAGATGTGACGAGGTCGCTTTAAGGCAACTTGCTGTCCACCAACTACTGCATTTTATCTATAGTTAACCATTTCTTTGTAACAAAAAAACATGTACAATGCCGTAGTAAAGTATTCAGCCCCCTTGACCTTTTCCACATTTTGTTACGTTACAGCTTTATTCTAAAATGGACTAAATAGTTATTTTTTATAACTTTATTCAGTACTTTGTTGAAGCACCTTTGGCATACTGACAAAGCCTCGAATCTTCTTGGTTTATATACATTTTGCTCATTTATAACAAATATAAGTATTCAGGCACCACCCATTCAGAATGTATGCACACATGACTGTTGAAGCACCTTTGGATAAAAGCGTCTGCTAAATGGCATATATTATCATTATTGTGTATGACGCTACAAGCTTGGCACACCTGTATTTGGGGAGTTTCTCCCATTCTTCTCTGCAGATCCTCTCAAGCTCTGTCGGGTTGGATGGGGAGCGTTGCTGCACAGCTACTTTCAGGTCTCTCCAGAGATGTTCGATCGGGTTCAAGTCTGGGCTCTGGGTGGGCCACCCAAGGACATTCAGAGACTTGTCCCAAAGCCACTCCTGCATTGTCTTGACTGTGTGCTCTGGGTCGTTGTCCTGTTGGAAGGTGAACCTTCGCCCCAGTCTGAGGTCCAGTTTGGCCGGGCGGCTAGCTCTAGGAAGAGTTTTGGTGGTTCCTAACTTCTTCCATTTAAGAATGATGGATGCCACTGTGTTCTTGGGGACCGTCAATGCTGCAGAAATGTTTTGGTACCCTTCCCCAGATCTGTGCCTAGATACAATCCTGTCTCTGAGCTCTACGGACAATTCTTTTGACCTCATGGCTAGGTTTTGCTGACATGCACTGTCAACTGTGGGACCTTTTATAGACAGTTGTGTGCCTTTCCAAATCAATTGAATTTACCACAGATCGACTTCAATCAAGTTCTAGAAACATCTCAAGGATGATCAATGGAAACAGGATGCACTTGAGATCAATTTTGAGTCTCATAGCAAAGGCTCTGAATACTTATGTAAATAATATACATTTGTTTTTTATATTGAATCAATTTGCTAAAATTTCTAAAAACCTGTTTTCACTTTGTTATTATGAGGTATTGTGTGTAGATTGCTGAGGATTAAATATATGTATATATTTTAGAATAAGGCTGTAACTAAATAAAATGTGGAAAAAGTCAAGGGGTCTGAATACTTTCCGAAGGCACTGTATTTATGAGATGTGTTGGATGAGTTCGATCGGACAGGATCAGTGTCCATTATCGTTCCCCATTATCGTTCCCCATGAGAACTGGCGTCCAAGCCCCATTTTCCAAAACGTAACAGAGAATGTCTTGTGTAAGGGGGGACTGTTGTCAACACGTACATAAAACACAGACATCACATAAAGATAAAGCTAGTTCCCACCTCCTTTGCCCCACCTCCCACCCCTAATCCAGCCACGACCAATCAAGCAGTCTGAGATGAATGAGGACTATATTCAGTACTAAGACCACTGCATGATAGATATCATAGAAGTTATCTGCATTTATAATCAATTTCTACCTCCATGGCAACAGCTTTATGTAACATTGTGCAAACTGAATCTGCCCCAGGTGAAGGAGAGATGATTGGCTTTCCTGCTAGCAGGCTCCATTCAAGTCATCTGGACATATTGGCCAGCACTCCCATTAAACCAGTTGACCCCTAAATATAGCCAGTTTTAATTAAATGGTGTTTGCTTTTTTTCACCGTTAGCACGGCTTATGAAACAGAGCCAAACGGATGTAGTGCTGCTTCAGTGTGTGCAGTGCTGCTCTCCGTTTTCCTTCACACTCAGTGAAGGCAATGAAACATTATGAGCCCTAAACTGCATGGTAATGAATGGACAGGGGGTGTGGGGGCAAGCCTGCTGAGAGGCTGAGTCAGTCAGCCAGCCAGTCGGTGTTATCCTTGATCAGAGCCACGTAGTCAGCAGTGGCCACGGTGGCATCACTACCGGTAGCCTTGGGCAGTCTCATTAGCTGCGCTGAAGGCCCATGAGTACGGCAGTGTTTGTCTCACTTATGCACGTTTAGGGATAGGTGGGGGGTCAGAGCAGACCACCGTCACCATGGTAGCCCTTGTAGAGACCGCCAGCAATTTATCAGGGCAAATTAAACTGGGTATTGTGGGTAAAATAAATGAAGTGGGAAAGTCGGATTAGCTCAATCACTCCACAGGCGTTAAGAGCGACATTCAGAAGTGGAAAAGGCTGACGGGGAAAAAAGGTTCCAGCTGGAGCAGCAGAAGAATGTGTCCCCTGGAGAACAGTAACACCAAGGGAGGGAAAATACATCTTTGTTTGGGAAATATATAGGGGTAAAGGATGTTTTTATTAGGGGCTACCAGCCAGGGAAGTTCCAGACTAGTCACCAAGTCTCTTGTCACTTAGTGTGGCACAGGAATACGCTTCAAGTGACGGAGGGACTGAGAGACAATTCAATGGGCTCCTGGCCTCAGTCTGGGGTTTGTAAATCCTAGTCTCATGTTTAGTATGGCAAATGCTTTTACAGCTAATGTCAGTTCTGGCCTGAAAGCCCTCCTTGTTTTCTTCTAGAGGTGGGGTAAGGGAGGGTTCAGTTAGTTCAGCTCATACTTTGTATAAGCGGCCTCTCTTTCTCTCTCCCCATGGGTCTGATTCCCACTGACATCTTGACATTTTGAAAAAGGAAACACAGCTGTATGAGTGTGTGTTCTTGAGAAGAAGATCTGCCAAGCAATATCTAGTCTTCTTTAACTGTGTCATTTTAATGAGTGTCTAAAGGTTTTGATTGATTAGTGAAGGCTTTAACATGCAAGCAAGCCTTGCCATGGATAGATAAACCAGATATCTTCTCTATATCATGCACTGAGTTACTCTTACATAGGAACAGACAGCATAAAGTTCAATCAGTGCACAGAGAAGACAAAGAAAGGAAAAATCGAAGAGATACGGATGTTATATTTCTAGGCAGTGTTGCCTAAATAAGCATTGGTCTATTTTGTATGTAATCGTACCTCATGAGGGGACATTATGTCAACACTTGACCTGAAGCCTCGGTCAGAAGGCCAGCGCTGTCTTAATACTTACATAACAGATGTCATTGGGAATCATAAACAACTGCTATGACAAATCAAATGCATCACAACAACATAGAACATATTAATGGCAGGCCTCGTGTTCTTGACCCCCTCACCTCCCCCAAAAACATCAACAACACAACCCTAACCCAGGTGTTGCTACAATCAATCTTGTGGTGACATTCCACAGTGCAGGGCTTCTCCTTGAACTTCCCAGTGTGTGAAGTGTACAGCAAACAAAGGAGAACAGAAAAGCCCAATACACATAGGACAGATAAAGAAGAACACCACACACACTATACATAATATAATAATAATAATAATATATGCATTTAGGACAGATAAGTCATGAAGAACACCACACACACTATACCAACTGAGCTACAGAAGGACATAGCCTGGGCAGGTTGTTGTTCTGGTTTACTCATGTAGTTAGTCACTCTGGAGGTAGGAACTCAAGGGCCATTACAGGACTCCCAAGAGAGGGCGAGAGAGAGACCTTGTAATTATGCAGTGTGATTTGTTTCAGGCCAACGAGTCCGAAGAACTCTCTCGCAACTTCGATCTCTCTCTATGAGCCCTAGGACCATGCATCAGGACTACCTGTCTCTGTCCCCAAACCACCTGGTTGTGCTGCCACTATCAAACCCTGCCCTGTTTCACCAGACGTGCTAATTCGTCCCGACCCTGCTGTTTCGACTCTCTCTCTCTCTCTTGGACCTGTTGTCTCGAACTCTGAATGCTCGGCTATGAAAAGCCAACTGACATTTACTCCTGAGGTGTTGAACTGCTTCACCTTCTATAACGACTGTGGTTATTATTTGACCCTGGTGGTCATCTATGAACATTTTAACGTCTTGAAGAACAATCTGGCCTTAATTTCCATGTGCTCTTATAATCTCCACCTGACACAGACTGAAGAGGACTGGCCACTCCTAGGATCCTGGTTCCTCTAGGTTTCTTCCTAGGTTCCTGCCTTTCTAGGGAGTTTTTCCTCCTACATCTGCATTGCTTGCTCTTTAGGGTTTTAGGCTGAGTATCTGTATAGCACTTTGTGACAACTGCTGATGTAGAAAGGGCTTTATAAAATGTATTTGATTGAAATTTGATTGATTTCTGAGGAGGTTGTTCAACCGAGTTCACTGACTCCCTGCACCTTGCTCATCCTGCTTGGAAACCCTGTAGCCAACGAACTTCGACAATCAACAGGTCAGTGCAGCACAACCAACTTTGTCTTTCAGTGCACAAAACCTGTTTCATAAAGACACACCAGTCTCTGCAGTCTTTCACTCCCCTGTACTGTATCATGTGGCTTGTTTTAGAATGACACCTCCTGGTCCCTGCTATTCCCTCCAGCTTCCCAGCTGCCCCCTGGAGGGTTGGGGGCGGCTCCTGTTACAATGGCTGCTGCCTGGCCAGGGAGTCTGCTGCTGCTATAAACAACTCTCTGCAAGCTGTCAGCGGAAGCTCTGCTGAGGGACATTGGGGGAGATTAATATGAGTTAAAGGCATTTTAAAGATGGTGGATCTGTCCTGAACACTGATTGCTTTACCATAATAATTTTTGAGTGAAACATAAATATATTAAATCTGTCTTCTAGGGTGGTAGAACTCCTGGGCACAGCTATGCTGATATTAGTTTTCCGTTTGCAAGAAAGGCATTTTACTGTACTTGTGCACGTGACAATAAAAACTTGAAACTTGAAAATGAATGATTGTCACTTTGGTGTGAGTAATCTTGATCTTGATTGTCACTTTGGTGTGAGTAATCTTGATCTTGGGTAAGTGGCAGGTGTTAAAAGATAAACGGGAGGCCAGGCAGTCAGTCTCAGTAATAAGCATTTCTGTGAATGAATGACTGTGTTGCAAATTTTACAAATACGTGTAATAACAAGTTGCTTGCTGTGTATCTGTTCTAAACTAGTATTGCTCAAATTTGAGTGTGAGAAGCAGCTCTGGTTGAGTGCTGGCTGGTGCTAGTGGTTCTCAATGAAAAGAGAAATGGCCAGGCAAGATGACAGTCAGGCCCTGAGTGTCACACTACCACTAATCTCTCTGTCCCAAGCACCACCACAAGGTTCAGCTTTCACACTATGAGGTCACACATAGATAGATTACAGAATGTACTCGTACTCTCAGCATGAAAATAAATGGCTTTTCCTCATTACAGTACATGGAAACGGTATCTAGGAATCATTGGCCATTGTAAAAGGTCACTCAATAAGGTTCCCGAGTGGGGCAGTGGTCTAAGGCATCACTACAGACCCTGGTTCAATTCCAGGCTCTATCATAAACGGCCGTGATTGGGAGTCTCATAGGGTGGTGCGCAATTGGCCCAGTATCGTCCGGGGTAGGCCGTCAATGTAAATTTGATTTATTTTATTTTACCTTTATTTAACTAGGCAAGTCAGTTAAGAACAAATTCTTATTTTCAATGACGTCCTAGGAACAGTGGGTTAACTGCCTGTTCAGGGGCCGAACGACAGATTGGTACCTTGTCAGCTCGGGGGTTTGAAAATGTATACGAACTTGACGTGTACTGCAAAATATATGGGTCTGATTCCCACTGACATCTTGACATTTTGAAAAAGGAAACACAGCTGTATGAGTGTGTGTTCTTGAGAAGAAGATCTCCCAAGCAATATCTAGTCATTTTAATGAGTGTCTAAAGGTTTTGATTGATTAGTGAAGGCTTTAACATGCAAGCAAGCCTTGCCATGGATAGGTAAACCAGATATCTTCTCTATATCATGCACTGAGTTACTCTTACACGAGCACATACAGCATGAAGTTCAATCAGTGCACAGAGATAAGACAGAGAGAAAAAGTCCAAGAGATACAGATTTTATATGGCCATGGAAAGTGGCGCAAGGAGGGGATTTCATAGAAGCAAACCAAGTCTGTTCTGTTGAGGGTAGACTTTGTTTTAATTTTTGCTGTGTTTCATCTGTATTTGTCAAAATTTGTAGTGTACCCCCACAAACCTTCCACTTTACCCCATTGCCCACACTTCCTAGTCACAGGACAGCTGCTAGGATACCACTTGTCATGGGGATTGTGACAATTTGCGAGAAACGATCATTAAGACAATGCAAGCATTTTACGATCATTAAGACCATTCTCACCCCCCATCTGGTCTGGACTAAAATCCCTTGTGTCAATTGTTAGTATGCATTCAGCAAAACAATGATAGAAAAACATTCCAACCTCGCCCCTTGTCATAAGCTTTATATGCATTAACAGTGACAGCACAATGCCCTTCACGAAGGGGTTAAAGTAAGTAAAGACACTTATAATATGCTTCCCAGTTGAAAATAGGCCTATAACTGATTTTGCCATTTTTCAATTGCTTCAATGTCAGTGGTGATACTCAGTTGTGGTTAACTGTTTAAATTGCAACTAAAATCATACAATGTTTGTTTTCGATTATCAGACATAACATTTCCTTACTACACAACTCCTGAAGCCTCAACTGATGGCAGCTTCCTTGTGCAGGCAAATGTAGTGCACATTATGTCTGGCTGCAGGTGATCTGCATATGAAAACTAAGTGGGGCAACTGTTTCCTACTCACTGGGCACACACTGACTGAATCAAAGTATTCTGTCTGCAATTATCAACTATCAAGTGGTTTGAAAGACACTTTTCAAATCACTTGATAAGTCCGCTGTGGTAGACAGCTCGCAACCGCGCTTCCTACCACTCCCTATATCACAGCCGAGTTATAGGTGCCGGTTTGGAGAAGTCCAGATATTCACACATTATACAATGCAGACGAGGAGTTATAGATTGTTTATTTGCCGTCAGTAACATTATTATTATTTTTTTGGCCTCTGAAATTGTAACCACCTAGCACTGGGTTTTGACCAGAGTTAAAGCCTCCTCTTAACAACGCTGCGCTCCAACGCTTCGCTCAAACACTTCGCTTCGCTTGAAATTTGCATAGAGTAGAGCATAACTCAACGTTTTCTTCCACACGACTAGCAAGGTTCTCGCCGCTCTCCTTCCCACAATCCCGTTTCTCTGTGTGTACTCGTTGAAAACGTATGGGGTGGAACTTCTCCTGCTGTTTTCCCCAACAACGAATTCAGCAGGAGAAGTTCCACCCCCATTCATTTTCAACGAGGGTACTCAGAGAATTGTGCAGAGGATTGTGGGAAGGTGAGCAGCGAGAACTCTGCTAGCAGAGCGGTAGAAACAGTTTTGCTCTGCTCTACTTCATGCAAATTTCAAGCGAAGCGATGTACTGGAGCGAAGCATTTTCAAGAGCAAGCGCCTCTGATCAAAACCCACTGTATGTAAAGACACCCATGTGTGGAAACGCAGTGTCCTTTATAGGGCTATTTGTATCATTACTTTGAGAGCTTTAAACTCAGTAGGTCCACACAGGTTCTCAATAACAGCAGACAAAAACTGATAGGCCTAAACCAAAATAGCACAGAGATGATAAATTAAGTCATGTATGGCATCTTATCTGAGTGGCTGATAATGTCGAGAAGGTGTGGGCAATTGTAATTATCACCTAAACACTTGTATGAAAGAACTATGGATTTGGCACACTTCTTGATCTGATGAAGGCATAACTGCCTGACAATAAAGAAGTGAAATGAGCAGATGTATTTTTTTTCATTTGTCCTTATTTTTATGTTTTCTACTGTCTCAGTTTACCAATGTTCTTGAACTTGGGATTTCATTTGATGTCATTGTCGCATATAGTAGAGCCACCAGCTAATTAAGCGAGACAGCACACATGGTACCCACTCCACAATTTAGATAGAGAGAACTTTGCTTGGCTGAGCCAAAGCCTTTGTAAACTATTTGTTTGCGATTGCCCAAATGAGATTTTAAGGTAATGTGTGTTCTTTTGAGTACACAAAACATAGCAGATTAATTATTTACCTGTAGCTCACACCATGCCACTTCTACTGTTGTCTCCGTATCCAGGCCTTTGTACACCGTCTTGAACGACCCTCTCCCAATTTCAATGTTGAATTTGAGGAACCTTCCATCAGGTGACGTCGCCACGGCTTTGGTTTCAATTTCATCCTTTTCCTCTTGCTCCCGTTTGCTTTCAAATGGAGCTCGAGATAAAATGACCTTTTTGTCAGTGATTTCTTCCTCGGAATCTGAACTTGTGCCCTGTGCTTGCGAGCTGGGCTGTGGTGGTTTGGGGTCTGATGCTTGGGTACCAGGAGGTGAGCACGTACTCGTTCCCGGGCTTGAGACAGGTGAAGCTGGTACTGATGAGTCCACTTTTTTCTCCTCTGCCGTTGTTTCGGCTAAAATATCATCAGCAGACCAGGAGTGAGTTTTGGAGAGAGGGGCATCATCGTAAACTTCAGGCTCCAAATCCAATGTATTTATTTTGCTCAACCTGTACGAGTTTCTCCTGGAGTTTGCGGAGTGTCTCCTGCGCCTTGGTGGTATTCGGCCAGGGAAGCAGGAGTTGGCGTCGAACCCAGCAGGTAATTTGGAGAAACCCAGTCCGGCCATGTCGACCTCAAGCTGTGACATGTCTGTTTTATGAGTTTTGCCGCGAAATGAAACAGGTGGGTCTTGTCTCCCAACTAGTGGATCTGCAAATCCGAACGAAGGCTATTTAAAAACATAAACTGGAGAAGGGAACAGGGAACAGGTTGCAGGGAATGTGAATTATTTCGAAAAATAAAAACTACCAAAAAGCTACAAAAATCCAAATGAAACAAATAAGTATAGGCTACATATAAAAGATGTCTACATATTTGGCTTATACATTCGATTTGTATGTTCAACTCAACTATAGGCTATTAGACTATTGGCTAATAATACAAAAAACAGTGTGCCCACAAGTCTCTTCACCTCAACCTGAATGAAAGTCGTTCGAGTTCTCCCTAGTAAAAAGTGCTTGTTTAAATCCGCCAAATATAATTTACTTGGTCGTGGTCTTGCTCATAGACAGACGAAAAATAAATGACAGTATGCCTTAAACCGTGTCTCTGGTCGCACGTCTTCAAACTGTCCGCTCCCAATGTGGATTAACGCTGTATCAACAACGGGTAGACTGCTCGAGCGCACAGTGAACACTCAATGAGCTCCACCCCCCAAAACACATTTCGGATCTGTATTTTGCCTGCAACCATAGACTATTATAGGTTGAGAAGATATAGTTCCCTTGAACGCACACTGAACAAAAATATAAACGTAACATGTAAAGTGTCGGTCCCATGTTTCATGAGCTGAAATAAAAGATACCAGAAAGTTTCCATACACGCAAAACGTTTATTTTCCATTCCACAAAAAGCTTCTTTCTCATATTTTGTACACAAATGTGTTTACATCCATGTTAGTGAGCAGTTCTCCTTTGTTAAAATA
The DNA here is from genome assembly GCF_021184085.1 of Oncorhynchus gorbuscha. NCBI lineage: Eukaryota > Metazoa > Chordata > Actinopteri > Salmoniformes > Salmonidae > Oncorhynchus > Oncorhynchus gorbuscha. The sequence continues at coordinate 20,651,354 of NC_060188.1, read as the reverse complement.
ATCTAACCACCTGACAGGTGTGGCATATCAACAAGCTGATTGAACAGCATGCTCATTACACAGGTGCACCTTGTGCTGGGGACAATAAAAGGCCACCCTGAAATGTGCAGGTGTCTCAAGTTGAGGGAGCGTGCAATTGGTATGCTGCCTGCAGGAATGTCCACCAAAGCTGTTGCCAGATAATTAAATTTTCATTTCTCTACCATATTATGTTATGGGCAGGCATAAATTACGGACAATGAACACAATTGCATTTTATCAATGTCAATTTGAATGCACAGAAATGCTGTGATGAGATCCTGAGGCCCATTGCGAGGCCCATTTAATAATAATAATAATAATATATGCCATTTAGCAGACGCTTTTATCCAAAGCGACTTACAGTCATGTGTGCATACATTCTACGATAACAACATTAGACCATTAGACCATAACAACATTAGACCATAACAACATTAGACCATTAGACCATAACAGCATTAGACCATTAGATCATAACATTAGATCATAACAACATTAGATCATAACAACATTAGACCATTAGACCATAACAACATTAGACCATAACAACATTAGACCATAACAACATTAGACCATTAGATCATAACAACATTAGACCATTAGACCATAACAACATTAGACAATTAGATCATAACAACATTAGATCGTAACAACATTAGATCATAACAGCATTAGACCATTAGATCATAACAGCATTAGACCATTAGACCATAACAACATTAGACCATAACAACATTAGACCATAACAACATTAGACCATTTCTTTTAAGAGATCTGTGACCAACGGATGCATATCTGTATTCCTAGTCATGTGAAATCCATGACTAGGGTCTAATTAATTAATTTAAATTGGCTGATTTCCTCATATGAACTGTAACTCAGTCAAATCTTTGAAATTGTTGCGTGCTGCGTTTATATTTTTGTTCAGTATATATTTTCTTAGTTAACATTTGCTAAAAAATAAAACATTCTAATGAAGTTTACTTTGAAATTAGAAAGCTGTTAGTTTGTGGTGTGTAGTAGCCTAAACATACTGTACAGTAGTACTTGCAAACTTACCATTCAAGGTAGCCTAACAAGTCACAAGAATTTTGGTCCAAGTGTGATATGAATGCATTCTGGCAATGTGCCAAGGCTTTAGATGCCAGCTTTTGGTTTAGAATGTTGGATTTACTATCCTGTATATTGTGCTATACTGTATGTCTACTGTAAGGAAATTATTACGATAACAGAGGACAAGAGTCATCAAAACGTATATTAACTTAATAAGTAAAATATTTAATAAAATATTTAATAATTAATAAAGATATTACATAATGTGGTACTGTTGAAACAGTGGGTAGGATACAAATGGAGATAATGACTACAGCAAAATGAATGAATCCATCTTAATGTCAAGTTCCAACAGACTAAAATCGTCTGCCAAGCCTGCCATCCTGGCACTGTAGAAATAGGCTTCATCAAGAAGTCTGGATTAAGCTAAAGACAAAGACAGCTGACCATCTAAATCTAGGCTATACCTACCTAATCTCTTCAATAGGAAATTAAATCACAGACACAAAAGCAATACACATAAGCTGAAAGAGGTTTCACTGTCTTATAAAATAGGTTTACAACCGTGTCCTCATCAGTCAAGTATTTTTGTCTGATGATGAACTCAGTAATAGGGGGTTGGGTTGTGTGCAGATTTAGTCAAGGAAGGGTAATAGCATAGTGGTTATAGGAAAGGGTGTTTATTCATGTCTGTTTGACACATCTCACAAATTCTCATCAGTTACTTGTGATATAACACAGTAGTAGCATATCAATCAACGATTAAGAATAGATATGTAAAACACACCCAGTAAGTACATTTTCGTCATCAGTTACTCTCCACCACAGACACACACATTTCCTCCATTCCAGGGTTAACGTGAGCACCCTGACACAGACCGAGGCCTCATCTTAGCAGATTTCCGGGACGAAGTGGAGGGAGCGGCTTAGCGTTGTGTGGCCAAGTGATTTCAGGTCACATTAGCTGAGTGCCACACACACCTTACTGTTGACTTGTGCGATACACTGACCCCATTCCCCTCATACTAAGGATTCCAGCCAGGGAAGTTCCAGTCACTGTCTCCCCAGCCAGTGAGAGCATGTGCTATGGCTTTGATTCCTGGGTAGACCGGTGTGTGTTGCCATTTGCTTACAATCAGACCGACAGACAGACAGAGGGCCAGGGACTCTTTGTTTATCCCCTCCTCATGAGTGTGTGTGTACGCCTGTGTGTGTGTGTGTGTAAGAGCTTGCACCGTGGAGATAGATAGCTCAAATCCCAGCACCTGATATAGCCCTCACAACCACTGCCAGGAGACTTAAACTAGCCATCCCCCACCTGTCACATGAGCTTCACAGAGAGGCTGTGTGGAGCAGGGGAGAGGAGCAGTCAGAGGGGGAGCTTATCTGCAGGAACACATTGCTCCTATGGCAGCAGACGGCCACCCACGAATGCTAATCACTCATGTTTGATGAGAGCTTCTGCAGAGTCATCTTTCCAGAAAAGAAGAGTAGCACAGAAATCCCCATGAAACAGCATGTAAATGGGTTACACGGTAGACAACATGCTAATCGCAGCGCTCTTCACAATTCCAGCTAAAAAGCAGCACGTCGTCCTCCCTTCTCTGTCTGCTCTCTCTGCTGCTGTATGGTTTGTTTATCTCCCCGTCGAGGCGGGCAGTGCAATACGCTCTGTTCTTTTCTGCTTTAGCTGACACGGGGAAGAGGGATGGAGGCTGGGCCTTGACAGGGGAATAATAAACAGAGGTCCTATTTTTTTGAAGGTCAAGGAAATTGATATGATATTACATTAAAAGCTTAGTGGCTTTTGCAACTTTTCCAAGGGCTTTAGCAATCCTCATAAATGCCTGACTGTGAAAGTGTATTCCAGCATACACAGAGGGAAGCTCACCAGTTGGAAAGCATTGTGAACTGTTGAGTGTGAACAGAATATTAAAGTGTGCATTTAGGTGGGATGATAATATGTAGCCTAGTAATAACGCAATAATCCAGTTGTAAACAAGGCATTGGATGAATATTGCCAGGTTGTTAACATACTCAATAAACATGGACAAGTAGCACGCTGGTCATACAATTTCTCAAGCAGGGCCCGCATGCAAGTACAAAAGCTAGGGCTCTTTCAGACAGAAGAGGGATAAATACATTCAAAGTGAGTGGGCTTTTTAAGAGAGGCCTCCTTTCCTTGGATGCTAATGACCATCAATATGCACATACCCTATATTATCCCTGGCTAATTCCAATATTTTTTTCCACTAACTGGTATTCATCAGCTCTTTACTGATGTGATTGGTCAAAATACCAATCAGTGAAAAAATATCATAATTGGGCTGACTGTCTAAATGCAGCCTAAGGTGTCCAACGCTGTGTCCCAATACTCATAAATGGCTCCCTATCCTTGCCTCGCCTCCTACTGTAGGTCACCAACACTCCAATAAAACTGAGTATGTGACAGCAATACTATGAAATTCCCACCTAACCTACCCATGTGGTAACTGAAGGACATATGTTCCTTAATCTTGTTAGAGTTTGTAATGACATAGTACTGTAATGTAGAACTACACTTGTACTTGGAATGCATTGATGTTGCCACCTAGTGGGCTTAACTGGAACAACACAGACCCATGTTGCAAGACTGTATCTCAAAGTCTGTCTACACCACTGACAGAACAAAATGAATAATGGAGTAGGGTTACATCTACAACTCTTCTCTTACAGTCAACAAGTCACACATCAGCATGTGGGAGTGTGTGTCAACTCTGGAGCTACAACAACAGGGCTAGGTGGCTTTGTTGTTTGCTTTCACTGATGTATGAACTAACCATTAAGCCCTATTAACCAATGTTTTATACTGAGTTTAAGCAGTGCTTAATTTGAGCCGGATGGTTTGCGCAACGTTGTAGTCCAAATAGACCAACGCGTGGCCAATGCTGTGATGAGAGAAGTGCGCCTCAGAACTAGAATGAGAGTCACTTTCTATAATCTCTTTCCCTGCTCTGATACATATCAGCATGCAACTCTCATCTCTCCAGCTTAATCATTTATTTCCTTATAGAATCATAGCCGCAGGAAGGATGCTGGAGGTATCACAGAACCTCTGATACATTTTGCCAAGTTATAGAATTACTGCTGTCAGCCAAAACAGGCTGACAGCTGTCCCGCGATTTGCAAATACAAATCGCGGGACAACACAGATCCTGATGAATAGAGAAGCCTATTCTGTCGGCTAGCAAGTTATCAACTTCCAAATAGACATTTTTTTACCTTCATTTAACCAGTTAAGAACAAATTCTTATTTTCAATGACGGCCTAGGAACAGTGGGTTAACTGCCTGTTCAGGGGCAGAACGACAGATTTGGGGGTTCGAACTTGCAACCTTTCGGTTACTAGTCCAACGACCCTGCCGCTTGAGCAAACAGCATTGTTTTACAAAGTAAAACAATAGAGAGGTAAGCTTTTGGCACGAGCGTTTTACAAAGTAAAACAAGAGAGAGGTATGCTTTTGGCACGAGCGTATCGGCCATCGCCGGTGAGTGAGCTGCGTATCGTTGAGTGAGTCAGTGAAACGAAAGCTTTTTTAGGACAAATGTATTTTGTACAATATGTGTGTGTATGTGTCACCACTCACCTAGGCCTGGGCTATTGATGGATTCAAGACAAAGTCGTTGTCATTGATTTACGATTCTCAGTTTGTCAGTGTCAAAGTACAGCCTGTCATTTCGATCATTTGTGAGGTATTAAAAAATATTCGGCTAAAGTCTCCAGTCATCTAATATCATGTAGAATTGTATGAAAGGCGTTTATGAAGGCCATTTTCCTGGACCATAGGCGACTAAACATTTCCCCATGTGTGTAACTTCTGCAATCGCCTCTCTATACTCTACTGCTATATGCCAGTACGCAAAGGCGATGATAATGCATGCAATGATTTATTATAAAAGTTACTTTTCTCTTCATGCGTTCTTGGGCTGCAACGTTGCGCAATTTACAAATTAAGCACTGAGTTTACGTTAGTAAAAGTGTGCTTATGTTCATAGGGAAAATATATAAAATATGTGAAAATAATAAGTATTTTTTTGTGGAGGCAGAAATTCCCAAGAGTCCATCCAGATTGTGACTATATTTTGGATAATGGTTCCCTGTCTAATGAGACTGAAACAAACCCACATTCAAAGGAGGGAAATTGTTATTCGGTTTTGTTCTGATTAGCTTTTGCCGAACTTGATGTTGACAAAATAATCAGCTGACAAGCGAACATGGCTGTTATGGGATTTTTAAAATCAATAATGACTAAATGAGGTATACTACACTATAACTGGCAAGAATTCTACCCTGTCTTTCTTGTAGTATTAAATAATGTTTGTTCATTAGGAAGGGGTTATATGGCATGTACCTAGGAAGAAAGGAATGTATGTGGAGATAAGAGAGGACCGGGAGGGCCCCTCCAGAGTTATGGTGTCTGGGGGAGCCTGGAACTGTCAGCCGAGGGGTTATAAACTGTGATTAGACTCATAAGAAAATCCATGTTGGTGTGTATGTATGTGCGTAGTTTAGGATGGTATAAGAAGGAAGGAATTTGTGAAAACTTGAGAGCTCTCGCAAATAAATTGGGATCTAATCAATTGTGAGCTGGGAATTCTGTCTGTTTTATTTAAGACCAGAACTGTACAACCTCTGGGTATCAGACAGATCAATATCATTGGAATTTATGAACACTGATTAAATAATTACATGACAATGGCAAACAAGTCATATTTGATTGCAATATTGTTAGATAGACACTAAACACATGTATCACTGGTGATTTCTGTCAATGCCTGCTTTGAGTCTGTATGAAGCACTATTTTCTGTCAATCACTTGGGAGGCCGTCATTGTGTGTTGTTTTCAGTAGGCTTACACACTTCAACTTCAAGATTCTTGGCATACATTAGTGAGCCATCACAGTGGCTTTGAGGGCAAAATGTGAGCCAGAGTCAAGGGTTACCAACTTACCAGGACCCTGATGCAGGTGATTATAAATGTAGGCTACTGTCAGGGCCACTGTCCAGAGGGAAGTACTTACATTTTAGTCATTCAGTAGACGCTGTTGTTATCCAGATCGACTAACAGTTAGTGCATTCATCTTAAGATAGCTAGGTGGGACAACCACATATCACAGCACAGGCATAGAAAGTACATTTTTCTTCAATAATGTAGCTATCAGTAGAGAGCTAGAAAGGGGCGGGGTCAAGTAAAAGTGCTGTTTAATTTTTATACTTTATTTTGGGGTGAGGGGGTCGAGGTGAGGAGGAGGATTATTTAAGATACTGTTTGAAGAGGTAGGCTTTCAGAGGGAGGAGGGGCAGTTCCTCTTGCTGTTCTGTAGGTAAGCACCATGATTTTGTAGTGGATGCGAGCTTCGACTGGAAGCCAGTGTAGTGTGTGGAGGAGTGAGTGACATGAGATAACTTGGGAAGGTTGAACACCAGGCGGGCTGCAGCGTTCTGGATAAGTTGCAGGGGTTAAATGGCACACGCGGGGAGCCCAGCAAACAGCAATTTGCAGTAGTCCAGACAGGAGAGGACAGGTGCCTGGATTAGGACCTGTGCTGCTTCCTGTGTGAGGTAGGGTCGTACTCTACGGATGTTGTAAAGCATTAACCTACAGGAGCGGGTCACTGCTTTGATGTTTGCAGAGAAAGACAGAGGGTTGTCAGGGTCACGCCAAGGTTCTTTGCACTCTGGGAGGGCAACACTGGAGTTGTCAACTATGATGGAGAGATCTTTGAGCGGGCAATTCTGTCTTGTCGAGGTTGAGATATCTGCCAGGCACGCAGAAAAGCATGTCGCCACCTGGGTGTCAGAAGGGGGGAAGGAGAAAAGTAGTTGAGTGTTATGCTCAATAGCAATGATAGGAGAGACCATGTGAGGATATGACGGAGGCGTGTGACGGTGTATAGAGAGGAGAGGGCCTAGAACCGAGGCCTGTGGGACACAGTAGTGAGAGAGAGTACGTGGTGCAGACACAGATCCTCTCCACGTCACCTGGTAGGAGTGGCCTGCAAGGTAGGATGCAATCCAAGAGTGTGCAGAGCCTGAGACGCCCGGCCCTGAGATGGTGGAGTGGATGATCTGATGGTTCACGGTGTCAAAGGCAGTGGATAGATGTAGGAGGATGAGAACAGAGGAGAGAGCGTCAGCTCTGGCAGTGCAGAGAGCCTCCGTGACACAGAGGAGAGCAGTCTCAGTTGAGTGACCCGTCTTGAAGGGCCAAGAAGATCGTTCTGAGAGAGATAACGAGAAAGTTGATCAGAGACAGCATGCTCAAGTGTTTTGGAAAGAAAAGAAAGGGAGAGAGGTCTATAGTTGTTGACGTCAGATGAGTCAAGTGTTGGTTCCTTGAGGAAGGGAGCAACTCGGGCCGTTTTGAAGTCAGAGGGGTCAGGGATGAGTTGATGAGGGAAGTGAGAAGGCCTCCAGAGATGGTCTAGAGGAAGGAGGAGGGGCAGGTTGTCGAGGGGCCAGACTTAACTAGTCGCAGGATGTCATCTGTGTGAGGGAGACCAGGGGACTGTGTGATGGAGACCAGGGGACTCAATAGGCTGAGTAGGCCTTTTTTTCAAAGTGGTTGACAAAGTCGTCCGCAGAGAGGGAGGAGGGGGTGGAGGATTAAGGTGGGAGGAGAAGGTGGAAAAGAGTTTCCTAGGGTTTGAGACAGAAGCTTGAAAATTAGAATGGTAGAAAGTGGCATTAGCAGCGGATACAGAGGAAGAGAACATAAAGAGGAGGAAGTTAAAGGATTATTTATATTTAACCTTTATTTAACTAGGAAAGTCGGTTAATTAATAACAAATTCATATTTACAATTATGGCCTACCAAAAAGCAAAATGCTTTATATAAAATACATATAAACATATATACATATATATTAAATAAAAATATAGGACAAAACACACATCATGACAAGAGAACACAACACATAAAGAGAGAACAGAGACAACAACATAGCATGACAGCAACACATGACAACACAGCATGGTAGCAACACAACATGGCAGTAGCACATGGTAGCAGCACCTAACATGGTATAAACATTATTGGGCACAGACAACAGCACAAAGGGAAAGAAGCTAGAGACAACAATACATGACACAAAGCAGCCACAACTGTCAGTAAGAGTGTCCATGATTGAGTCTTTGAATGAATAAATTGAGATAAAAATGTCCAGTTTAAGTGTTTGTTGCAGCTCGTTCCAGTCGCTAGCTGCAGCGAACTGAAAAGAGGAGCGACCCAGTGATGTGTGTGCTTTGGGGACCTTTAACAGAATGTGACTGACAGAACAGGTGTTGTATGTGGAAGATGAGGGCTGCAGAAGAAATCTCAGATGGGGGGAAGTGAGGCCTAAGAGGGTTTTATAAATAAGCATCAAACAGTGGGTCTTGCGACCGGTTTACAGAAGATTATAGAGTGCAGTGATATGTCCTATAAGGAGCATTGGTAACAAATCTGATATCCGAATGGTAAAGAACATCTAGCTACTCAAGAGCGCCCTTACTTGCCGATCTATAAATTACATCTCCGTAATCTAGCATGGGTAGGATGGTCCTCTGAATCAGGTCCTCCAGAAGTTTGTTTTCCTCCATTTTCACTCAGCTGCCCGCAGCCCTGTTCTGTACCCTCGCAATGAGTCACTCAGCCACAGAGTAGGAGGGGAGGGCAGAACTGGCAGGAAGAAATGGGGACAGTGCGAGTCATAGGATGCGGAAAGGGAAGAAAGTAGGGTCGAAGAGGCAGAATCAGGAGACCGGAGGGAGAATGATTTAGCAGAAGGGAGAGATGATAGGTTAGAAGAGGACAGAGTAGTGGCAGAGAGAGAGAGAGCGAAGATTATGACGGTGCATGACCACCTGGGTACGGGCTGAGTCGTTAGGGTTGAAGAAAAGGGTGACAGAAAAGGAAACAAGGTAGTGATCAGAGACCTGGAGTGGGGTTGCAGTGAGATTAGTGGGCGAGCGGCCTCTAGTAAAGATGAAGTCAAGCGTATTGCCTGCCTTGTGAGTTGGAGGAGATTGGGAAAGGGTGAGGTGAAGAGGCAAAGAGGGGGAAAAAGGGCAGCATAGGCTGAGATGAACTCTGTGTTTACGTGTGTTGTGCGCGCAGGGTACACTAAATTAGAAGAGTTGAAGCCAAGGGGTGTGGAACGTCTTTAACGTCTACAGAGATAGGTGCGAACAGGTTTTGAAAACACACACATTGTCACGGCCGTCAAAGGAAGTGGACCAAGGTGCAGCGTGGCGAGCGTACATACTGTATTCCTTTTATTTAGAAATGACGCCGACAAAAACAATACAAAACACCCATGACGCTTACGGGCCATGTGCCACAAACAAAGTTGACTTCCCACACACAAAGGAGGGAAAGGGCTACCTAAGTATGGTTCCCAATCAGACAACGATAGACAGCTGTCCCTGATTGAGAACCATACCCGGCCAAAACATAGAAATACAAAATCATAGAAAACAAAAACATAGAATGCCCACCCCAAATCACACCCTGACCAAACCAAATAGAGACATAAAAATGCTCTCTAAGGTCAGGGAGTGACACACATAGTTGACAAAGCTACTAAAGAACAAAATGAGATCATCTGTAAATAACTAGCTATAGCATGAAGCCCACTGAGACAGTGTGAGTTATGTATGGAATAGCACTGCATAGGCGTATCTCATAGGTTATTAGAGTATGCAATACATTTCATTTTATTTTGATAGCGCAGTGAGGGCAGGGGAGATTGGTCTTCAGAGGGAATCCTGAGCGCTGCCTCCCGATCTTAGCCTTAAGATGCTTTTGGAAAATGGCCCAGGTTGGTAGAAAAATATAGGGCAGCGTTTTCGATTAGCCAATCTGTAATGTTGACTATACAGCCATCATTTATCGGCCTTACAAGGCATATCTTTAGGGCATGTCCATCTAAAAGGACCCATGAGCACCAACATGTGAAGTTAATAGGAGCATATCAAATTAGGTGTCAAATGAAAGCTACACTACATGGCCAAATGTATGTGGACACTTGCTCATCGAACATCTCATTCCAAAATTATGGGCGTTAATATGGAGTTGGTCTGCCCTTTGGTGCTATAACAGCCTCCAGTCTTTTGGGAAGGCTTTCCACAAGATGTTGGAACATTGCTGTGGGGACTTGCTTCCATTCAGCCACAAGAGCATTAGTGAGGTCGGATGTTGGGCGATTAGGCCTGGCTCGCAGTCAGCTTTCAAATCAAATCACATTTTATTAGTCACATGCACTGAATACAACAGTTGTAGACCTTCCAGTGAAATGCTTACTTACGAGCCCCTAACCAACAATGCAGTTTAAAATATTACAAATAAGAATAAGAAATAAAAGTAACAAGTTATTAAAGAGCAGCAGTAAAATAACAATAGCGAGACTATAGCGAGACAATGTGCGGTGGCACCGGTTAGTTGAGGTAATAAGTACATGTTGGTAGAGTTATTAAAGTGACATTCATAGATCATAACAACAGAGTAGCAGAGGTGTAAAAGAGAGGGGGGTGGCAATGCAAATAGTCTGGGTAGCCTTTTGATTAGGTGTTCGGGAGTCTTATGGCTTGGGGGTAGAAGCTGTTTAGAAGACTCTTGGACCTAGACTTGGTGCTCCGGTACCGCTTGCTGTGCGGTAGCAGAGAGAACAGTCTATGTCTAGGGTGGCTGGAGTCTTTGACAATTTCTAGGGCCTTCCTCTGACACTGCCTGGTATAGAGGTACTGGATGGCAGGAAGCTTGGTCCCAGTGATGTACTGGACCGTTCGCACTACCCTCTGTAGTGCCTTGCGGTCGGAGGCCGAGCAGTTGCCATACCAGGCAGTGATGCAACCAGTCAGGATGCTCACGATGGTGCAGCTGTAGAACCTTTTGAGGATCTGAGGACCCATGCCAAATATTTTCAGTCTCCTGAGGGGGAATAGGTTTGTCGTGCCCTTTTCACGACAATTCATCCCAAAGGTTTTCGATGGGGTTGAGGTCAGGGCTCTGTGCAGGCCAGTCAATTTGTTCCACATCGATCTCAACAAACGATTTCTGTATGGACCTCACTTTATACACGGGGACATTGTTATGCTGAAACAGGAAAGGTCCTTCTCCAAACTGTTGCCACAAAGTTGGAAGCACAGAATCATCTAGAATGTCATGCATGCTGTAGCATTAAGATTTACCTTTCCATAATAATGCATTTCTGTATTGTACAGATCAGGAAACAATGATGTAATTCTGTTACCTTAATTCCGTTACCAGATGTAAATCCACTTCACCTACTGTAATTCAATAACCAAATTAAATGTATTCAAACTCAAGGTGTCATGTCATAGATGACAACCCATTCTTTCTGCAGACATCTTTGAATTTTAATTTGGAGCAGATATATATTTTTTAATCATGGTCGCATAAAAAACAACTGAGGGAGATTTTACCATAATTCTGTTACCAAACTTTGCATCTGCACAGTTCTTCCAGTGAATGTGCTTTTGTGAAATGTTCTGTGTAAATTGTTAAAAGTAGTCCTTGTGCATAGAATTGTATGGTTTGTTAAACTTTGAAATCAATATTTTGTGTTAGGAATATATTTTAAAGATTAAAATCTTAGTCAAAGCCTATAGGGTCTGGGTTGAGCAGTCCCAGCACATAGACTAACTGTGACAAAAGTTTACAATACAGACTGTCAATAGATGTCAATAGATTAATGAATATTAGTAAACTTGAACCCCCCCTTTAAGATTTAGATGCACTATTGTAAAGTGACTGTTCCACTGGATGTCATAAGGTGAATGCACCAATTTGTAAGTCGCTCTGGATAAGAGCGTCTGCTAAATGACTTAAATGTAATGTAAATGTAATGTCAGAAAAGACCCGGGACACGTTTGAGTAGTAAGGCGAAAGACAAGTCAAGAAGTGAAGTCGGGGGAGGTGCATCTGTGACATCCGAAAGTTGGACACTAATGTGGTTTTCCAACAGCAAGGCTCAGATCAACATGGAAGTGTTGATAAAGACATTTTTCATTACAATGTTGAAATAAACATGGTTTCATCCCCCATATTACACACTCACAAACTGAAATCATATGTGTGTTCATTGTACAATCAATTACTGTTTCAGTCATGTCTTTGGTCACATTCAGGTGGGTCAAACAACACTTTAATGACTGGTTGACACTAGAGCCTGCCATAATTCAGGCGATGGATGAAGTTGGTGAAGAGCAACTGCAGAAACTTGCTGTCGACTGCAGTCAAAACTGAATGACCTTTGATCACATGATTTCTGTAAAGTTAATGCAGTCGACATGTAGGCTCTAGTCGGACAATGTTATCCCCATAATATAACTCACATTGAAAGGGGGTGACCATCGGACTTGACATAAGCTCGAAACACACCCACTCAGTCGGTCAAAACAGCTGACAGTAAGCGGTTCGAAAATCGGAGGTGACGTAATTCTGCGACGTACATCATCAAATCGCGCGCTCAGAAGCACACAGCGCTCAATGACTAGATATTTTACATTAAATTACGAATAATCAAAGGTAAGTTAATATTTGCAACCATGCACTCCTGTTGTTTTTAAATAAAACGACGATGCCAAACACAGACACAACGCTAGCTACTTGTCCGACATTTACCTTGTCCAGCAGACCTAAGCCTTGCTCAACATACCCACACAGTTAGCTAACGTTAACTAGTTACTAGCACCACATCATTAGAATGGATCTCTATGTCTAGTACAGACCTGAACGTGTGAACCCCATCATGTCAGTTGAAGGTGTAACGTTGTGACTTCCAATCCTGAGCCTTTTATTTCACTTTCTGCCCCGTTTGAGGTTTAGGTAGCTAGCCAACTAGCTAGCTACAAACAAGCACTGTTCAGATTAGTAGAAATGTAACGTTAGCTAGATTTCCAGTTTTTCTTTCAAATTTTAAATCACGCCCACTACACATTTTCTAATAACGTTACACGTAGCTCACACAAGCCTAATTATTTACACCTAGTAACAGTTGTTTCCCATAAGCAACCAAAACAATTTCGATCTGTTTACTATATTGCTGCAGCAAGATGATTGAAGTTTATTTTATTTTGCAGGCCAGACGATGACTGAGTTTAAGAGAGCCTTCTCACTGGTGTGGGATCACTTCACTCTAGTGACACCTAATAAGGTCCAGTGCGCCCTCTGTTCACAACGGCTTAGCTTCAACAAAAACACCTCCGCCATGTTAAGGCACCTACGATCAAGGCACCCAAGCGAGGCCTGGTACAGCAACTCAACTGGAGCCCACTCAAGCACAAGCAACTCAACATCTGGAGTCCACTCAACGTTCTCTAACTCAATAATTAGTAGTGCTGGAGTCCACTCATCGTTCTCTGGTACTACAGGACTAAACTCAATGTTTACAAACAATGCTGCTGCTGGACACCACATCCAAGGTATGTTTCCTTGTTTCCTAGATGGTTTTCATCCTGTTTCAATCAATTATTATATTTAGATTAGCATTCATTGTACATCTAATTCAATTTGAATTGATTATACTGTTTTATTTCACAGTCAGGACCACCAGACAAGAAGACCTGGATGATGCCCTAGTCAACATGTTGGTTAAAGACACCCAGCCATTTTCAGTAGTCGAGGAAGAGGGATTCGCTGCTTTCGTCCAAAAGCTAGACCCAAGCTACAATCTTCCAAACAAGCAAGCACTGAAGAAAATGGTGGGGTCTCGGTGTGAATTCATCAATGATAATGTTGTATCTCAGATGGTAATTTCTGACTTTGTCAGCCTGACTTCGGACATGTGGACATCTATAGACAAGCACAGTTACATTTCAGTGACGGGGCATTTGGTAGCAGAAAATGCCCAGTTATCCACTTTCCTCCTTGGGATTTCTAAGCTGCCTGAAAACCACAAAGTGATCCACATTGAGGAGGCCAAAAACCAACTGGTGGCGAGCTGGGGCCTCCACAGCAGGGTCGCTGCATTTGTCACAGAGAACAGCGAAAATATGGTAGCCACGGTTCAGAAACTAGGAATCCTCCAGTTGCCCTCTTTTGCACACGTCCTGAACCTTGTGATTAAGAGGTCCATGGAGGCTACTTTGGAGCTGCAGGACATCCGCTCCCAAGCGCGGGCTATCGTGTCTTTCTTCAAGTCGAATCAGAACGCAGAGATGAGGTTAGCCGAGGTGCAGGGGCAGCTAGGCAGGCCGGAGCAGAAGCTGATCCAGGAAGTGGACTCGAGATGGAACAGTAGCTTTTCTATGCTGGAACGCGTCTTTGATCAGAGGGAGTCTGTGGCTGCTGCTCTCAGCACCCTGGACACGGACATCATCCCTCTGGGATCTGCTGACTACGAGGTCATCCACCAGTGTCTCGGAGTGCTGGGTTCCTTCAACCAGGCCACAGCTGAGCTTGCCTCAGAGAAACGTGTCTCGGCCTCCAAGGTCATTCCTCTTGTCCGGATGCTGAAGATAACCCTTGAGAAGAAGCACGGTGCCATCATACACCCTACGGCTACACAGCTGGCGTCTAACCTGCAGAGGGAGCTTCAGACTAGCTGCAGTATGGTGGAGACCGAGCCAATCCTGGCTCTCTCAGCTCTCCTAGACCCGCGCTTCAAAATGTTGGCCTTCGGGAACCAAGGCTACGCTCAGGAGGCGGTGAAGCTCCTCACGTCCGAGTGCGCTTCGTTAATCCGGATAAATCCGGACAAGGATGACACTCTTCCGCCGTCCACCACCGGGTCAACGACGCCCTCCCCGACATCACCCCACACCTCCTGGGCAATGGAAACCGCTTCTATCTCCATGGCAACATCTCCGTCTAAGTCCCACGATGGGGGTCTGTGGGAGATGTTTGACAGTAAAGTGGGTGAGACACAGAGCGTCCAGAGCAGCACGGCGGACGCAGCGGTGGAGGTACAACACTACCTCAGTGACCCGTACCTGAACCGAGTGGAGAACCCCATGCACTACTGGGAGAAGCACTCCAAGGTGTACCCGCACCTGTTCCAGCTGGCTCGGAAATACCTCAGCGTTCCCGCCTCGTCTGTGCCATGCGAGCGCATATTCACCAAAGCTGGAGATGTGTTCAATAAAAAGAGGAGTTGCCTCAGTATGAAGGCTGTAGAGCAGATAATGCTGTTGAATAAAGGTCTCGTATAGCACAAGCAGCATACTGTCCACAGTGCTTCTCATGCTGTTTGGCCTGTATGTAATGGACTATTAAATTTACCAAATGCATTGTAAATGTATTCTTCCTGCTTTGTGTATAAAGTATGTTAAAATGGCCTTTTTTTAAAGAGAAGTGGGCTTCTACATTTTGAACATTTGTCAGGAGGCCATTTAACCACTAGAGGGCAGTGCTGCACTGGCTAACAACCAGCACACTTGGGTGTACATTTCAAATCAAAGTTTACTTGTCATGTGTGCCGAATACAACAGGTGTAGACCTTACAGTGAAACGCTTACTTACAGGCTCTAAACAATAGTGCAAAAAAAGGTATTAGGTGAACAATAGGTAAGTAAATAAATAAAACAACAGTATAAAGAAAGGCTACATACAGTAGCGAGGCCTTAAAATTAGCGAGGCTACATACAGACACCGAGTAGTCAGGCTGCTTGAGGTAGTATGTACATGTAGATATTGTTGAAGTATATGATGAACAGAGAGTAGCAGTCGCGTAAAAGAGGGGTTGGTGGGTGGCAGGACACAATGCAGATATCCCGGTTAGCCAATGTGCGGGAGCACTGGTTGGTTTATGGCTCTCAATTACATTTATTACTGGGTAGACTGAATTCAATATTGCCTATACATCACTATAAGTGTTAAAAATATATTTTAAAACATTTGAAAATCACTGAATACTATTTTGCATTGTCATGTAATTGTGATGGTTGTTGTGAAAAGTGAAATTGATGTTATTTCACATTCATATCACCACATATGGAGTTCTTTTGAGTGCTTTTTAAGGTCAAGAAAATATTATTTATCTTCTGATGGTTTATCCAATGCATATTGATGCAGATGGGGCTAATGCTGAATGGCATTTTCACTGGAGGTACCTTGGTGATGTATGCAAGTCAGACAAGGAAGTCTCTAGCTGGTATACAACTTACAATTGACACTTATAAAGGGCAATGTGTGTTTGAAAAGGTTCATGTTTGAAAATTATGGGGGGGAGATTGCTTGGAGGCGTTCCACTGTTTTTTTGGTGTTTTTTTTAAACTAGGAAAGTCAGTTAAGAACAAATGCTTATTTACAATGATGGCCTACACCAGACAACACTGGGCCAATTGTGCACTGCCCTATGGGACTCCCATTCACAGCCAGATGTGATGCAGCCTGGGTTTCAACTAGGTATTGCAGTGATACCTCTTACACTGAGATGGAGTGTCTTAGATCACTGTGCCACTCAGAACCCAAGTTTGAAATGGCAACAGGTGAATAAATTAAGTGGTTGCCAAGGAGACCTCAAATGGCTACCCAGACTATTTGCCAAGGGAACTGTTGTTGAGCCAGTCATTAAAAAGTAAAGAGCACACATTAAAAATGGATTTTCAATTTACTCTTAAAATGATACATTTTAAGAGCTAAATTCATTAAATGCTTTTTGTTTACTTGGACGGAGAAGACGTACACAGTTGTCCAATGAGGCAAGGCCATTAAACATCAACATATTGCTGCTTTGGATCCACAATGAGTTGCACGGTGGTGATTTCAACTAATGGAGCACGTCCTTGTGTTTTGTATGTGAACATAAAAACAATGAAATTGCCACTGAGAGCTTTTGGAAGTCTTCATGAAATGTAAAAAGAAAATCTAAAATATGAAACTAGTAGTGCAACCACAAACAAAGGCTGTCATAAGGATTATGTTGAAAACATACAAAGGGGGATGTTGTCCATGAACAATTATCGTCCTATGACTTACAACATGAGCGTCATAGAAATCACACCAATATTGCTAATGTTACATATTTTAATATTATTAATAAAATGCTATTTAGCAGACACTTTTATCCAAAGTGATGTACGCTACAGTGAGTTTATTTTATTTAACCAGGTAGGCTAGTTGAGAACAAGTTCTCATTTGCAACTGCGACCTGGCCAAGATAAAGCAAAGCAGTTCGACACATACAACCACACAGAGTTACACATGGAATAAACAAACATACAATCAATAATATAGTAGAAAGATCTATATACAGCATATGCAAATGAGGTAGGATTCTTAACGTAAGGCAATAAATAGGCCATGGTGGCGAAGTAATTACAATATAGCAATTAAACACTGGAATGGTAGGATGTGCAGAAGATGAATGTGCAAGTAGAGATACTGGGGTGCAAAGAAGCTAAATAAATTAAAACAGTATGGGGATGAGGTAGATTGGATGGGCTATTTACAGATGAGCTATGTACAGGTGCAGTGATCTGTGAGCTGCTCTGACAGCTGGTGCTTAAAGCTAGTGAGGGAGGTAAGAGTCTCGAGCTTCAGAGATTTTTGCGGTTCGTTCCAGTCATTGGCAGCAGAGAACTGAAAGGAGAGGCGTCCAAAGGAAGAATTGGCTTTGGGGGTGACCAGTGAGATATACCTGCTGGAGCGCATGCTACCGGTGGGTGCTGCCTTGGTGACCAGTGAGCTGAGATAAGGCCGGGCTTTACCTAGCAGAGACTTGTAGATGACCTGAAGCCAGTGGGTTTGGCGACGAGTATGAAGCGAGGGCCAGCCAACGAGAGCATACAGGTCGCAGTGGTGGGAAGTATATGGGGCTTTGGTGACAAAACGGATGGCACTGTGATAGACTGCATCCAATTTTTTGAGTAGTGTTGGAGGCTATTTTGTAAATGACATCGCTGAAGTCGAGGATCGGTAGGATGGTCAGTTTTACGAGAGTATGTTTGGCAGCATGAGTGAAGAATGCTTTGTTGCCAATCCTAGATTTAATTTTGGATTGGCGATGCATACACTTCAGTATACTCTATGTAATCCCTGAGAGAAACAAACCTAGCACCACACTATTTCCAACTGAACCACACAGGACCAATAATATGGCTGGAGGGTGATTATCAAACTGAAGTCTCTATATCAGTCTTTTGTTGCTTCATTTACATTTATTTATTTACTTTGTCTTGATTTGACTGTATTTTTCACTGATGATTGGCTTTACTTTTATATGCAATTACTAGACACTTTCTTACCTTGTTTAGCGACAATTATCGTGGCACCTTTTTAATTGGAGTTGTGTCGCGAGTTTGGCTGAGGGTGGCTCCCCTTCCCGTTTGGGTGGCGCTCGGTGGTCCTCATCGTCGGCCCATTAGCTGCCACTGATTTTATTTTACCCCCCCTCCTTGTATGTTTATTGTTAGCATCTGTATGTGAGTAATTAGTTGCGCTTTATTAGACAGCGGGATTAATTATTGTAACCTTCGTGTAGGTAGTAGACGAACGTGGTTGTTCCTGGTCGTGTATTCTGCTGTACTGTTTTCGTCCCCCGTGTTTGGGGCATTTGTTTTGGAGCAGCCAGTGTTTTGTGAGTGCATTAAATAGCACAGTAGTGAACTCTCTGTTTCCTGCGTCTAACTCCACACCCACGACATCCGGAGCGTTACAAGTTGTATAATCATGTAGAGAGAAAAGCTTTAGAAAATTGTATCAATATGTATTAGCGTTTATTGCACACTGGCTCGATGTTGGCTAATAAATTAGTGTAGTGTTTGTGGAGTAGCACAACGTGTATGATTAAGTTGTTAGCTCTACAATTTGACTAATGCTTTAGTGTTAACATCAAAATTCCTCTTTATCATCTAAAGGACATTCATTTCAATGCTTGATGACAGCTTTGCATGCTCTTGGAATTCTCTCAACCAGCTTCATGAGGTAGTCACCAGGAATGCATTTCAATTAACAGGTGTACCTTCTTAAAAGTTAAGCCAATCAGTTGTGTTGTGACAAGGTAGGGGTGATATACAGAAGATATCCCTATTTGGTAAAAGTCCAAGTCCATATAATGGCAAAAACAGCTCAAATAAGCAAAGAGAAACAACAACCCATCATTACTTTAAGACATGAAGGTCAGTCAATACGGAACATTTCAAGAACTTTGAACGTTTCTTCAAATGCAGTTGCAAAAAGAATCAAGCGCTATGATGAAACTGGCTCTCATGAGGACCGTCACAGGAATGGAAGATCCAGAGTTACCTTTGCTGCAGTTATCTCTTCATTAGAGTTAGCAGCCTCAGGAATTGTAGCCCAAATAAATGCTTCACAGAGTTCAAGTAACATACACATGTCAACATCAACTGTTCAGAGGAGACTGTGTGAATCAGGCCTTCATTGGTTGCTGCAAAGAAACTACTACTAAAGGACACCAATAAGAAGAAGAGACTTGCTTAGGCCAAGAAACACGAGCAATGGACCTTAGACCAGTGGAAATTTGTCATTTGGTCTAGAGTCCAAATGTGATATTTTTGGATCCAACTGCCGTGTCTTTGTGAGACGTGTTGTGGGTGAATGGATGATCTCCACATGTGTATTTCCCACTGTAAAGCATGGTGGAGGAGGTGTTATGGTGTGGGGGTGCTTTGCTAATGACACTGTCTGTGATTTATTTCGATTTAAAGGCACACTTAACCAGCATGGCTACCACAGCATACTGCAGAGATACACCATCCCATCTGGTTTGGGCTTAGTGGGACTATCATTTGTTTTTCGACAGTTCAATGAGACAACACACCTCCAGGCTGTGTAAGGGCTATTTTACCAAGAAGATGAGTGATGGAGTGTTGCATCAGATGACCTGGCCTCCACAATCCCCTGACCTCAACCAGATTGAGATGGTTTGGGATGAGTTGGACCACAGAGTGAAGGAAAAGCAGCCAACAAGTGCACATCATATGTGGGAACTCCTTCAAGACTGTTGGAAAAGCATTCCAGGAGAAGCTGGTTGAGAGAATGCCAAGAATGTGCAAAGCTGTCATCAATGCAAAGGGTGACTATTTGAAGAATCTCAAATATAAAATATATTTAGATTTGTTTAACACTTTTTAGGCTTCCATATGTATTATTTCATAGTTTTGATGTCTTCACTATTATTCTACAATGTAGAAAATAGTAAAAATAATAAAAACCCTTGAATGAGTAGGTGTTATAAAGATTTTGACTGGTTGTATATATAATTGGCCTATGTTATATCATACCTACAGATGGAAACACAAAACACCAAATATTGAAATGATGTAGCACACTCAATTGTTTTACAAATTACGAATTACTTTTATTTAGTCAACATAACATATCTAGCACATATCAGTGATACGCCTCATGCTCATGAACCTCGTGCCACTCATGCCCATGTCTCTGAAGTTCCTGTACTCTCCAGGCCTCATGTAAGTCATCCTGCCTCTGAAGTGGGGCTGCTCGTACATCAACCAGTGGCCATCCATCACGTTGCAGGACTGGCAGTCGGACATACGGTAACGGTCCATGATGGAGTCACAGTCGTCCATCATCTCGTGCATCTGACCTCCGAAGTTATCTCTCTCGTAGATCCTCATTCTGTAGGATCCTCTGTGCTGTTAGGAGGAAATAAGAAAATGTTGAAGGAATTACTGAATACATCAGACTGTTGGAAAGCATCACAGATCCAATATGATTTGTGTGATTATGGACATCACAAAGCTACTTTGAGCGGGCTGTTAACAGCAGACTAAGTATCATATTGCCTACCATGGGAATCGTGCGGCAGGACCTGATATCAGTCATTCCCATCATACTCTGGAAGTCAGAGTACTCTCCCCTCCTCATGAAGTACTGGTTTCCCATGTAGTTGTTGCGGTCGTAGACCATGAAGCAGCCGCTCTGAACCCTACAGGAGTGGCACCTGCTCAGGTAGGAGGACATGTCAGCGCAGTCGCTGCTGCACTCATAGGAACGACCCTGGAAGTTCCTGTCCTCGTAGAAGACGATCTGAAAATAAAAAGGGATCATTTCTATGAACTAAAATATTTTCCGAAACAAACATTTTTGAGAAATGTAGGAACTTTAAAGAACTTTAATGTTGTAGTTGGGGGTGCTAGAACACTACAGGTCTTTTGCATGACAATCTATGAAAATTAAAGTATATATTTTGGTTTTAAACTTACCCTGCCCATGTTCATGCTGGTGGACATGTTTGCTCACTGTGCTGCTGGTTGCTGCTCCTGAACTGATTCCTACCTGGTTTAACCCTTTCTTTTATACCTGACCAAACCTAAACAATTCCCAGCTCCATTGTTCAAACCCCTGACCCAGCAACATGCTATAGAAGCCTGTAGAGGCCACTGAGGTTACGTCCACATTTCCAGTGACTGGATCCCTCAGTGTCTTTAGAACGACTGTTTCTCAATTGTCTGTTTCTCAAACAAAGTAACATAAAGCCTTTTGAGAGTTTACAACAGCTAGTAACAGCCTTGAAAAGGAATGTTCTCCATACATTATGTCACAATGCTTTTCTACGTTTGTAATCTTATTTGATCAAATATTAACGATACATGGCTCAATGTTAAATTGTAAGCTCATTTGATTTAAGACATTTATCATAAATCACACAAATTTAATGAAGAGTGAAAATCTGGGGTTAACCTGTTAGTTTACACTATGTATTGTTACTCATCTTTTGTTCAGTGTGCTGATTTAACCATTCTTAAACCTCAGTGGACTTGACGTAGACCGACATTCCTAACCAGTGAATACATCATCAAAAGTTAGTCGAACTTAACTAACATTTACGGTTCATAACATGATACTACAGAAATGGTTACAAAGCGTTCAATTGTATTGAAAAATATTTCAAATACTTAAATTTGTTAATTAATTTATGAAGCCTTTATAAAAGGTTTATAAAAGGGTCTGTAAATAGTTAATTAGAGTTAATAACACTTTATAGACTGTTATACTACTTTACAGTTTAGTTAATGCACACACAATGGTACACTCTGCGCCCCTAAATTAAATATTAAGATAGTTTTTACAATATTGAGGTTATGAAAACATATTTTCCTCTGATCTATAATCTGGGCACATTTAGGCAAAGCAATCATACACGCAAGCAGGCACACACACACACACACACACACACACACACACACACACACACACACACACACACACACACACACACACACACACACACACACA
This sequence comes from Oncorhynchus gorbuscha, assembly GCF_021184085.1. Taxonomy (NCBI): domain Eukaryota; kingdom Metazoa; phylum Chordata; class Actinopteri; order Salmoniformes; family Salmonidae; genus Oncorhynchus; species Oncorhynchus gorbuscha. The sequence goes on along the minus strand of NC_060188.1, from coordinate 20,629,075 downwards.
CACACACACACACACACACACACACACACACACACACACACACACACACACACACACACACACACACACACACACACACACCTCTATTAATCCATCTCTCTATTAACCACTCCCTTCTTAAATATCCCACACACACATTGTGATGACAGAGAAAGGCATGCTAGAAGGGCTATCTGCCATGGTCTGCATCTTTCACATATCCTCTGTGGGAGCTTTTTATAGGGCAGAAATCTTCTGCTTTGCATCAAGTACCAACTATTTTTAACATCTCACATTCCCAAGATACTTTGGAGTACCAGGCGTATTTAGAGGTGTGGTATGGAGCTAAATTTGGCACCTATTGTTTTGTTATGCCAGGTCAGGTCATCACTCTACTGTGCTGATAGAGGCCTCATGCAGTCCTTCCTCTTCCTCTGAAAAGGCAATTCATTTTCACTATGAACAAATCCTGGAAGACTGCTCTGAATCCTGTTGAGCTTTTGCCTTTCAGTCTTATCAGAGATACTTCTTGGCTTGTTCAGTTTTTGCCAATGGTGTGCCTGATACCGATGCAGCAAAAGCTTGTTATTCTGCCCATTTTGTAGGTTATCTACCTAACACGCACGTTTCTGTGGATTGAAATTAGCTCTATTTTGAGCAAAATTTATTTAAGGTTTTTTGTTTACTTGGACTGAGAAGAAGTACCGGTACACAGTTTTCCAATGAGGCAAGGCCATTAAACATCAACATATTGCTGCTTTGGACCCACAATCAGTGATTTCAACTAATGTCCGTGTGTTTTGTATGTGAACATAAAAACAATGAAATTGCCACTGAGAGCTTTTGGAAGTCTTCATGAAATGTAAAAAGAAAATCTAAAATATGAAACTAGTAGTGCAACCACAAACAAAGGCTGTCATAAGGATTATGTTGAAAACATACAAAGGGGGATGTTGTCCATGAACAATTATCGTCCTATGACTTACAACACGAGCGTCATAGAAATCACACCAATATTGCTAATGTTACATATTTTAATATTAATAATAAAATGCCATTTAGCAGACACTTTTATCCAAGTGATGTACGCTACAGTGAGTTTATTTTATTTTATTTCACCTTTATTTAACCAGGTAGGCTAGTTGAGAACAAGTTCTAATTTGCAACTGCGACCTGGCCAAGATAAAGCAAAGCAGTTCAACACATACAACAACACAGAGTGGTAGGATGTGCAGAAGATGAATGTGCAAGTAGAGATACTGGGGTGCAAAGAAGCTAAATAAATTAAAACAGTATGGGGATGAGGTAGATTGGATGGGCTATTTACAGATGAGCTATGTACAGGTGCAGTGATCTGTGAGCTGCTCTGACAGCTGGTGCTTAAAGCTAGTGAGGGAGGTAAGAGTCTCGAGCTTCAGAGATTTTTGCGGTTCATTCCAGTCATTGGCAGCAGAGAACTGGAAGGAGAGGCAGCCAAAGGAAGAATTGGCTTTGGGGGTGACCAGTGAGATATACCTGATGGAGCACGTGCTACCGGTGGGTGCTGCCTTGGTGACCAGTGAGCTGAGATAAGACCAGGCTTTACCTAGCAGAGACTTATAGATGGCCTGGAGCCAGTGGGTTTGGCGACGAGTATGAAGCGAGGGCCAGCCAACGAGAGCATACAGGTCGCAGTAGTGGGAAGTATATGGGCTTTGGTGACAAAACGGATGGCACTGTGATAGACTGCATCCAATTTTTTTAGTAGAGTGTTGAGGCTATTTTGTAAATGACATCGCCGAAGTCGAGGATCGGTAGGATGGTCAGTTTTACGAGAGGATGTTTGGCAGCATGAGTGAAGAATGCGTTGTTGCCAAATAGGAAGCCACTTCTAGATTTAATTTTGGATTGGCGATGCATACACTTCAGTATATGTAATCCCTGAGGGAAACAAACCTAGCACCACACTATTTCCAACTGAACCACACAGGACCAATAATATGGCTGGAGGGTGATTTATCAAACTGAAGTCTCTATATTAGTCTTTTGTTGCTTCATTTACATGTATTTTTTTACTTTGTCTTGATTTGACTGTATTTTTCACTGATGATTGGCTTTACTTTTATATGCAATTACTAGACACTTTCTTACCTTTTTTAGCGAAAATGATCGTGGCACCTTTGTAATTGGAGTTGTATAATGATGTAGAGAGAAAATCTTTCGTAAATTGTATCAATATGTATTAGCGTTTATTGTACACTGGCTCGATGTTGGCCAATCAATTAGAGTAGTGTTTGTGGAGTAGCACAACGTGTATGATTAGCTAAGTTTGTTAGCTCTACAAGTTGACTAAGGCTTTAGTGTTAACATCAAAATCCCTCTATATCATCTAAAGGACATTCATTTCAATGCTTTTTGAAAGTAAATATGTAATGCAAAAAACAAAACGTGCACATAGGTGTGTCCCAGGACCAAGTTTGGGATACCCTGGTATAGGGTAGAAGTTAAACGCCATGCATATCTTTCTGGTAAAAATGAAAACAGTTATTGGGAAATAGAAATGTCTGAATGATGATGATGAATGCCCCCTTAACATCAGTTATCAAATGGCAGGTGCCAATTATATTATACTGCCGATCAAAAGTTTTAGAACACCTACTCATTCAAGCGATTGTATTGTTTTCTACTATTTTCAACATTATAGAAAATACATAGTTGATAATAGTGAAGACATCAAAACTATGAAATAACATGTATGGAATCATATAGGAAGCAAAAAAGTGTTAAACAATCTAAATATATTTTATAGTTGAGATTCTTCAAATAGCCACCCTTTGCCTTGATAATAGCTTTGCATGCTCTTGGCATTCTCTCAACCAGCTTCATGAGGTAGGTAGTCACCAGGAATGCATTTCAATTAACAGGTGCACCTTCTTAAAAGTTAAGCCAATCAGTTGTGTTGTAACAAGGTAGGGGTGATATACAGAAGATATCCCTATTTGGTAAAAGTCCAAGTCCATATAATGGCAAAAACAGCTCAAATAAGCAAAGAGAAACAACAGCCCATCATTACTTTAAGACATAATGGTCAGTCAATACGGAACATTTCAAGAAATTTGAACGTTTCCTCAAGTGCAGTTGCAAAAACAATCAAGCACGATGATGAAACTGGCTCTCATGAGGACCGTCACAGGAATGGAAGATCCAGAGTTACCTTTGCTGCAGTTATCTCTTCATTAGAGTTAGCAGCCTCAGGAATTGTAGCCCAAATAAATGCTTCACAGAGTTCAAGTAACATACACATGTCAACATCAACTGTTCAGAGGAGACTGTGTGAATCAGGCCTTCATTGTCGAGTTGCTGCAAAGAAACCATGACTAAAGGACACCAAAAAGAAGAAGAGACTTGCTTGGGCCATGAAACACGCGCAATGGACCTTAGACCAGTGGAAATTTGTCATTTGGTCTAGAGTCCAAATTGGATATTTTTGGTTCCAACCGCCATGTCTTTGTGAGATGCGGTGTGGGTGAATGGATGATCTCCACATGTGTATTTCCCACCGTAAAGCATGGAGGAGGAGGTGTTATGGTGTGGGGGTGCTTTGCTGATGACACTGTCTGTGATTTATTTCGATTTAAAGGCACACTTAACCAGCATGGCTACCACAGCATTCTGCAGAGATACGCCATCCCATCTGGTTTGGGCTTAGTCGGACTATCATTTGTTGTTCGACAGTTCAATGACACAACACACCTCCAGGCTGTGTAAGGGCTATTTTACCAAGAAGAAGAGTGATGGAGTGTTGCATCAGATGACCTGGCCACAATCCCCTGACCTCAACCAGATTGAGATGGTTTGGGATGAGTCGGATCGCAGAGTGAAGGAAAAGCAGCCAACAAGTGCTCAACATATGTGGGAACTCCTTCAAGACTGTTGGAAAAGCAATCCAGGTGAAGCTGGTTGAGAGAATGCCAAGAGTGTGCAAAGCTGTCATCCATGCAAAGGGTGACTATTTGAAGAATCTCAAATATAAAATATATTTTGATTTGTTTAACACTTTTTAGGTTTCCATATGTTTTAATTCATAGTTTTCATGCCTTCATTATTATTCTAAAATGTAGAAAATAGTAAAAATAATAAAAACCCTTGAATGAGTAGGTGTTATAAAGATTTTGACTGGTTGTATATATAATTGGCCTATGTTATATCATACCTACAGATGGAAACACAAAACACCAAATATTGAAATGATGTAGCACACTCAATTGTTACGGATTATCAATCACTTTTATTTGGTCAACATAACATATCTAGCACATATCAGTGATACGCCTCATGCTCATGAACCTCATGCCACTCATGCCCATGTCTCTGAAGTTCCTGTACTCTCCAGGCCTCATGTAAGTCATCCTGCCTCTGAAGTGGGGCTGCTCGTACATCAGCCAGTGGCCATCCATCACGTTGCAGGACTGGCAGTCGGACATACGGTAACGGTCCATGATGGAGTCACAGTCGTCCATCATCTCGTGCATCTGACCTCCGAAGTTATCTCTCTCGTAGATCCTCATTCTGTAGGATCCTCTGTGCTGTTAGGAGGAAATAAGAATATGTTGAATTAATTACTGAATACATCAGACTGCTGGAAAGCGTCACAGAGCCAACGTGATTTATTATGGACATCACAAAGCTTCTTCGAGCGGGGCTGTTAACAGCAGACTAAGTATCATATTGCCTACCATGGGGATCGTGCGGCAGGACCTGATATCAGTCATTCCCATCATACTCTGGAAGTCAGAGTACTCTCCCCTCCTCATGAAGTACTGGTTTCCCTTGTAGTTGTTGCGGTCGTAGACCATGAAGCAGCCGCTCTGAACCCTACAGGAGTGGCACCTGCTCAGGTAGGAGGACATGTCAGCGCAGTCGCTGCTGCACTCATAGGAACGACCCTGGAAGTTCCTGTCCTCGTAGAAGACGATCTGAAAATAAAAAGGGATCATTTCTATGAACTAAAATATTTTATGAAACAAACATTTTTGAGAAATGTAAGAACTTTAAAGAACTTTAATGTTGTAGTTGGGGGTGCTAGAACACTACAGGTCTTTTGCATAACAATCTATGAAAATTAAAGTATATATTTTGGTTTTAAACTTACCCTGCCCATGTTCATGCTGGTGGACATGTTTGCTCACTGTGCTGCTGGTTGCTGCTCCTGAACTGATTCCTACCTGGTTTAACCCTTTCTTTTATACCTGACCAAACCTAAACAATTCCCAGCTCCATTGTTCAAACCCCTGACCCAGCAACATGCTATAGAAGCCTGTAGAGGCCACTGAGGTTACGTCCACATTTCCAGTGACTGGATCCCTCAGTGTCTTTAGAACGACTGTTTCTCAATTGTCTGTTTCTCAAACAAAGTAACATAAAGCCTTTTGAGAGTTTACAACAGCTAGTAACAGCCTTGAAAAGGAATGTTCTCCATACATTATGTCACAATGCTTTTCTACGTTTGTAATCTTATTTGATCAAATATTAACGATACATGGCTCAATGTTAAATTGTAAACTCATTTGATTTAAGACATTTAGCATAAATCACACAAATTTAATGAAGAGTGAAAATCTGGGGTTAACCTGTTAGTTTAAACTATGTATTGTTACTCATCTTTTGTTCAGTGTGCTGATTTAACCATTCTTAAACCTCAGTGGACTTGACGTAGACCGACATTCCTAACCAGTGAATACATCATCAAAAGTGAGTCGAACTTAACTAACATTTACGGTTCATAACATGATACTACAGAAATTGTTACAAAGCGTTCAATTGTATTGAAAAATATTTCAAATACTTAAATTTGTTAATTAATTTATGAAGGGTTTATAAGGAATCTGTCAATAGTTAATTAGGGTTAATAATACTTTATAGACTGTTATAATACTTTATAGACTTTATAGTAAAGTAGTTAAGTTCGACTCACTTTTGATGATGTATTCACTGGTTAGGAATGTCGGTCTACGTCAAGTCCACTGAGGTTTAAGAATGGTTAAATCAGCACACTGAACAAAAGATGAGTGACAATACATAGTTCAAGGCTGTTACTAGCTGTTGTAAACTCTCAAAAGGCTTTATGTTATTTAAAAAAATTATTTTTTTACCTTTATTTAACCAGGCAAGTCAGTTAAGAACACATTCTTATTTTCAATGACGGCCTGGGAACAGTGGGTTAACTGCCTGTTCAGGGGCAGAACGAGAGATTTGTACCTTGTCAGCTCGGGGGTTTGAACTCGCAACCTTCCGGTTACTAGTCCAACGCTCTAACCACTAGGCTATGCTGCAGACAATTGAGAAACAGTCGTTCTAAAGACACTGAGGGATTCAGTCACTGGAAATGTGGACGTAAACTCAGTGGCCTCTACAGGTTTCTATAGCATGTTGCTGGGTCAGGGGTTTGAACAATGGAGCTGGGAATTGTTTAGGTTTGGTCAGGTATAAAAGAAAGGGTTAAACCAGGTAGGAATCAGTTCAGGAGCAGCAACCAGCAGCACAGTGAGCAAACATGTCCACCAGCATGAACATGGGCAGGGTAAGTTTAAAACCAAAATATACTTTAATTTTCATAGATTGTCATGCAAAAGACCTGTAGTGTTCTAGCACCCCCAACTACAACATTAAAGTTCTTTAAAGTTCCTACATTTCTCAAAAATGTTTGTTTCGGAAAATATTTTAGTTCATAGAAATGATCCCTTTTTATTTTCAGATCGTCTTCTACGAGGACAGGAACTTCCAGGGTCGTTCCTATGAGTGCAGCAGCGACTGCGCTGACATGTCCTCCTACCTGAGCAGGTGCCACTCCTGTAGGGTTCAGAGCGGCTGCTTCATGGTCTACGACCGCAACAACTACATGGGAAACCAGCACTTCATGAGGAGGGGAGAGTACTCTGACTTCCAGAGTATGATGGGAATGACTGATATCAGGTCCTGCCGCACGATCCCCATGGTAGGCAATATGATACTTAGTCTGCTGTTAACAGCCCCGCTCAAAGTAGCTTTGTGATGTCCATAATAAATCACATTGGCTCTGTGACGCTTTCCAGCAGTCTGATGTATTCAGTAATTCCTTCAACATATTCTTATTTCCTCCTAACAGCACAGAGGATCCTACAGAATGAGGATCTACGAGAGAGATAACTTCGGAGGTCAGATGCACGAGATGATGGACGACTGTGACTCCATCATGGACCGTTACCGTATGTCCGACTGCCAGTCCTGCAACGTGATGGATGGCCACTGGCTGATGTACGAGCAGCCCCACTTCAGAGGCAGGATGACTTACATGAGGCCTGGAGAGTACAGGAACTTCAGAGACATGGGCATGAGTGGCATGAGGTTCATGAGCATGAGGCGTATCACTGATATGTGCTAGATATGTTATGTTGACTAAATAAAAGTAATTTGTAATTCGTAAAACAATTGAGTGTGCTACATTTCAATATTTGGTGTTTTGTGTTTCCATCTGTAGGTATGATATAATTTAGGCCTATTATATAATAGAACTGACACCTGCCATTTGATAACTAATGTTAAGGGGGCATTCATCATCATCATTCAGACATTTCTATTTCCCAATAATTGTTTTCATTTTTACCAGAAAGATATGCATAACATTTAACTTCTACCCTATACCAGGGTATACCAAACTTGGTCCTGGGACCCACCTGGGTGGACATTTTGGTTTTTCCATTACGTATTTACCGTTTAAAAGCATTGGAATGAATGTCCTTTAGATCATATAGAGGGATTTTGATGTTAACACTAAAGCCTTGGTCAACTTGTAGAGCTAACAAACTTAGCTAATCATACACGTTGTGCTACTCCACAAACACTACTCTAATTGATTGGCCAACATCGAGCCAGTGTACAATAAACGCTAATACATATTGATACAATTTACGAAAGCTTTTCTCTCTACATAATTATACAACTCCAATTACAAAGGTGCCACGATAATTTTAGCTAAACAAGGTAAGAAAGTGTCTAGTAATTGCATATAAAAGTAAAGCCAATCATCAGTGAAAAATACAGTCAAATCAAGACAAAGTAAAAAAATACATGTAAATGAAGCAACAAAAGACTAATATAGAGACTTCAGTTTGATAAATCACCCTCCAGCCATATTATTGGTCCTGTGTGGTTCAGTTGGAAATAGTGTGGTGCTAGATTTGTTTCCCTCAGGGATTACATGTACTGAAGTGTATGCACTCACTGTAGTGTCCATCACTTTGGATAAAAGTGTCTGCTAAATAGCATTTTATTAATAATATTAAAATATGTAACATTAGCAATATTGGTGTGATTTCTATGACGCTCATGTTGTAAGTCATAGGACGATAATTGTTCATGGACAACATCCCCTTCTGTATGTTTTCAACATAATCCTTATGACAGCCTTTGTTTGTGGTTGCACTACTAGTTTCATATTTTAGATTTTCTTTTTACATTTCATGAAGACTTCCAAAAGCTCTCAGTGGCAATTTCATTGTTTTTATGTTCACATACAAAACACAAGGACATTAGTTGAAATCACTGATTGTGGGTCCAAAGCAGCAATATGTTGATGTTTAATGGCCTTGCCTCATTGGAAAACTGTGTACCAGTACTTCTTCTCAGTCCAAGTAAACAAAAAGCATTTAATGAATTTAGCTCAAAATAGAGCTTATTTCAATCCACAAAAATGTTGTGTTAGGTAGATAACCTAAAAACGGGCGGATGACCTCATTGTTAACAGATATAATAGTTTGTACTTGATGCAAAGCAGAACATTTCCTCTCTATAAAAAGCTCCCACAGAGGATATGTGAAAGATGCAGACCATGGCAGATAGCCCTTCTAGCATGCCTTTCTCTGTCATCACAATGTGTGTGTGGGATATTTAAGAAGGGAGTGGTTAATAGAGAGATGGATTAATAGAGAGGTGTGTGTGTGTGTGTGTGTGTGTGTGTGTGTGTGTGTGTGTGTGTGTGTGTGTGTGTGTGTGTGTGTGTGTGTGTGTGTGTGTGTGTGTGTGTGTGTGTGTGTGTGTGTGTGTGTGTGTGTGTGTGTGTGTGTGTGTGATTGCTTTGCTTAAATAGACCCATACTGAGTCATCACATTGTTTGATGTAGATCAGGGGAAAATGTTATGTTTTCATAACTTCAATATTGTAAAAACTATCTTAATATGGACTTTTGGAGATATAGAATAAAAAGCTAGACTTAGAATTGTCACTCACATTAATTGTGAGTGAATTAACTAACATTATGGTTCATAACACGATACTACAGAAATTGTTACAAAATTTTCAATTGTACTGAAAAATATATAAAATGTATACATTTGTTAATTTCTCTTGAGTTACAAAATGTTTTAAAAAAAGAGTTAACACTTCTTTTAAAGAAGCCTTTATGAGCACATTTAGGCAAAGCAATCATACACGCAAGCAAACACACACACACACACACACACACACACACACACACACACACACACACACACACACACACACACACACACACACACACACACACACACACACACACACACACACACACACACACACACCTCTCTATTAACCACTCCCTTCTTAAATATCCCACACACACATTGTGATGACAGAGAAAGGCATGCTAGAAGGGCTATCTGCCATGGTCTGCATCTTTCACATATCCTCTGTGGGAGCTTTTTATAGGGCAGAAATCTTCTGCTTTGCATCAAGTACCAACTATTTTTAACATCTCACATTCCCAAGATACTTTGGAGTACCAGGCGTGTTACATTGTACCGTGGAGTTTGGGTTACCAGCTGGGAAGGTTCTTATGTAAAAACACCCGCCTGGATTGACCCGGTGCTAGGCACCGATCCAGTTAGAGATCCAGTATGTAGATACTGTAGATATTTAGAGGTGTGGTGTGGAGCTAAATTTGGCACCTATTGTTTTGTTATGCCAGGTCAGGTCATTACTCTACTGTGCTGATAGAGGCCTCATGCAGTCCTTCCTCTTCCTCTGAAGAGGCAATTCGTTCACAACTAAATCAATTACCTGCTTGCCGGCCAAAAGCAACAATCTTCTCTAGTAAGGCAATCAATGTTTCTTTTTTGTTTGTTTTCTTTCAATTTTTTATTTTTCATCTCTCTACACAATCAAAAATTGCTCCATCCATGATTGTCCATCTCAAACAGAACCCCATGTTCGAATGTGGAGCTTGATGTCCAGATAGGCTTAGAGCCTTTTCATGTAACTGACTGACTCACATACGGTTGGTTGAATTTGGTGAAGAGGCTTTCGGCAACTGTTCCTCTTCTCGCCAGTGGAGGCCAGCAAAGGGTCACCACATCTCTCCTCCTGTTCTGATACAGTGATGACTATTGTCCTCTTACCCTCCTACCACTGACTGTAGTCAAAACTAAAACAAGACTTCAATGGTAAATGTACTGTACCACCAAACAATCAGTTGTTTGAACCTGTCTAATAGATGCATATACACAGACACTACTGTATGTGTAGAGGGAAAACACCAAGCATTCAGAAAGTACAGCCCTGTAGATAATTCACTATTCTCAGTGTTGATCCAAAAATAAACCCAAATGTTGTCCTGACATTTGCACAATAATTTGTATCAGTGTGAAGTCAGAAGTGCCAATGGAGACTGGGTGGTACCTAGAAAGGGTGTCACAATTACCACAACCTCACTTGTGTGTTGACCCTCACTTGTGTGTGTTGGCATCTCGCCCTTCAATGAGATAGACGCCCACATCCTGCCCCCCTCCAGGACCCTCTTCCACTGAAGCTAATGGTCCCCGTGGTCTGTACCGTCAACCTCCACATGCTGGTCACCATGGCAACAGGTTAGTGGCATGCGATAGCCCACTGTCACAGGGGAATTCCTCCATTTAACGGTTCACTTGCCAGAGACTCACATCAACACCACAGAGGGGGGGGGGGGGCTTAGCCCCAGTCCCTAGCAGCTGGTTGCTATGCTACCCCGTTGCCATGCAGAGAGTGCCATGTTTTTTTAACAGTTGGTGATGATCACCTCTCCAACAAACAGGATCACAAACACACTGACCACACACACCGTCACTATTGCATACCATTCAGAGAGAAGACACCTTGTCCCTCTTTATCCTTGTGTCACAGTAGCAAGACAGCAACTAAAGTTCCACTGATCAAGTTGAGAAGACACAAAATGACTGTGAGACACTTATGGACCAGCGTGCAGTATGACCTGACCTGACACTCTTCAAATGAAACCATTTTTGCATGCCTTATTGGATGATTTGGGGAGAAATCTAGCCTCCTCTCCATTCACACTGTGAAATGACACAAGGTTGTCATGATGAAAACCGTAGTAAATAAATAAATCATATAGTCAATAACTGCCTTCACAATGACCTTCACAACAGCAAAGTCATATGCATACACAGGCTACATAGTGCATACCATACCAATGAAGATGAATTGAAGGACAATAGATTTTTTTAAATTAAAAGACAGTTATACCCATTTCAATCGCAACTTTTGATGTGACACTGATGGCTGGCCCAAATTCTTCCAAAACAGATATACCAGAGTGGGATAAAATGATTAGCAGGATCAATTGGCATGTGCTCCGTCTCTGATGGTGCTTAGCTGGCATGGACCAATAGGAAGGATGCTGCCTGGAGCTCAAAATAAGCCTTCTATCTCCAGCACCCACAAAGGGGGGCGCCACCAATGTCATCTCAACCACCCCGGAGGTTAGTTCTTCCAAGGAAGAAAGAGAATGTCAACAGGATAAGCAACACCCGAAACTCCCCAAAATATTCAACCTTTCTTCTGCTATCTTGTGGCTAATGCTGCAACATGTTGTATAACCCACTCAGTTCAACGTGAAGGGTAATGTTGTCATGAGAGTCAACCTGATTGAATTAAACTGATTAAGGGCACACAGCCTCAATACAGTGAGCAAAGGTAATCATAAGCATTTACTAACTAGCTCCTAGATGCTAGGAGACCTCTTGTTCCTCTACTCATCTGATAGACATGTCTTAAATCCCCTAACTAGATATTGGCATAAGATCAATAGTTTATGGGAATGTTTATGTCATTGTTTTAAGATTTATCTTCATAGCCCTCAAATCTGACATAGAAACACAACAGATGATGTTAGACACATGACAAATCATTGACAAATAATGAATCCAACTGTGCTTGAGTGAGCCTTAAGGTTTGTTTACATTTTGAGCCTGTTACTAAGGCTACCGTACTGTTTAATCATGAACTCAGGAGAGGTTCACCAGGGGACAGGAAGTAAACAGCAGCAACCTGCTTTGCCATGTTGCTTTGTTGAATCCATCCAGGGAGGGCTGGCAGGGTTTCCTCTCCAGGGGCCAGGGCAAAATAAATGAACTGGGCGGGCTAGATTAATAGATAGTCAAACACCCAGGGAGATCTGACTCGGAGGGGATGAAACGTGCAGCCTTGCGGAAAGGAAATCCAATTTAGATTATTGCAGCAGTCCCCGATACCCACCTGTGGGACCTAATGGTGCTAAAAATGGAAATGCTGAAAAAAATAATAGACCTTAATAACTTGTGTGTAATGGGACTGGGGGTCTGGAACATGTGTAATCTATCCTGTGATCAAAGGAACCAACAAACGTAAACAACTTAATCATTTTGTGTGTTGCAGATGTGTCTCAGAGGAATGAAGAGGCCTACTGTGTGTGTGTGTGTGTGTGTGTGTTGTGTGTATGTGTGAGGAGACTTACACGTAATTCAATTTGGCCTCAGGTTGTATTGATGTGGGAGGATGGGTCGAAGATTCCTTAAACAGCCCATTCAATTTTTCATCAGAGTTTGCCTTTTCATCCAAGGCAGGTGGGAAGTGACATTTTGTTAGGGCTCCCTTAACTAGATATATGGGGCTCGTGACCTTCTCAGGTATTACTTTTATTAAGAGAAGCAACTTAAACCAGTAAGTCAATGTCAACTGACTGACGTTGATGGAACGGCTGCCTACTGCGTGCTGGCAGCCATTGTCTGTTGAGCGAAGTTGGACTCCGGGAAATTCCAGTATCAATTTCAAATCAAGATAGGTTGACCTTATACAGTAAAATGAAGAACAATCTATTGAAATCTACAGGGAAATACACAATGTTTAACATATCCAACAAATAATATTTAAGTAAGCACGGTTCTCTCTATTCCCTGTTTTAGATGCACTATTGTTAAGTGACTGTCCCACTGGATTTAAGTCACTTTGTACCATGTTATGACTTAAATGTAAATGTAAATGTTTTGTTTTCATTTTTTATTGTAATTATCTGCCTGCCTGGCTCCATTGTCATATTAATGCGTTCTTCTTTTCTATAACCTCTCTCTGTACTTGGCTATACTCCAGGTTATAGAGCAGATCTGCAAATGATGCTTTGACATCGTAATAAATAGAATTTGACACATTCAATACAATGTTTTGGGTGTATAGAAATGTAAAGATATATTAGTGTAAGCAGCTAACAAACAGCACAGCTTGGTTATCATAAACACAAATTGAAGGTGCTAAGAGCTGGTTTGGGACTTTCACAAAGAGGAACTGGTCATCAGTCTAAAGCATGAAATGGTTTGGAAACACTGCGGTAAAGCATTAAAATCCCATCCATTCTCTCAGGCCAGTTCAAAGCCTCAGCCAACAAATCCGACTTATCAATCACCGCTGTTTAATTCAATTAAGCATTGGCACTGAACAACTGGGAATCTAATCTATTTTGCGTTAGGCTTTTTCCTTACTTTGTCCATTACGTTGGCCTGGCACAGTCTTTTGACTCAACACATTGCATTTCAAAAGGAATGTGTCTTTCTTTGTCAGTCTGTGTATGCATGTAAATCCCAGAAGGAAGGATGTGTGTGGATACTTTGACCAGACATGTTGTCACATGATTCAAATTGGTGCATTGATTTGCATAAATATTTTAAGGGGGGGTGAGAAGGATAAGTATTCCTTAAAGAGGTTGATTTGCCACGTTATTGTTGACGGTTAATTTGTGTGCTGAAGAACTGGTTCAGTGGGTTTGCAAAAATGGCTTCAGTAAGCTTTAGTGTCTATTTTTTGGGACAGCATGGCATGTGTGTTGTGGTCCTTGGAGGACTTACAAAAATAGAATAAATACATTCTAGAACATAACTAACTTTTGTTTGAGTCCACTGAGAGGGAATAGGCCATTGTTAGGTAATTCATGTCCAACCCCAGATATATTTCGTACATTGTGTACCCATGAACGATTGGCATCTCTCAAACATAGTCCAGAGACCAAGGGAAATGGCATTCCTATCTCTGGTTTGTGATGAGGGAATCATACATTTGCATTATGATGAGAAGATAGCACAGAAATGCATCCCAGCCTCGCCTGCATGTCTCTCTTCACCTTACCTCCAGGTGCAGGCCTTCCGAACCGTTGTTGTTTGATCAACCCCTAGGACTGATCCAGATGTTTACATTCTTTCCAAAATTAAAAATAATTTGATTTATGTCTTTTAGATCTGTAGGCTACACTTGGCAGCAGGACAAGGATAATTTCTCTACCCTCTGTCAGAAGTAGAGTGTAGCTGGTGCATGAAGTCAGGCGCAGGAGAGCAAAATGAGTGAGCAATGTACTTTACTCAAACAATAAAGGCAGAAGGTAAACAAATACACTTCAATATTACCTACGGGAGGGTGACGCATGGGCCCAATAGATCAAACGGTCACGGACAGCAGACGGAACGTACAGACGTCCAGTTGGTCATTGGGGGGAGTGGGCTCTGTACGTACCGCCCACTCGATGTCGTCCAGCTCCCACACTACCGGTGCCACCAGGCAAGAGGCCGGGAGTATGGGAGTGGGATCCATGGGCCGCTCCTCTGTGTCATACATCCGGGACAGTGCGTCTGCCTTCACGTTCTGGGAACCTGGTCTGTAGGATAGGATGAAAACAAAACGGGTAAAAAACATGGCCCAACTTGCCGGGCTGAAGTTCTTCGAAAAGAAGGCACAGGGGCAGAGCTTTGGTGGATTGCCCGAGCGCTGAGAGAGCATGGCTCCTATTCCAGCCTCGGACACGTCCACCTCCACTATGAACGCCAAAGAGGGATCCGGATGAGCCAGCACGGGAGCCGAGGTAAACAGCCCTCAGCTGACCAAAAGACCTGTCCGCTTCAACTGAACCACTGCAAACGGACTGGTCTTCCCTTCAGCAGTGAGGTAATGGGAGCCGCTACCTGACCAAAGCCCTGGATAAACCTCCGGTAGTAGTTGGCAAACCCTAGAAACTGCTGCACTTTATTTACCATGGTGGGAGTCTGCCAATTACGCATGGCTGTAATGCGGTTATTCTCCATCTCCACCCCTGAAGTGGAAATGCAGTACCCTAGGAAGGAGACGGACTGTTGGGAAAACAGGCATTTCTCAGTCTTGACGTACAGACCATGCTCCAACAGTCGACCAAGCATGCTGCCCACCAGGGACACATGCTCGGCGCATGTAGCGGAGTATATCAGAATGTTGTCGATATACACCACTACACCCTGCCCGTGCAGGTTCCGGAAAATCTCGTCTACAAAGGCCTGGAAGACTGATGGAGCATTTATCAACCCGTACGGCATGATGAGGTACTCATAGTGCCCTGAGGTGGTACTAAATGCGGTCTTCCACTCGTCCCCCTCCCGGATATGAGATCCTGAGATCCAATTTTGTGAAGAAGCGCGCCCCATGCATTGACTCAATCGCACTGGCTATGAGAGGTAGGGGGTAACTGTACCTCACCGTGATCTGGTTGATGCCTCGATAGTCAATTCACGGGCGCAGACCTCCATCCTTCTTCTTCACAAAAAAGAAACTCGAGGAGGCAGGTGAAGTGGAGGGCCGAATGTACCCCTGCTCCAGGGATTTGGAGACATATGTTTCCATAGCCGCCATCTCCTCTTGTGACAGGGGATACACGTGGCTCCTGGGAAGTGCTGCGTCAACCAGGAGATTTATTGCACAAACCCCCCGTCGATGGGGTGGTAATTGAGTCGAGAGCCAATTGGGCATTTTCAGAGGGGATACGCACGGTGGAAACCTGGTCTGGACTTTCCACCGTAGTCGCACCGACGGAAACCCATAAACACCTCCCGAGCACTCCCATGACCACCACACGAGGGCACTCTGTTGCTACAAAATAGTGGGGTCATGACAGGCCAACCAGGGTATACCCAGCACCACGGGTATAAATAGCCCCGACCCCAATGGTCAACTATCTAGGATGTGAACTGGGAAGGGCATATCCACTGGAACAATAGGGATCCCTAAACTATGGGCGAATGATCTGTCAATAAAGTTCCCAGCTGCGCTTGAATCTACGAGCGCCTTATGCTGGGAATGCGGGGAAAACTCAGGAAAATGAATAAACACAAACATGTGTTTGAGGGCTCTGGGTGAGCCTGGTGCCGACTCACCTGGGGTGACACAAGAGTGCCCTGCCTGCTGCCTCGATTCCCAGAAGAACCTCTACAGCACCAACCGGCTCTGCGGCCACAGATGGTACATGGACCGGTCCCTCCTCCGATCGCCCTACGTGCAGCACTTCCCAGCTCCATGGGCGTAGGAGCTGTGGTGCTGGGGGATGGAATCGACAGATCCCGATCTGGACAGCAGGTTGTCCAAACGGATGGACAGGTCCAACAGCTGGTCAAAGGTGAGAGTGGTGTCCCTGCAGGGCAACTCCCGACGGACATCCTCGCTCAAACTACAACGGTAGTGATCGATCAGAGCCCTGTCGTTCCATCCCGCGCTGGCGGCCAGGGTCTGAAAGTCCAGAGAGAACTCCTGTGCGCTCCTCGTCCCCTGTCTAAGTTGGACGAGCCGTTCTTCGAATTAGTCCAACACCGCTTCTCCTTCCTCCCATACGGTATTGGCCCACTCCAGGGCTTTCCCTGAGAGACAGGAGACGAGGGCGGACACGATCCTTTGGCCCGAAGGAGCCGGGTGGATGGTTGCTAGGTAGAGCTCCAGCTGGAGTAGGAACCCTGACATCCCGCAGCCGTCCCATCATACCCCTTCCGAAGATCGAGCTGAATCCCACTGGGACAGTGTGAAGGAGGCGTGAGTAGTGGTGTCCTTGGTGGTGATAGCGGAGGCACTGGAGGACTCCTCTTCTCTCCCAGCGGTCCAGATTCTGCAGGACGCGATCCATGGCGATGCCGAGATGTTGTAACATGGCCGCATGCTGCTGGACGCGCTCTTCAACCCCTAATCCGGGGTTGTCTGCTCCTGCTGACTCCATATGGTTTGGTGCGTGATTCTGTCAGAAGCTGAGTGTAGCTGGTGCATGAAGTCAGGAGCAGGAGAGCAAAATGAGTGAGTAATGTACTTTACTCATACAATAAAGGCACAAGGTAAACAAATACACTTGACCAAAAACCAACGGTAAATATTACGCAAGGGTGAACACAGCACCCGTCAAAAACCAACCATAATGAACCGAACTGAACATAGAAATAATCACGCACAACAAACACGGGGGAAACAGAGGGTTACCGATTGAACATGTAATTGGAAAACCAGGTGTATAGAAAATAAAGACAAAACCAATGGAAAATGAAAGATGGATCAGCGATGGCTAGAAGACCGGTGACGTCGACCGCCGAACGTCACCCGTACAAGGAGAGGGACAAGACCTCGGCGGAAGTCGTGACACCCTCATTATATTATCACATTCATTCTGGTAATACACAATAAGTAAGAGGTAGTTGAATCAAAAGAAAAATGAAATAGTTAGGAAATAGTTAGCTTAAAGTTCCAACTTGTGACAGGCAAAGTAAGCATTTCACGGTAAGATCTACTACACCTGTTGTATTCGGGGTATGTGACAAATATAGTTTGATTTGATGGGTGAGAGGATGTTAATTTGTTAGATTGTACATTGTAGTGTTCCATCTCTATAGAATGTGGGTATTGCGATATGTGAGTATTATAGTATTTCCCACACAAAGATTCACAGAGATTACACACATCTAAAGCAGGAGTAAGCAAGGTATGTGGATCTCAGACAGATATCATCATCTTCGCTATGAGAAAACTCCATGATAAATCAAAGCAAGGATGGACCAGAAGTCAAATTAATGCCTGTATCTATCAAGAGTTAGCTTTCCTAGACAAAACAAAACTCTGAGACTACAGCAGTGTGTGTGTGTCAGACGAAGCCAGCATGACCCATTCCGAGATTGGAGACACTGGCTACGTAACCCACAAGACCTCCCTCCACTTGTGTAAATAACCTCAATTGCAATTACATAGCAGGTCCTATGTACCTACAATGTTGTTACTACAGAGTTATTCCGTAAATAATGTACATTTGATTGACATGACCTTGCATTTTACAGTATGCTACTTTGACAATGCTGCATTCATAACCAAGTGGGAAGGTGGAAATGACCAGTTGTGAAGTTGTAAATACTAGTTGGATGCGTGCACATGCTTTGAACTCATTGAGATATTCCGATTGACTAATGGCCAACAATCTACGTCAAGCATAAACTAAAAGCACAACTATCATGCTTGTAAACAAATTATAGTGTTCAAAAACCATATTAATAGATTGCTTTTAATAAATAATATTTCGTTGTTGCATCTGCTGAAAATGCTGTTATCGAGGTATCCTAATTTTCTTAGTAGGCGACGTGAGAGGTCAGCATGTGGGAGAAGTCGTAGTTCAGGGATGATAGAGTTGGAGGGGCGTTCAAGTGGGATTTTTCCCAGTCAGTATGTGGTAAATACCAATAGTTTGCAACTGCAGCCAGCAATATGGGACGTTCCTGCATGTGGGAAGGACGCTGTCTACCACTGCGAAGGACACTGTCTACCACTGGTGTACGGCTAGCTACCATTGTCACCCCCGCCCCTTCTTCTGTGGGGTTTATCGGCAGCTGATATCCAACGTTATTTATGCATTAACGCCACCTACTGCCTTCCACCTGTCCTAACATTTGCAGGAAAGCATCACCCACGCCTACTGGAGTCCTCCTTCCTAGCTAGCGGGGAAGCAGTGTCCTTTGCTCCCGCCTGCCAAACAGAACACCATGTGCTAGCTTACTAGTTAGCTAGCACACAGTGTCACTCCTGCCTGCTGTGTACTGGAGAAAACTGTGCGTGACAGGCGGGGGTGAAGGACACTGTCAACTGGTCGTCCCCTTTACTCGCCAGCCTCCCGCTAGGGTGACAGTATGTGCTAGCTTCCTAGTTAGCGACACTGTGTGCTAGCTTGTTAGTTAGTTAGCTAGCGCACGGAGTTGCCCCTGCCTCCCGCCAGCTGTGTACTGGAGAAAACTGTGTCTGACAGGTGGGGGAGAAGGACACTGTCTAAAGCACAGCATTAGGGAGGCTAGGGCAACATCGTGTGCTAGCTAACAAGCTAACTTGATAGTTAGTGACACCATGTGCTAGCTTGCTAGTTAGCTAGTGTAACAGTATAACGTTAGTCCGTCCCCTCGCCCATACCCGGGCTCGCACCAGGGACCCTCTGCACACATCAACAACTGCCTCCCACGAAGCATCATTACCCATCGCTCCACAAAAGCCGCGGCCCTTGCAGAGCAAGGGGAACCACTACTTCAAGGTCTCAGAGCGAGTGACGTCACAGATTGAAAAGCTATTAGCGCGCACCACCTCTAACTAGCTAGCCATTTCACATTGGTTACACTAGCACACGGTGTCGCCCTCGCCTCCCGCCTGCTGTGTACATGAGTCCTCCTTAGGACCAACTGGCTAAGCTAGCACACAGTGTCCTTCACTCCCGCCTCCCGAACACCTGCCCTCGCTTTCGTCAACAGAACTGCTAGAAAACAGTGCCCAACGGGGGGGGGGCTGGCTGTCACCACTGGTGTACGGCTAGCTAGCTACCATTGTCGCCCCCGCCCCTTCTTCTGTGGGGTTTATCGGCAGCTGATATCCAACGTTATTTGTGCATTAACACCACCTACTGCCTTCTATAGAGAAGAGTTCCTGCAGATTCAGGAATGCCCACGTGCAGGAACGCCCCCACATTGTGGGCTGCAATTGCACCCTTCTCGAAAATACCACCTTCCCACTTGAATTTGAACGCAGGATCTGAACACCCGCCCCCTCATGAATAATTCAGCAGCCACTCGCGCCTCATGCGACTGTATGAAAGCGTTTTCAACACACACACACACACACTTCTTAGCAATGTTTGGTCCTTCTCTTGCAGTCGCATAATGAATAGTATCTCGTTCTTCTTCACTGGGTGGTTATTATTGGAGGCAAATTGAGCGAAATTCCGGGATTTTTTCCTCCCTCAACCTGGAGTAGGAGGTACCTCAGTGGGAGAAGGACGGAACGATCGAACACGTCGAATCTTTACGCACGCTCGCGAAGGCTGTGTTGTGGTCCAGCTGCTTTCTGGAAATCTTGCTGAAACGTTAGCTAGCCATTGCACTGACGTTTATCTACGAACTGACACGGGTTTAATGGTCAGTGGGACGTTCTTGCCTCGGCTTATTTGACAGTGGAGGAGGTGAAAAAAATCAAGGTACG
Organism: Oncorhynchus gorbuscha; assembly: GCF_021184085.1. Taxonomy (NCBI): domain Eukaryota; kingdom Metazoa; phylum Chordata; class Actinopteri; order Salmoniformes; family Salmonidae; genus Oncorhynchus; species Oncorhynchus gorbuscha. The sequence continues at coordinate 20,608,537 of NC_060188.1, read as the reverse complement.
TGACAGCGAATGACAATGCTACATTTGAAACACGAAATTCGAATGAGTTGGCAGAATAACGTTAGTCCTAGCCAAATAATGTGATGTTATTTAGCGTTCTGTGTCTGCTGCACTGTTTTAGCTAGCGCTTGCTGTATATCCGCATCGAAGTGTCCCAATCATCTATTGTATTGCAGGTAGCTAGCAAACTAACATAGTTAGCATTCGCTATTTGACAACCATGTAATTTTCGAACATGTTTTTTTACTGTAGTTATATTTAGCTGGACAACCTAAAGCCACACAGTGAACAATGTGGCCATTTAGTTAAACAAAGAAACGCCTTTTGTGTATTCTTTCGCCATACGCCTCAAACTGACTTGCTGAACATCTTTGAATTTAGAATGACAGCTACCCCCTGGCTAACGTTAGTTAAATATAGAGTATGTGTATTAAGAGTCATTATGCCCTTGGTGAATTATACCATGGCATTTGCTGAATGGCTCTGTAAACCAAATGTATACATGCTTAATCTTTGTGCATTCACAACCCCCATACATTTTAAAGCAAACTGGCGCTAGGACATTGAATGCATTACTGCCATTCTGGATTATGTGTTTCTTACATTTCCAGTGGTGACAGAACTGGGTCTGGTTTCCCAAAAGCATTTTAAAGAGAAATGAAATCTCTAGCACCACGCCAACATCAATATATGCCAAATGGCGTGTTTCTGAGTTTTGTTGATGTTGGGGTGGTGCTGGAGATTATGAATATGAAGTTGAACAATTTAGAAATTGCCCTTTGAGGCTAAATTCGTCGTTCGAACCTTCGTAGGAGCAGCTAAATCTCTGAGCTGTTTCCCAAAATCATCGTTATAAACGTTGCACTTAAACGATTAATCTAACATGCTGTCCAGACCGCATGTGTGTTTGCGCCATCGCGCGCATGTTGATTTTGCACCTCTACACCAGATGCGATCAGGACAAGCAAGTTGAAATATAAAAACACTTTGGGGACAGGTCGAAAAGCATTAAACATGTACGTCAATTTAGCTAGCTAGCTTGCTGTTGCTAGCTAATTTGACATTGGGTTTTACCTGATTTAAAAATGTTATTTTACCTAACTAGGCAAGTCAGTTAAGAACAAATTCTTATTTTCAGTGACAGCAAAGGAACACTACCTTGTTCAGTGGTAAACGACAGATTTTTACCTTGTCAGCTCGGGGATTCGATCTTGCAACCTTTTGGTTACAAGTACATCTTTAAGCTCTAACCACTAGGCTACCTGCCGCCCCAGTAGAGCACAAAGTCCTGCACAAGGTCCTCTACTCCGACAATTAATCCACAGATAAATGGGTAAACCGAGTTTGTTTCTAGTAATCTCTCCTCCATCAGTCTTCTTCTTCGTTTTTGGATTTTATATGGTGGTTGGCAACCAACTTTAAAGTGCATTACCACTACCAACTATGCACTACCAACTGGACTGGAGTGTGGACCTTAGTTCATCTTTTAATCACCCACGGTGGTATATGCTATTTTTTTAGAAAAAAAAAAAAAACTTTAAATTTGCCTTAATAACAAACTTGTATGCCATCTGTAATCAAACATTGCATACAAAATAGCATGAGAAAACACTTAGAATGCATAACATATGGCAATCATATAAAACGAAGACTTAAACTTTTTCCACATTTTGTTATAGTACAGCCTTATTCTAAAATTGATTAAATAAATATAAATCCTCAGTCTGCAGACAATACCCCATAATGACAAAGCAAAAACAGGTTTTTAGTGGTTTTAGAAAATGTATTAAACTTAAACAGATACCTTATTTGCATAAGTATTCAGACTCTTTGCTATGAGACATCAAATTGGGCTCAGGTACAACCTGTTTCAATTGATCATCCTTGAGATGTTTCTACAACTTTATTCGAGTCCATGTGGTAAATTCAATTGATTGAACATGGACATGGAAATTCCCATTCCAGTCTATATAAGGTCCCACAGTTGACAGTGCAGAACAAAGACCAAGCCACGAGGTCGAAGCAATTGTCTGTAGAGCTTTCGAGACAGGATTTTGTCGAGGCACATATCTGGGGAAGGTTTCCCAAAAATGTCTGCAGCATTGAAGGTCCCCAGGAACACAGTGGCCTCCATCATTCTTAAATGGGAGAAGTTTGGAACCACCAAGACTCTTAGAGCTGACTACCCGGCCAAACTGAGCAATTGGGGGAGAAGGGCCTTCATCAGGGAGGTGACGAAGAACCTGATGGTCACTCTGACCGAGCTCTATAGTTCCTCTGTGGAGATGGTTGTCCTTCTGGAAGGTTATCCCATCTCTGCAGCACTCTACCAATCAGGCCTTTATGGTAGAGTGGCCAGACGGAAGCCTCTCTATAGTAAAATGCACATGACAGCCCGCTTGGAGTTTGTCAAAAGGCACCTAAAGGACTCTCAGACAAGATTTGTTGGTCTGATAAAATAAAGATCAAACTCTTTGGCCTGAATGTCAAGCGTCACGTCTGGAGGAAACCCGGCACCATCCCTATGGTGAAGCATGTTGGAGGCAGCATCATACTGTGGGATTTTTCTTAAGCGGCAGTTACTGGAAAACTTGTCAGGATCAAGGGAAAGATGAGCGGCACAAAGTACAGAGAGATCCTTGATGAAAACCTGCCCAGTGCGCTCAGGACCTCAGACTGGGGTGAAGGTTGACCTTCCAATAGGACAATGATTCTAAGCACACAGACAATGTAGGAGTGGCTTCGGGAGCAGTCTCTGAATGTCCTTGAGTGGCCCAGCCAGAGCCCGGACTTGAACCCGATCAAACATCTCTGGAGAGACCTGAAAATAGCTGTGCAATCCCCATCCAACCTGACAGAGCTTGAGAGGATCTGCATAGAAGAATGGGAGAAACTCCCCAAATACAGGTGTGCCAAGCTTGTAGCATCATACCCAAGTAGACTGGAAGCTGTAATCACTGCCAAAGGTGCTTCAACAAAGTACTGAGTAAAGGGTCCGAATATTTATGAATGAATGGAGAAAAATATATTTGCGTCAAATTGGCAGCCCATCCCTTATGGGATTAATTGACGCATAAACAAACATTATAATAATTCACTATGGTAATTAAATTATAATTCTTCTTCCGGTGTTCTCTGCATTGCACATCGCATATTTTTTTTAAATCAATACATAACTGTAAGGTTATCCAAACAATTGCATCCCTAGAGCAGTACAATAATATACACATACATACATGCATACCATATACAGACAAATACAGAAATCACATTTACACTTCTCTTTCAGTTTTTGCTAAACAAAAGAACTGCTTTGTCATTATTGGGTATTGTGTGTAGCTTTAAAAAAAAGATTTTAGAATAAAGCTGTATTGGAACTGCCATTTGTGCTCTGAAATTAGAACTGGGTCTGGTTTCCCAAAAGCATCTTAAAGAGAGATGTAAAATATTTTAAAAAATGACTTCATAGTCATCATCTCCAGCACCACTCCAACATCAATATATGTCAAATGACACGCTTCTATGTTTTGTTGGGATTGTGCTGGAGATTATGAATATGAAGTCGAACAATTTATAAATGTCCCTTTAAGGCTAAGTTCATCGTTGAAACATTCGTAGGAGCATAGTTAAATCTCTGAGCTGTTTCCCAAAACCATCATTATTAACGTTGCACTTGAAAATGCGTAATCTAAAACGCTGACCAGACCGCACGTGTGTCTGCGCCATCGCACGCATGTTGATTTGCCCCCACCCATACCAGACATGATCAGGACAAACAAGTTGAAATATCAAAACAAACAAAAGCATTAAACATTTATGGCAATTTAGAAAGCCTATGTAAATTACGATCGCCAGATCGGTCGTTAAAAAATATATATTGGACTGCCGTTTCGTACTATAAAATTAGTTTGATCCCCACAGTAAATTATTTTATATTTCGCTACAAATCGAGATATCCAATGAAATATTGAACCATTCTGACTACTACATTTGTCGTCACACAGGACCACGTGCTGACACAGAACTATTACGAACTGGCAGGCTACATGCACGCTCTTTGCATGTGCACCCAGCAGCGTTGGGTTGACTCTCTTAGGCAGGATGAAATCGACTACATCGATCATGATCCTTTGCTAGTTACTGCCACTTTCACCATAATCCTTAGCGGGTTTTTTGTTGTTGTCATTCTGCCCAATTCAGCAGTATGGCGCACTTCAAATTCAAATACTTCTGGCTTCATGCGTCATCGGGAGTTTTGCATAGCAATACGCGGATGATGTCAGTGCTATCACTATCTACTGGTTTTAATGTCTATGCTTGCAGGTGACAGTGGTTCAAATGATTGACAGGTGCTTTTACACCTGCATTGTTTGATGTTTGGGGTTTTAGGCTGGGTTTCTGTACAGCACTTTGAGATATCAGCTGATGTACGAAGGGCTATATAAATAAATTTGATTTGATTTGATTTGGAATGTGCGCTCAACAGTGAATTCACCTGCGCACATGCTTGGTGGCTTGACCATGTGAATAGACCTAGCAGCTGAGAATGCTTCAGTAGGCTACTGTACAATCATTCTTTGACGTTCAGTGATCAATTATTCACTCAAACGATTCTATGCGACCTCCTTTATTCCCAAAACTTTTCCTCAATCACTCATCTTTCTTGAGGTGACTGTTATGGATAGGAAACCTACAGTAGAGATGTCCATGGACACTGACATGGGGACCCAATATTTGGGTTTGTTTACTTATTCTGCTAATCCAGTTTCCAAACAGCAGTCTCCAGACAGCTGCAGTCTCCAAACAATTGCCTCATGGTGACGCCATAAAATGAGGTAGCCTAAAATCAATAAGATGAGGTTAGTTTGTATTTTGGGTGAACCATCCCTCTAAACAGCTAAAGCCCCCTTTCTCCTACTTATAAACATTGTTGGGCCATGAATCAAATACTGTCAGACAGCCTACTGGCTATGCTATTTTAACTAAAACACAACCCAGATTAAATAATCACAGTTGGCCAGTGCCTCCAGGGTGAGATTTTTTATGACTGACATGTAGCAATTTCTTTGTAACTTTCATTTACGTGCCGGAGGGCGGCTGTGGAAAAGTGATTAGGGAAATGATGTGCAGTCTAGGGTTGGGGGCTTTAGCAAGGTACTTCACAGAAATAGAGCCAGCTGTCGCAGCAGACAGCAGCAATGATGAAATTGTCCCAGATTGGGGTGTCTGTTTTGGGGTGTCTGTTGAGGAAATGGCAAAATCATAATTCAGTTCAGCCAATTGATTTACCGGCTGGAGTGGCTGCTTGGATCTTTATGATGAACGAGTATGGAAGGGCCTTAGCAAAACAATAGTGAATTGGGAACCCACTAGACCAAGTGAAAGGTTTTATGACATTGACTTACTTTTATTAATTCTACCTTTTAACATGCAGTAAGTGAAAAGATTTTGTACAGAATGCTGAGGGAAGCCAATTAGATCTGATGTAGAATAAATGTGACTTTGGCAAGTAGCCTAGTTCCAGCATCCCCGAGCAATGTAATTTTTCAAAGTTGCTAGTCTTGATGCCATAGGCCTACTTGCATTCTTTATTTTTATATACACTGCTCAAAAAAATAAAGGGAACACTAAAATAACACATCCTAGATCTGAATGAATGAAATATTCTTATTAAATACTTTTTTCTTTACATAGTTGAATGTGCTGACAACAAAATCACACACAAATTATCAATGGAAATCAAATTCATCAACCCATGGAGGTCTGGATTTGGCGTCACACTCATAATTAATGTGGAAAACCACACTATAGGCGGCTCAAACTTTGATGTAATGTCCTTAAAACAAGTCAAAATGAGGCTCAGTAGTGTGTGTGGCCTCCAGGTGCCTGTATGACCTCCCTACAACACCTGGGCATGCTCCTGATGAGATGGCGGATGGTCTCCTGAGGGATCTCCTCGCAGACCTGGACTAAAGCATCTGCCAACTCCTGGACAGTCTGTGGTGGATGGAGCGAGACATGATGTCCCAGATGTGCTCAATTGGATTCAGGTCTGGGGAACGGGCGGGCCAGTCCATAGCATCAATGCCTTCATCTTGCAGAACCCCCACCTGTGGACGTCGGGCCCTCATACCACTCTCATGGAGTCTGTTTCTGACTGTTTGAGCAGACACATACACATTTATGGCCTGCTGGAGGTCATTTTGCAGGGCTCTGACAGTGCTCCTCCTTGCACAAAGGCGGAGGTAGCGGTCCTGCTGCTGGGTTGTTGCCCTCCTACGGCCTCCTCCACGTCTCCTGATGTACTGGCCTGTCTCCTGGTAGCGCCTCCATGCTCTGGACACTACGCTGACAGACACAGGAAACCTTCTTGCCACAGCTCGCATTGATGTGCCATCCTGGATGAGCTGCACTACCTGAGCCACTTGTGTGGGTTGTAGACTCAGTCTCATGCTACCACTAGAGTGAGAGCACCGCCAGCATTCAAAAGAGACCAAAACATCAGCCAGGAAGCATAGGAACTGAGAAGTGGTCTGTGGTTATCACCTGCAGAACCACTCCTTTATTGGGGGTGTCTTGCTAATTGCCTATAATTTCCACCTGTTGTCTATTCCATTTGCACAACAGCATGTGACATTTATTGTCAAACAGTGTTGCTTCCTAAGTGGACAGTTTGATTTCACAGAAGTGGGATTGACTTGGAGTTACATTGTGTTGTTTAAGTGTTCCCTTTATTTTTTTGAGCAGTGTGTGTGTGTGTGTGTGTGTGTGTGTGTGTGTGTGTGTGTGTGTGTGTGTGTGTGTGTGTGTATATATAAAAAAAAAAATGAATCCTGTTTTCTCACCAATGTTGCTGCGACTCCCATATGGGAGAAGTGAAGGTCGAGAGCCGTGCGTCCTCCGAAACCCAATCCAAGCTTCTTGACACAATACCCACTTATCCCGGAAGCCAGCCGCACCAATGTGTCGAAGGAAACGCCGTGCACCTGGCAACCATGTCAGCATGCACTGCACCCGGCCCGCCACAGGAGTCGCTAGTGCGCGATGGGACAAGGACATCCCTGCCGGCCAAACCTTCCCCTAACCCGGGCGACGCTGGGCCAATTGTGTGCCGCCCCATGAGTGTCCAGAGCCTGGACTCGAACCAGGATCTCTAGTGGCACAGCCTTAGATTTTTTTTTCCCCCTAAGCTTATTGCTCTAATAAGCTCTTCTGACTGAGGTTAAATGGGTTTTCCTCAAATGTCTGAAGAGAATGCAGTCTCAGGAAGCACCTCTCCTGCAAAGAGTGCACTACCACTAACACCTGGCTGCTACCAAGATATACTGCTCTGATGGGAAAGTAAAGTCAACACAACTAAGACAGTTGTGCCAGGTGTTACAAGCAATTTAATGCGTCTTAAAAATGTCTGAAACCATTTTCTAGTAGATTGTTATGAAACAACGTAAGATTGATTTAGATGTTTTTTTTATACCTCAGTTGCAGCCCAATCATAGCCTAGTAGAGTATTTGATTGATACATATAAATGGATTCTTTGCACAACATTATATTCATCCCATTGCTCCCAAGCCTCCCACCTCAGGTTTATCTTACTGGCTGCCTGTTTGTTAGACTCATGCACACCTTTCTCCCTTTGCTTTGATTGGGATGAGATTATCAATGGTCACAGTTGTTTCACCTTTTGGTGTTTGCTGCAGTGATAAGATGGTTGAGAATCTGACATGCAAGTAGATTTTACTCTTGAGTCACATTTGGAGATGGCATATTGCTGTGCTTAGCACAGTATGATGGACTGTATGTTTGAGCAGCAGGTTTGGCTTGTCCTACTCTTCCGAAATGGGCTTTCAATATATTTGGCTGAATACTGTTATAGGACATTCTTTCTCAGAAGTTTTCCCATTTATGTCATTTATTACATAACGTTATTAAGGAATTGGCTGCCTATGCATCCAAACTATGGAAGGACAATTGACATCTCTCCTTAAAAATGTTTGTGTGGAATCACAATAAAGGGATTGTAACTGACTGTAACCATCAACATAACCTAAAGAGGTCTTTCAAGTTCAAAAAGCAGCAAAGTTGTTGTAAGTGACTTTTTTTTGTAGTTGAATCCAGGCCAACTTGTAAGAGAGCCTGACCCCCTGACTCTCAATTACCCACAACCTCCTACAGGTGGGCTCTCTGCTGTCGCCTGGCTCTTATCTCCATGCCCAATTTTACTTCATTCAGGACACAATTCAGCTGGCCCCATAGACAGACTAGGAGGGGGGGGGTTCGGCGTCTGGCCCTTTTTTTTCTCTCTAGTCTAGGGCTATGCAGCATGCATTCCTGTGGGCTAGATTTAATTGTCAGTGCCTCTCAACTAGTGCTAATAATATCAAGGAGACTAACGAGGAGGCCAAAAGTTCCTGTTGAGACCACACATCAGGGTCAGTAATGCTTTGTTTGCTGTGTGTGTGCGTGCGCATGTCTAACGTTTGTTGTTTCTTCTATGTGGGCCAACATCAATCTGGTTCCAAGATACCAACAGACAAGACTTTTGGTTACAATGCTGTATTATTTCCTGACATCGGATCCTGAGTCACCATCCTGAGTGAGAGAGAGAGAATGTTTGGATTATTTGGGGTTACTAAAGCACAGACCAATACCCCTCTCTTATAATAATATAAGAATTGGCCCTAGTCAACCAAACTCGGTTTCTTGTTTCAATTGCCAAAGATTTTTGTGTTGCCACACAGTTAAGGTGGCATTTCTCAGTAGTAGAGATGACCAGGGACGTTATCTTTATAAGTGCGTGAATTGGACCATTTTCTGTCCTGCTAAGCATTCAAAATGTAATGAGTACTTTTGGGTGTCAGGGAACATGTATGGAGTAAAAAGTACATTATTTTCCTTAGGAATGTAGGGAAGTAAAAGTTGTAAAAATTATAAATAGTAAAGTACAGCTACCCCAAAATACTACATAAGTAATACTTAAAAATTTTTTTTTTTTAACTTAAGTACTTTGCACCACTGAACCCTGCTAATTGATAGTCCCATTGTTTGCACACATTTAGTTGTGGACTTCAAGAGAATGCTGAGTTACCTTGCATGTTGACATATAAGTGGTTCCATTGTATCCTCTTCTTCCTCAGTAAGCAATATCAAAACAACTTGATTTGAAGAAGTGTTGACTTGCACCATAAGAGCTCAGCTGAATGATGGGGGGAAAATAATTCAGCTAGCGTCAGACAACCAAGTCTCTGGTGCAGTACAATTTAAATGGACCACTGAACAATACTGTTTACACTACAGCAAGTAATGTGTCACCTGCAATGCAGAGGGGAAAATCCAAGTCTCCTCATTTACAAAGCCTTAGTTGTTCTCCTTTTTGTCTTTTTTACATGTTAAAATGACGCCAACTCAAGCTCAGGATTAGAACAAAAATAAACGGTAGTGTCATCTGGCGTATGTTGCACCTAGCACTGCAGGTAGACTGAAGAGGAGTATCTTACAGATCCTTTCTGGCAACCTCACCCCCAGGTTTACTCGGTCTCTAGCTCAGATTTCCAGGACGCCACTGAAGTCCCAGAACATGTCATCTCCAATGGAGTGTGCCACCAGGGCCTTCTGATCTGATTAGATGGCTGTTTTGACCCCATTCCTCTCTCCTATTCCCCTCTCCCGAGGCCATCATCTCATTCACGACATCCATGCCATGGTGCCACCTCGTCTTCAGAGACCTCGTACATGTACTGAACAAAAATATGATTGCAACAATTTCAATGATTTTACTGAGTTGGCAATATAAGGAAATCAGTCAATTGAAATACTATTCATGTACATGTAGGCTTTGTGGTGGAAGCAGTTCAGGATCCTTTTGGAAGAGGAGTTGTCGTGCCCTCTTCATGACTGTGTTGGTGTGTTTGGACCATGATAGATCCTTAGTGATGTGGACACCGAGGAACTTGAAGCTCTTCGCGGTCGAGACTTTTCTATCAACAACTTCCTCTCTGAATTTTTTAAAGTCTTGTTTTCTCACACCAGAAAGAAATAGCTAATATGGCTATTTATATCTCTAATAATATCTCAAGCTAACATGACTCCTGCTTGTGAGTAAAGAAAGACTGGGGGTACTGTTTCTTAGCTCAATTGCAGCCACTGTTTTGATAGAAATGGTCCTACAGATCCACCCTCTGAACTCAATACAAAGGAGTCTGCGGGAAGAACAAACTGGACAGGTCTTAAATTGTCCTCATCGGTCTTTCTAAGTTGTTACATTGGACAGTACCTTTTATTTTTTTACCAGACATATTGCTGTCACTTCTAAACACCTTGCCTGTGGGGGTTTGCATGGTGGTTGGCATTGCAATATTAACATATGTTGCTTGACCAGATAGACTATGTTGGATACTATTTATAAAATTACTGGAGTGCATAGAATTTTCTTCCAGATGTATATTGGCCTAGCCTACATTTAAACTGAAGCACTTCAGTGCCTTCCTTTCCCCTTGCACTTGAATATACAACCTCTCCATGGCTCTGAATTACTTCCATTTGAAAAGCTGATTTATAGATAATCTGTTATTGATTTCAGAACATCATGCACCAGGTAAGGCTGTGTGTGCGCACATTTTGTGTGTGTTTTTGTATGTTTTCTTTTTAAAGAGGCTACTCAGACGCTCTGCTTCCTGATCATTAAAGAGCAATCTTGTGTAATCCTGTGGAAGGCTATCTGTGGTGCATCTGGAGGCTACACTAATCTGTGATGATTGGTCGTACTCAGTATGAGAACACAATCAGTTTTGAATGTTGTTCTAGAGAAACATCTAATCCGATAGCCTATTTCTCTTTTGGGTGTAAGTTTCAGCCTCGATCTCAATTTGTAAATATGTTCTCCAAATGGGTAATTATGAGCTCATGTATTGATTCTTTCATCTGCACCTCTCTAATTCTCTCTGACGGACAGGCCTAAACAGCAAGCATCTAGCCCATGTTTTGTCGGTGTTTGCGGTCTTCGAAATCTGAGCTTTTCGATCTTCACCCGACTTCACATCCCCTTCAACCTTCTCCTGAAGTAACAACAAAATAAATATAAACTTCTCAAGATGGCCATTATTTATTTTCCCCTCCATTTTATAGAGCTGACCCCGAATATCTGTTTTCAAATCAAATTGTATTGGTCGTGTACACATTTTCCAGATATTATTGCAGGTGCAGTGAAATGCTTATGTTTCTAGCTCCAACAGGGAAGTAATATCTAACAAAACAATACACACCGTCTCAAAACACTGGCCGGAATATAAATATACTCTTTCCATGACATAGACTGACCAGGTGAATCCAGGTGAAAGCTATAGTCTCTTTATTGATGTTACCTGTTAAATCCACTTAAATCTGTGTAGATGAAGGGGGGGAGACAGGTTTAAAGCATGATTTTTAAACCTTGAGACAATTGAGACATGGATTGTGTGTGTGTGCCATTCAGAGGGTGAATGGACAAGACAAAATATTTAAGTGCTTTTGAAAGGGGTTCGGTAGTAGGTGCCAGGGCACCTTTTACCAGGGCAAAAGGGGGTGCAACTCAATATTAGAAAGGTACACTCAGTGGATATGTAGATAATTGTGTGTATGGACAATATATGAGTAGAAAAGGTGTGTACTGCAGTAGTTATATAGGATGAGTGTTTTACCAATAGACATCTGTTTCCTTTTGCAGATAATCAGACACTGACATGATCCCCAAACAGACAGCTGTTATAATTTTCGGTAGCACCGTCCGAGTATCTGCTTTAGTGGTCCCCTGCAAGATTGAGTTGTAAAGAGCAGGGCTGGATGATTACATCTCTATATTACGGCATACGCTGCACTATGCTAGACACAGTGCACACATGGGATTCTTGTCTGTTCTATGAAGGAAAACCATATCATAGTGCTGAAGATTGGATAGAGAGAAAATGTCTTCAAATCAGGTTCAGTGAGTGGATGCGCCACCGTGCCATGCTGTTTTTAGGTTTAATACCTCACATGGGCATGGAACCTAATTGCTTTATATGATGGCCTTCACTTTCAGCCCATTACCCTGCATAAAATGGATGAGTTTTGCCTCCTATCTTTCCTCCCACATCTACATAATGTGACCATTTGTGCCTGGTGCTAGGAGATGGCCATTGTCCATATACACTGGCAACCCGCATTGACCACTGCTCCCCATTCCGTCCCCTCATTACAGAGGTAATAGCACTAGACTCTGTCCCCTGAGCACACAGCCTTCCATACGTTTCTCATCAGCTCATTCCCACCAAGCCTTCCATAAGCCTCCAGTGATCATTGACTTTGAACTACCTCCAACGAGCCCATATGATCAGCACGGCCTGTTTATTATGCAGGTTTATAGGGGGGGGGGGGGTGAGCTCCACCACGTTCCCATTCTGTCGCTTCCGCTGGAGACGGGGAAGGAAAAGGGGAAGGAAAAGAGGAGACAATCTACTGAAATTCAGAGTAGAGGTAGGATCTGGGCTCTTTCAGAAGCCTTTGTTTTTCATTGCTGCATTTCTCTCTTCATACCATCTATACCTAACACTAGATTACAGAAGAGTGATGATTTTAATCTAGGCTATATTACTGCTATAGCTAACGTATGTAGCATCTCCACCGTTTGTCTATATGAACGGGGGAAAGCCAGTCAGTTCTGTATCTCCTGGTGGAGTGGAGCAGTGACCTCCCACTGTGGGGCTGGTGGATTCCTGCACTCTAGTGTATAATTAATGAGATTGTAGCAGGGACAGGGAGGGGGCCAACATACAATACCCAGACAGAGATACAGAACAGAGAGAAGATTGGCAAATATGGACTGAAAAGAATGGGAGAGGGTAAAAAGAAAACAGTCCCAAAAACATGGTGGAGGAGATGGAGAGCTTAGTGCTGTAATGGAGGTTCATGGGCTGAGTTACAATTGGCCTACAATACATAGCTCTTTAAACAGTGGAGACTTCTCCTCCATAGAATGCAGGCAGGTCTGACAACAGCCAGCCCCATAGGCAGAAAACTATCTTAAAGTATTCACCAGGTGTTTATACAAGAAGACACCATTCTGTGTGTGTCAACCTGTTTCTGCTTTAGGGTGTAGCCCTCCTACAGTAGGAGAATAGACAGATGTAGGCTATACCCTCTGTTTACTCTACCTGTTCCTAAAACCGGCTTCTGGTGGACTGCACAAAGAGGCATATGTTGTCCTTCTACTGTTTATGTAACAGCTGCTGCTTTATCAGTCATTTATCTAATTTATTCCCTGCAATAGCCTATAGCCTACTTGGAAAGAACCATACAGATTTTCAAAGAAACATCATAGTATGTACCATACTACCATTATATGAATATTAACAGTGCTACAGTAAAGACTGTGGACATTGGCCAACAGGCTGTGGATCTACAGTATAGACCAGGGGTAGGCTACTAGATTGAACCACGGGAGATTTTTGTCGTTGCGGCTGTTCAGGGGTCCAGAACATGATTATAATAATTTGTACACTGCAAATTCACCACAACTAAGTCCAAAAAGAGGTTGTATTTGAAAATAATAATTTCATACCTTGATTACGTTGCTATATACAGTTGTAGTTCGGGGCGGCAGGGTAGCCTAGTGGTTAGTGTTGGACCAGTAACCAAAAGGTTGCAAGTTCAAATCCCCGAGCTGACAAGGTACAAATCTGTTCTGCCCCTGAACAGGCAGTTAACCCACTGTTCCTAGGCCGTCATTGAAAATAAGAATTTGTTCTTAAACTGACTTGCCTAGTTAAAATAAAGGTAGTCAGAAGTTTACATACACCGTAGCCAAATACATTTTAAACTCAGTTTATCACAATTCTTGACATTTTAATCCTGGTAAAAAAAAGTCCCTGTTTTTGGTCAGGTATTCTTTATTTTAAGAATGTGAAATGTCAGAATAATAGTAGAGAATTATTTATTTCGGCTTTTATTTATTTTATTACATTGCCAGTGGGTCGGAAGTTTACATACACTCAATTAGTATTTGGGTGCATTGCCTTTAAATAGTTTAACTTGGGTCAAACATTTCAGGTAGCCTTCCACAAGCTTCCCAAAATAAGTTGGATGAATTTTGGCCCATTCTTCCTGACAGAGCTGATGTAATTGAGTCAGGTTTGTAGGCCTCCTTTACTCGCACACACCTTTTCAGTTCTGCCCACAAATGTTCTATTGGATTGAGGTCAGGGCTTTGTGATGACCACTCAAATACCTTGACTTTGTTGTCCTTAAGACATTTTGTCACAACTTTGGAAGTATGCTTGGGGTCATTACCCATTTGGAAGACCCATTTGAGACCAAGCTTTAACCTCCTGACTGATGTCTTGAGATGTTGCTTCATTATATCCAAATAATTCTCCTGCCTCATGATGCCATCTATTTTGTGAAGTGCACCAGTCCCTCCTGCAGCAAAGCACCCCCACAACATGATGCTGCCACCCCCATGCTTCACGGTTGGGATGGTGTTCTTCAACTTGCAAGCATCCCCCTTTTTTCTCCAAACATAACAATGGTCATTATGGCCAAACTGTTCTATTTTTGTTTCATCAGACCTGAGAACATTTCTTCAAAAAGTACGATCTTTGTCCCCATGTGCAGTTGCAAACCGTAGTCTGGCTTTTTTATGGCGGTTTTGGAGCAGTGGCTTCTTCCTTGCTGAGCGGCCTTTCAGGTTATGTCGATATAGGACTCGTTTTACTGTGGATATAGCTTCTTTTGTACCTGTTTCCTCCAGCATCTTCACAAGGTCCTTTACTGTTCTGGGCTTGATTTGCACTTTTCGCATCAAAGTACGTTCATCTCCAGGAGACGGAACGCGTCTCCTTCCTGAGAGGTATGTCCTAACCGACTTGCAAAAACTATAGTTTGTTAACAAGAAATTTGTGGGGTGGTTGAAAAACGAGTTTTAATGACTCCAACCAAAGTGTATGTTAACTTCAGACTTCAACTGTGTGTATGCATGCATGTATACATGCATGCTGCCACCAGCAGGTTCGTACCAATCCAGAAAGAGCCACAGCAGCATTGTAATGCACGACCACGATGAAAGCTCTTCTTCAACTTGCCTCATCTCTGATTCTTGTTTCTCAGCCTGGTTGGATGATGGAAATGGCTTTAGGAATCAGCTCTGAATTACCCATCATTCATCTCCAGGGTGGTTTTCAATAATTTCTCAATCAACTGGCCCTTGGCTGGTCTGCCCAATCAGCTCTGAATCACCAGGTTTTGTAGCTTCTGGGCTGCAGAGTTCCTTCTCTTCTGGATCAATATGGACATTACTGTTGTTATGAAAGGTACCCCTAATGAATGCTGGTGTTTATCAGATCCTGGTCTTTGAGGCCTGAGGCTGAACTTAAGATGTAGGTCAGCAACTTCAGAACTACAGATTGAAGGGATATTTTCCCAAAACCATTATGTAAATGAGGTATGGTCAATTCAGCTGAAACAGGCTGCATGTTATTGTTTTGGATAAAGCGAGAACAATACTCCTTTTGAGGCATCTGAAACTAGGTTGCACCAATAATTCTACTATTTGTGTTCATTTGCATCACTGTCAATGACATACTTGTATTTTGAAGGCAATACTCAAATTCCACTTGTGCCTAATCCTTATTGTGGCTAGCTTTACAGCACACAACCTGGTCCGGTGGAGCCTCATTAGCCAGATGAAGCTAGCTGGCTGCTAATAATGTTAGCTTTGGGCAACCGGTTCAACCTGTCTGGGAACGGGGTTCCGCTTCCGCCAGCGGATCCCCTCGCCAACAGCAAATGTAATTGCAGGGCGCCAAATACAAATCAACAGAAGTCTCATAAATCTAATTTCTCAACATTACAAGTATTAGGCAGCATTTTAAAGATACAATTCCCGTTAATCCAACCACAGTGTCTGATTTTTAAAAAGCTTTACAGTGAAAGCTCCACAAACGATTATGTTACGTCACCACCAAGTCACAGAAAAACCCAGCCATTTTTCCAGCCAAAGAGAGGAGTAGCAAAAAGCACAAATGGAGAGAAAATGAACCACTGACCTTTGATCTTCATTAGATGACACTCATAGCACTTCATGTTACACAATACATGTATGTTTTGTTCGATAAAGTGCACATTTATATCCAAAAATCAAATTTTACATTGGCGTGTTACGTTCAGTAGTTCCAAAACATGCGGTGATTGAGCAGAGAGCCAACATCAATTGACAGAAATACTAATTATAAAAAGTGTTGATGAAAATACAAGTGTTATGCATGAAACTTGAGAGAAACTTCTCCTTAATGCAACTGCTGTGTCAGATTTTTTTTAAATTACAGAAAAAGCATACCATGCCATAATCTGAGTACGGAGCTCAGAGCCCAAACCAGCCAAAAGAAATATCCGCCAATAGCATTGTAAATATTCACTTACCTTTGATCTTCATCAGAATGCACTCCCAGGAATCCCAGTTTCACAAATGTTTGATTTGTTCGATAAAGTTAATCATTTATGTCCATATACCTCCTTTTGTTAGGGCGTTTGGTAAACAAATCGAAACGTGCGTGCAACTTCCAGCGGAAAGGTTGGACAAAAATTCCCAAAAGTTATATTACTGGTCGTAGAAAAATATAAAAATGATGTATAAAATCAATCTTTAGGATGGTTTTATCACAAATGTTCAATAATGTTCCAACTGGAGAATTCAATGGAACGGGAGCTACCTCTCATGTGAATGCGCTTGACTGACCTCGTGACTGCTGGCAGACCTCTGACTCATTCCCCTCTCATTCAGCCCCCTTTCATAGTAGAAGCATCAAACAATGTTCTAAAGACTGTTGACATCTAGTGGAAGCCTTAGGGAGTGCAACATAGCCCCTCTTGAAGATACAGTGGGATATTGGTTGAGTTGAAAAACTACAAACCTCAGATTTCCCACTTCCTGTTTGGATTTTTTCTCAGGTTTTTGCCTGCCATATGAGTTCTGTTATACTCAGACATCATTCAAACAGTTTTAGAAACTACTTCAGAGTGTTCTATCCTATACTAATAATAATATGCATATATTAGCATCTGGGAATAAGTAAGAAGCAGTTTACTCTGATGCCCCCTATCCAGTGAAATACGGAACCGTTCCGTATTTTATCAAACGGCTGGCAACCCTAAGTCTAAATATTGCTGTTACTTTGTACAACCTTCAAAGTTGTCATAATTATGTAAAATTCTGGCAAATTCGTTTGCAACGAGCCAGGCAGCCCAAACTATTGCATATACCCTGACTCTGCGCGCAATGAACGCAAGAGAAGGGACACAATTTCCGTAGTTAATATTGTCTGCCAACATGAATTTCTTTATCAAAATATGTAGGTTTAAAAAATATATACTTCTGTGTATTGAATTTAAGAATTGATGGCATTGATGTTTATGGTTAGGTACATTCGTGCAATGATTGTGCATTTTTCACGAATGGGTTTTTGTTAAATCATCCCTCGTTTGGTGAAGTAGTCTGTGATTCTATGATAAATCAACAGCCACCACATTGATTATATGCAACGCAGGACAAGCTAGTTAACCTAGTAATATCATCAACCATGTGTAGTTAACTGGTGATTATGTGAAGAGATTTTTTTTTGTTATAAGATAAGTTTAATGCTACCTAGCAACTTACCTTTGCTCCTTGCTGCACTCGTGTAACAGGTGGTCACCCTGCCACACAGTTTCCTTGTGGAATGCAATGTTATCGGCCAATATATTGGAGGACATCCTTCGAGTTGGGATGCACACCATTGTTACGGCTACATTTACTGTGATATACTTAGAGCTCAATGCAACTTTAATCAGAGGCCTTTATCACATTCCTCACTCTTCTTGCTCACTGTTACTGTTTGTTACATTTACTTTCAATCTACTAGGCCCATTTTCTATCATTGTTTTTCTCTCAGGCACTTAAGCCCTAAAGATACCATGCGCAGACCTGTAGGATGAGTCATACAGTGGATTTTGTGTGTGTGTGTGAATGTAGCACTGTGTATTGTCTACATAAGTGCAGGAAGCACTGCCTGATAAGAAAGAAAAGATAAATGAATAACCTGGGCCAAACCATGCCCTCGCACTCCACAGTGAGAGAAATCATAATGTTCCTCTACCCATGTCTGTTTGCTGGAATCTGTTTATTAAACAACCTGCTCCCTGTCTCTCTAACTCCTCTACCCTCCTCTCATTGCCTCACCATCCTCTCTTCCTCCTCCTCCTTGTGGGCTGACAGTAATGGAGAGAGGCAGTCACTCCGGTTTAAAACCACCTCCAAACAGAGAGATGGAGATGAAATTAAGATTAGAGAGGAGAGGTAGACAGTGAGGACACGGGCTGATCATTCTGCCTGGACTGGAATCAGTAGGGTAATAGCCAGAAGGGACCTGGAAGGCACCAGCATGGAGCCGCTGCAGCCTGTACTGGAATTGATCTCCCAATATCTATTTAATCTCTGCTTTATGGTGCTGGCTGTGTCAAACCTTGGTGAATTTGCTGATTCTGCAGCGTGCTCACTTCATCAACACTGTAGTCAAACAGCTGACCAATCTGATACGAAGATGTCTTTGCCAGCCCGCAATGGACCTCTTTGATATGACGATACATTAACTTTGAGAGTATGCATTTATCATAACTAGAACAGAGAAACGGAGGGCTCTACCGCAAGCTGTCACTAGGAATCTTTGATGACTTTCTGTTGTAGGCACAAAATATTTTTTGATATAGTGCAAACACCCATAGGCTTATGTGCGTTATGGGGGTACATTTGTTTTGGCTTTTTTGTAGCTGTGTCATGCTTTACTGGTATGACAAGAAAAAGATATACATGCAGTGTCTGAAGCCAGCACTACAAACAACAACACCCTGTTGGCCCTCAGACACATTGCTCCGATAGAAGCAGAGCAGAGACATGGCGAGCAGCATATCTTGTGTGTGTGTGTGTGTGTGTGTGTGTGTGTGTGTGTGTGTGCACTTTAACAAGATGGTAAAACTGGAGTTTCTTACCAAGGCTTACAAGCAGTATTAGCCCCAGGGCAGATAACATCTGTAGTGGCTCAAGTCACCACTCAAAGGCTGCCTTATATTCTCTCTTGCTCTCTCAAAACAGTGGCTCCTAAGAAGCTCTGGCTAGAGTTCTGTTCAGGGGAATCGACAAGCTAACATGAGGCCAGGGCTTTTTCGTTTGGTTTTTACTCGCTTTAGGCTACATCCCTCATTTTCTTGGCTGTTGTTCTCTGAGCACGAGTGAGGGATTGTTCAGCGTTGTACCCAAGAGATTTTAAAGCTTGGTTTGACTCTGAGTCAAATGAAATGATACAGGAGGACAAATGATCTGTTATGAAGGCAGATGGACTGAGCCTTCCAACCAGGCAGACACAAAGAGGGCCCTGATGATATTCTCTGGCCATACATAATAGCTAGGCCTATTTCCATTGATATGTAAAAATGGTTTTGTCCTGTTTTGGAACATGGACTAGTATTAGATTCGTATTACTGTTGCTTTGTTCCCTCAGCCACTAGCATTGGGCACAGGCTAAGAAGGCTTAGGGGTGCGATCCTATCATCCCTACTCTCCTCTTGTATGTAGAGATTAGCACACTGACACACATTGCTGGCTTGCCTCGTTTCAGCTATAAACTCAATCAATGAGGGCTGTTTACCTTGACACATACACTCCCCTACATATTTATTTGGACAATGAAGCTAAAACATAAATTTTTCTCTGTACTCCAGCATTTTGGATTTGAGATCAAATGTTTCATATGAGGCTACAGTATAGAATGTCACCTTTTTTATGTGAGGTATTTTCATGTATATCTGTTTTAGAAATACCATAACCCCTCCCAAAGAAATTTGAACCTCCCATGTTATTGTTAATGGTGAGGTTAGCATGTCTTTGGGGGTATAATTTTGCATCTCCTAACCTTTGCACTAATCATTAGTCAGGAGTCATTCATTCATTTATTTATTGAACCTTTTATTTAACTAGGCAAGTCAGTTAAAAACAAATTCTTATTTACAATAACGGCCTACCCCGGCCAAACCCTAACCCGGACAACGCTGGGAAAATTGTGTGCCGCCCTATGGGACTCCCAATCACAGCCGGTTGTGATACAGCCTGGAATCTAACCAGGGTCTGTAGTGACGCATCTAGCACTGAGATGCAGTGCCTTATACCGCTGCGCCACTCTGCATTCATGATTATAGCATCCACATTAAGTGTTCAAAAATATTCTATTCACATTAAAAGTGACTCCAAAATGAGCTAACTTCAAATGAATCTAACAAGTTTGTAGAGTTACAAGCTTGATGTAATCATTGCGTGTTAGGAATATTGGAGCAAATACTAAACTTTCGACTACTTTAATACACGTAAATTTTTCCTAATACTTATGACAACTTCAGAAGGTCAAGTGCTTTCATTTGTAAATGGTGAAACATATGTATGAAAATAGCCTAAAATAAAAGGGGACATTATGTACCCTCGTATGAAACATTCTGGATTTGAGATCAAATGTATGTTTCTGCTTCGCTGTCCAAATAAGTACGAAGTGTATGAACAGACACGAGATGCACTCAAATATAGAAAATGGGTTGCTTAAGACTGATATTGCAGCTTTCACTCTTGCTGATGCGCAAGTCTGCACTCTCATAGGCCATTTATTTATAGACATATTAGCCTAAGATGTTTCAGACTTCATGACTCTTCTCAGAATGATTTAAACATTAGAATCAAGGCATAGGCAGATGATGCAATTTATGTGTGCCATTTTGGAGGCATAAATATACATGGGATTAGGCCTACATTTTCCTCTTAGAAGAAATGCAGTTAAACATCATCCTGGACAGAGTATTAGAGATAAATGTATTTTCATCTTTATCGGTGTCTCTCGACGTGACACCGGCTCTCTTCTTTAAAGCCTTTTCCTCAGGGGCTATAGAAATGTAATTTTCTTCTGAATATCTTTCTTTCTCTCTCTTCCAATCTCTCTCCCTCTTCCGGATGGTGGATTTTGTCCTTGCTAGGGCACAGTGCTCTCTGCTGTTTCAGCACACGGTGCTGGCTAAAAATACCCCTCCACCCCTCTGGTCCAGCATCCAATCCTCAGCGTGGGAGTGGGAAGAGAGAGTAGGCTGCGTTTCGCCCTGGGTTGCACCGGAGTACAGAGACACTGAAGCACCTCCAACGCAGGAGCTCCACAGCCTACTCTGCCAAAGCTCTCCTCTCTGTCAGCCAGAAACTCAGGTCATTATAGATGTGGGAGTGGAGAAGGGATTGGCCACTTCCATGAACAAGTCAGTTTACACTGGATGTGATACAGGCTGCTACTTTAGTGCAGCCATGCAATCAAAAGGATGTTTCACAAATGCTTAAAACTAACTTGCGTCATTCATGTTCTTCTTGCCACACTAATATGAACTCTTATCTGCTTTTCCACTTCCTAAAACAAACTTCAGACCATTGCAAGAAAATAGGTAAATGCACTGCAACCTAGCTCTCCCTGTTCTTTGATCTTGACGGCTCACTCGGCAGCAGCTATTAGAGCAAAGCTCTGCCAGGTGATCTTCTTTGATTGAGATCTTCCTGGCTGGTACAGTAGGTTACCCCAAAAGGCTTCTCCCTCTAAGGTCAGGGTCATTAAGTCAGGAGAGAGAGTCTTACATCTTGGTTACACCGTGTGTTTTTTTTCTTCTCTTTTCTATCCACTAGATGTGATCAAGATACACAGGTTCAAATACCAGAACCAACTACACAATTTTTATTGAACCTTTATTTAACTAGGCAAGTCAGTTAAGAACTAATTCTTATTTACAATGCCGGCCAAACCTGGACGACGCTGGGCCAATTGTGCACCACCCTATGGGACTCTCAATAACGGCCGGATGTTATACAGCCTGGATTCGAACCAGGGACTGTAGTGATGCCTCTTGCACTGAGATGCAGTGCCTTAGACTGCTGTGTGTGTGTGTGTGTGTGTGTGTGTGTGTGTGTGTTAACTGTACTAGAATGCTTAAAAGGCCGTGCCTCAACACAATCCTGTCTCAGAGCTCTACAGGTAATTCCTTTGAACTGATGGTTTGGTTTTTGAACTGACATGCACTGTCAACTGTGTGCCTTTCCAAATTTTTATTTCACCTTTTATTTAACCAGGTAGGCAAGTTGAGAACAAGTTCTTATTTACAATTGCGACCTGGCCAAGAAAGAAAAGCAGTTCGACACATACAACGACAGAGTTACACATGGAGTAAAACAAACATACAGTCAATAATACAGTAGAAACAAGTCTATATACGATGTGAGTAAATAAGGTGAGATAAGGGAGATAAAGGCAAAAAAAGGCCATGGTGGCAAAGTAAATACAAAATAGCAAGTAAAACACTGGAATGGTAGATTTGCAGTGGAAGAATATGCAAAGTAGAAATAAAAATAATGGGGTGCAAAGGAGCAAAAATAAATAAATAAAATAAATACAGTAGGGAAAGAGGTAGTTGTTTGGGCTAAATTATAG
The DNA here is from genome assembly GCF_021184085.1 of Oncorhynchus gorbuscha. Lineage (NCBI taxonomy): Eukaryota > Metazoa > Chordata > Actinopteri > Salmoniformes > Salmonidae > Oncorhynchus > Oncorhynchus gorbuscha. The sequence continues at coordinate 20,586,004 of NC_060188.1, read as the reverse complement.
GTGGGCTATGTGCAGTGATCTGTGAGCTGCTCTGACAGCTGGTGCTTAAAGCTAGTGAGGGAGATAAGTGTTTCCAGTTTCAGAGATTTTTGTAGTTCGTTCCAGTCATTGGCAGCAGAGAACTGGAAGGAGAGGCGGCCAAAGAAAGAATTGGTTTTGGGGGTGACCAGAGAGAGATACCTGCTGGAGCGTGTGCTACAGGTGGGTGATGCTATGGTGATCAGCGAGCGGAGATAAGGGGGGACTTTACCTAGCAGAATCTTGTAGATGACATGGAGCCAGTGGGTTTGGCGATGAGTATGAAGCGAGGGCCAGCCAACGAGAGTGTACAGGTTGCAATGGTGGGTAGTATATGGGGCTTTGGTGACAAAACGGATGGCACTGTGATAGACTGTATCCAATTTGTTGAGTAGGGTATTGGAGGCTATTTTGTAAATGACATCGACAAAGTCGAGGATTGGTAGGCTGGTCAGTTTTACAAGGGTATGTTTGGCAGCATGAGTGAAGGATGCTTTGTTGCGAAATAGGAAGCCAATTCTAGATTTAACTTTGGATTGGAGATGTTTGATGTGGGTCTGGAAGGAGAGTTTACAGTCTAACCAGACACCTAGGTATCCATGTATTCTAAGTCAAATCTTGTCCAATCAATTGAATTTACCACAGGTGGACTCCAAGCAAGTTGTAGAAACATCTATGATGATCAATAGAAACAGGATGTACCTGATCTCAATTTTGTGTCTCATAACAAAGTTTCTGAAGAGTTAAGTAAATAAGATGTTTCTGTGTTTTTAATTTCTGTATAAAAAAAAGTCTAAACCTGTTCGCTTCGTTATTATGGGGTATTGTGTCAAGGTTGAAGTACAATTTTCTTTCCAGTTTAGAATAAGGCTGCAACGCAAGACATTTTGGAAAAAGTGAAGGGGTCTGAATACTTTCTGAATATACCGTATATTAATTTCGGGACAGGTTGAAACATTAAAACATTCATGGACATTTAGCTAGATAGCTGTTGCTAGCAGTTTGTCCTGGGAGATGAACATTGGGTTATTATTTTATCTGATCATGCATATGGTCCCTTTTTTTATCTGGTTAGTTTTTTATACACAGAGAGCGTGTACAGAGAGAGGGGGCCTCAGGGCCAATGTCTGCTAATGTATGGGCTAATGAGTTCTTAATTGACTTTTAGAGGAATGGCTCCAACTTTCCCACTCCAATCTAGTGCCATCTCCAGGAGAGCACTGGTGAGGCCTGCTCAGCAGATGTCCCCCTGAGGTTACTGTGGGTTTCATTAGGAAGATGGACCTAGGGAAGACATGCCAACCATATCCCCATGCTTTAGGGGCAAAGGAAATGGATAAGGGACTGTTTCCAGGAGATGAATTAGGCCTTGTAAAATCTCTTAGCAACATTGGAGCTCAGCTCCAGCTCAATCTCATTTTTAACCATCACTGAAGCTCACTATGTGTCTGTCTACCACAGAGTTAACAAAGGTCAATGTTTCTGAAGATGTCATCCATTTCCCTTTCCCTCCATTATCCTCACCTTTACAGTGAGAAAAATGACAGTGAGTGTTTCATGGTTTTAATGGTTATTTTACCGAAAAGAGTAGATTATATTTCTCTTGTATATTAAAAAAAAGTAAAATGCTTGAGCAATCAAAGGGAAAATGAAAAAGCCATGAATATCTTTCCACCATTATTTTTGGTTTGTTTGTACGCGCTAGCATGAACAATGCCTTCTGGGGATGGTGGCAAACAAATTGTCATGCAAATGAAACAAACAAATTCATGCACCTCTTTATCTTGTTCAGTGGGTTAGGCCTCACATTATGGGTGTGAACATTTAAACATCAAAACGATTCAACGAAATCAGGATCCCCCCACAAAATTACAATCACGGTGCAGTTATCACAACTTTATTTTCCTTGTTATAGCCTAACTAGATCATAGGCTATAAAGGGCTGGGGAAAGTTGTGTAAAAACCAGAGAGGAAGAGGAACCTTAGGCTACTTTGGTGAATTTGGGAGGCATGTAAAACAGATTACCAAGACGTATGCACACCACGTTTTTTCAGACAATTAAAAAAAAAAGAAAATTCCACTAGATAATCAGAACCATGCACTAGGCCTGTCTGCCTGGTGGCTGACCTGCCTATACTGTACCTCTCTCTCTCGTCCCTTGCTAGCTCGCTATGAAAGATGCAATTGTTTTGATTGTTCTCGGAAGTACAGCAACTAGTCTCCTCCTTTCCAAAAATATGGAATTTAAGAGTCGATTCCAAGTGGAATCTAATCTTGACACCGAAATGGGGAGTCGACACTTGGAGTCGACGTGCAAGGAGTAAACTCTCCACCATTCGTTGTTAACAGTTGGAAAAAATGGTGGCGAAAGGCAAGCGACAGCAGCGAAGTCCTATATGGCAATACTTTGAGAAGTTAAATGAGAAGGAAATGTAAACTTTGTGGTGGAATTGAGGTACAGTAATGATAGTACAGGTGCAATGCTTAACCATCTGAAATGGATGCACATTTTTCATTTGACACATCCCTAACACACACACACCCACCCACCCAGTCACGGCCACAGCTTCCCAACACGTGTGCTGCTATCTTGGCTCACAGTGCTACAACTCTCTATAGAGCCATGCATTGGATTGCTGCAATAATAACCCATCCCTGTGTGTAAGGTCATCCATCTTGTACTGCCGTTCTCCCGGTATGTCCCTGTGTGTGCAGAATGGAAGCATGCACGGGTCTGAAATAGAAAAGGAATCTTTTGAAGAACCACATTATGTTCTTGAGACCAGGAGATCACACTCTGGAGGAGGTTGCTTATCCTCTTCCACAGAAGAGCCACTGAAATACTCACATTTGGAATGGTGGCGAATAGGGCTGGGAATTGTCATGGACCTTACAGTATGATATTATCTCATATACTTGGATGCATGATATGTACTGTGATTCTCACAATTCTATATGTATTGCGATTTGGTACTGTGATTTTATTGTGATTCGATGTTCCAGACATTGTTCACCTTGTCTGCTGCCGACGGACAAGAGAGCCGTGAAAGAATCATTTTTGCTCAATCATGGAATTAAAAGTGCTGTAAATAAAATGTCACCCTATTGTAAAAAGATGGAGAACAAGCTATGAAGGAAAAATACTGGAGTTTTGGTGCAGGTACAGCCAACCAGTGCAAAGATAATATTGTGATATTCTCAAAACGATACAAAAGATCAAAAATAATATCCGATATGTTACTGTATTGATTACCTTCACTAGTGGCGTAACAGTCGAAGCCTATATGAAAATAATTACATCTATCATAGTTTACTGATACCCAAAACCATTACAATAGGCTGTTTTAACCTGTAGTGACACCCCATCCCGTGAACGGGACCGTTGTCATCATCTGACACTAATTATCATAACGCAAAATATATAAATCTTCCTATTCATGAAAATCACAAGTGAAATATATTGGAACACAGTTTATCCTTTTGATAATCATCCTGTCATCTCAGATTATCAAAATATGCTTTACAGCCAACGCTAGACAAGCATTTGTAAGTTTATCATAGCCTAGCATAGCATTATGCCTTGCTAGCAGCAGGCAACCTTGTCACGGAAATCAGAAAAGCAATCAAATTAAATCGTTTACCTTTGATGAACTTCAGATGTTTTCACTCACGAGACTCCCAGGTAGACAGCCAAAGTTCATTTTTCCCCCAAAATATTATTTTATTATTATTAATAGCTCCGTTTTGTTCTTCACGTTTGGCTGAGAAATCGCCCGGAAATTGTAGTCACCACAACGCCAATTTTTTTCTCCAAATTTAGCTCCATAATATCGACAAACATGGCAAACAATGTTTAGAATCCATCCGCAAGGTGTTTTTCTAATATCTATTCGATACTATATCCGTCGGGACAATTCGCTTTTCAGACCGATTGGAGTAATGGCTACCTCTGTATTTTATGCGAGAGTCTCTCTCGGAGCCACCATGTGACCACTTACGCAATGTGGCCGCCTACGGCTATTCTTCAACAGAAATGCGTAAAACTATGTCACAATGCTGTAGACACCTTGGGGAATACATAGAAAGTGTAAGCTCGTTGATGGTACATTCACAGCTGAATAGGGAGTCATTGGAACGCAGCGCTTTCAAAACCTGGGGCACTTCCGGATTGGATTTTTCTCAGGCTTTCGCCTGCAATATCAGTTCTGTTATACTCAGACAATATCTTTACCGTTTTGGAAACGATAGTGATTTCTATCCAAAGCTGTCAATCCTATGCATATTCTAGCATCTTTTCCTGACAAAATATCCCGTTTAAAACAAACGGTTTTTCCCCAAAAAATTAAAATACTGCCCCCTAACACCAAGAGGTTAATAACCTGGATGACTTCAACCTCGAGGAAATCAGAGAAATGCAATGACTCATTTAATTCACTCAAGTTTCAGTTTAGAATAGCGATATCATGACTCTCCAGTTTAGAGTAACTGAGAGATTGTTCCTCTAGGGGGGGGGGGGGGAATTACATTTGAGATCATCAGTAGAATTCATTTTTTCCCCTCTAAGGACTTTGCATGTCAGGAAATTAACACCTCACCTCCCAGAGGGATATCATTCATTTGTTTGGGCTTAGCCTGAGTGACTTTAAGCCTAGTGGTTAGAGTTGGGCCAGTAACCGAAAGGTTGCTGGATCGAATCCCGGAGCTGACGAGATAAAAATCTGTCTTTCTGCCCCTGAGCAAGGCAGTTATCCCACTGTTCCCCGGGCACCAAAGACGTGGATGCGATTACGGCAGCCCCCCACCACTCTGATTCAGAAGGGTTGGGGTTATTTGCGGAAGATGCATTGAGTTGTACAACTGACTAGGTATCTCCTTTTCCCTTTATATGGCCAGTAGATTTCTTGGCAGCCTCCCCTTTCTTATGCAGATAGTCTTCTCCCTGACCCAGTTGTCAGATATAGACCATCAGGTGTGAATCCCCCCCTCTCACAGTTCTTGTGACTACAGTACTGGCATCTTCTGCCACCTTCCAACACTGACTTAGTATCCCCTCAGGCTATTCAGAGCAAGACGTCAAAGTTCTACAGGCATCCTCAGACGTCTTAAACACAGCACCTATGACTTTCCTCACCTTTGACTGCTCACACTGCGACTTCAGTCTCGCCAGACAGAGTGCTACTCCTCACAGTCCCAAGGGACTGACTGTGAAATTGCAATTTTCCGCTCTGGTGGCACGCCGATGTGTAATTTACTTAATGAGATGGATTTTTGGAAGGGATGGTAAAGGATGGGGGATGGCTAATTTTTAAAATGAGGCACCAGTAGAGCTCCTCCAGCCCAGGGAAGGCTCTTATATCATCATACTCTGGTCCTTCTCTGGCACATCCTGACTTCCTGACCACAAAGTAGTCTCACGCTATTCATCATTTCTAGGGTCCTATGGTCTACTTGACATCCTTGGACTGTTGGTCTTGAGGATCACTCAAAGAATGACCCAAGTCCTCAGGATAGACCAGGAATATATGTTGAGTGTTGTTTGGATATGCAGTCAATGTCATGGGACGTTTTTGGTCTGAACACCTCACTGCAAATTTGAGACTAGATTTATAGAGATATCAGATGCATTTCTGACCTCGAACATTTTTTTTTGCTGTACACTGGATAACTGCTCAGCGACTCAGGACCCCACAGATGAAGGTCCAGGTCTCTGCTTAGGCATCAGCCTTATATGCACGAGGCAATTCACTGATTTTGAGTTATCTAAATAATGGCTTTATATTAGTTCGGAGCAAACAATGTGTTGTTCAGCAACTCCTGAAATGATTTGTTTAGGATGACAGGTGCCATATGCTATCGGAGATCGAGAGAATCATTGTTGCCCTGATGGGTACCTCCAAGCACACGGTTGGTTATTTCTGTGTTAACAGTAATTAAGTTTGCTACTTGCATTTTGCTATTGCTAGGTGTGAGAGAAAGATGCTTTTTTTTTGGGGGGGTGGTAAATTTGCAGGACTGAGCTGTGGTAACTCTTATACTGACAGCCTTTCTCTAGGGGTTTGAAACTACATCTAGCTTTACAACCTCAGTGTAGTTAAATGTGGTAAGACTAAAATGGTTTCAATAGCAAGCTAAGTAATGTTCTTTCCAAACACAGAACATTTTGAGAATATGATACGTAACTTTATGCAAAATTAAGTAGTTATTATTGGACTCTGAGAGGAGCTCTTCCTTGATTACCTCTTTGTGAAACCAAAGCACAGATGGATATAATGCACAGATCACGCTGTGCCACCAGAGACAAGGATCTGGGAGAAGGGAGACATGGCTAAAATGTGGGTCTAAGCCCAGGAACAAGAACCCCCTGCTGGGAAAGACTGATATTAAATGTGCTCGGTACATACAGACGTGGAAATCTTGTGGAGCGACCGCAGGAGGGTCGGTCCTGACTGACACATCTGACAGGCATAACCCTTGGCTCTGTGTTGGGTCCTGGCAGAATGCTAAGAGGATTGAGGACTGGGTGTCTACCCGTCACCTCTCCTTCCCTTTTTTGCCTGTCCTCGTCCATCAGCCCTGACAGGGTCTTTTTACTGACCTGTCACTGACCACAGACAGAACCGGGCTGGCTTCTCGCCAAGCCCTTCCCTCGCCACAGACCCCTTGCCCCTCTACCTGGGGTGTTAACCCTGCTAAGCCCTTCTGGCAGGGGCACAGCAGGCCAACAGGAAATAGGAGCAGATCAGGCTGCTTTTAAGGGAATGAGAGATGAAGTTGGATGGCTGAGAGGGGTGTCAGGGGGAACATGAGGGGGTAGGAGTGGGGGGACCCATTGGTATTTCATACTAAGGAATGACAAATTCAGTCTGCCGAGGGGGCAGTGGGTACTGAATAGCAGCGGTGCTCTGAGGAGGAAGAGAATCTGCTTCATTGAGTTTTATTCTGTGTGGAATGAGTCTTCTCTTATTTGTTTTCTTGTCTGGCTGTCACCTCCGGTCTGATAGCCAAGAAGGCAAGCAATCAATTAAACCCTTTTGAAAAGAAAATCATGCAGTCAGAACATGAAAACTAGAATGAGGAACCAGAACATTCTGATTGCTCATCTCACCAGAGATATTAAAGCTTAGTGTCTCTCTCTGTCCACCACAAATATTTAGTTTTGTTTTTAAGTTGCACAGAAATTACACTTGGCTGAAGTGACTGCAAACACTTACTGGCCTAATGTGGCCATGGTGACAGCAAGGAGGGGGTTTTGTACTCCCCTCAATTCTTCTTCCCCATATATTTTTTATCTATGTCGGGCTTGTCCTCTGACCTTCTGTTGCCCAGTGCCCTTTACGCAAAGAAAGAGTGGCCTAAATATATATGCTATGGGTAACAAGTAGGGGGGGTAGGCATTGGGGCAAGTCCCCTGTTAAGGAGATACATTACCATTTTGGGATTTATTGAAAAGACTAAAATCTATAAATATCGAAATGGTCAACCAGGACACATCGAGGGCCATTAAAATCTGAAGTGCACTTCCTGGAGAAAGGATGCAAGTTTTTGGTGTACGCTACAGAGCATACTATCCTCTTATCACAAACATGAATGGTACACAGGATGTATCTGTTGAATGCATCCTATGACCCATGCGTTGTGGGTTATTCAGTAGTGTTTAGGATGAATATCCTAAAGATGCAGGCTATCCGAATCCCACTCCACATCATCTTGTAATCAAGATTTTGATCAGCTTTAAGACAGATGGTTTGCCTGAGAGCCCCCCCCCTTCCCTTCCTCCGATCCTGAGCTTTAGTATGCGTGTCTAGACCAGAGTTATCCAGACTTACGGAATGACACCCACCCTCCCTCCCTCCATCTCTACCTCCCTCTCTCACCCCCCCCCCCCCACACACACACACTTCACTGAGCCTTGGAGTCACCATGGAGTTGGGATCATCCATCTAGCACTCGTGCTGTGCTAAAATTTGTGGAGCACTTGGGAAACTTAAGCTAGCAAAGTGCCAAGTCATTGTGCTCTACTGAAACTGTATCTACTGTATCTACAAGGTGTTGGCTTTTTCAGCACCTTCAAAATGTTTTTAACACATATATCTAATCCTGGTAACATCTCATTACTGAGCTGTTTTTTGTATCAAAACACAAATGGACCGATAAGGTTTTTGCAGCGTAAAAAAAGAGATCCAAATGTGGGCTAACCATTGTTCATCTTCTAGAGGGCCACATAATGCTACATCTGGGGACCAGACCAGATACCGGGAACAATTGACTCTTTGCCTCTAACGTCTCCATTCTTCAGTAAATGTCCCCAGTAAGAATGAGGATCTGAATGAGCATCTATTCACTGTTGGCTGTGTGGTTTGGTTTGCCGTACCTCATTATTCTTCTCTCTGCATACCATTATACAACTCACTTCAGCCAGCTCTACTCTGAGGAAGCAACAATCGAGGCTTTCATACCATAAGTGCAATATACACACTGCCACCCAAACGTCTGGAGCTTAGAAATTATTTTCATCACTCTGTGTAGGAGTATGGTGCCCACGCAGAAAGAGGTTTGGGTGTGGCAGCCCTAGAACAGCCTCTAGTCTCCTTTACTTCAGGACTGCTGATGACAACTCAAACTGGATAGCCTTCCATAACCATGTCCCATCTCGTGATGTTAATTAGGCCTACATTTGTTATGTAGCATGAGTTGACGCTGCTTTTGTAAGAGCTACTTGATTCCATTGTGAAGAGACTAGAGGTCGACCGATTAATTAGGGGCGATTTCAAGTTTTCATAACAATCGTAAATTGTTATTTTTGGGTGCCGATTTTTATTTATTTTTATATATATGTGTTTTTTTTCTCCCTTTATTTAATCTTTATTTAACTAGGCAAATCAGTTAATAACACATTCTTATTTTCAATGACGGCCTAGGAATGTTCGGTTAACTGCCTCGTTCAGGGGCAGAAAGACAGATTTTCACCTTGTCAGCTCGGGGGATCCATTCTTGCAACCCTACAGTTAACTAGTCCAACGCAATAACGACCTGCCTCTCTCTCGTTGCACTCCACAAGGAGACTGCCTGTTACGCAAAAGCAGTAAGCCAAGGTAAGTTGCTAGCTAGCATTAAACTTATCTTATAAAAATCAATCAATCATAATCACTAGTTAACTACACATGGTTGATATTATCTAGCGTGTCCTGTGTTGCATATAATCTGACTGAGCATACAAGCATACAAGTATCTGACTGAGCGGTGAGAGGCAGAAGCAGGCGCATAAACATTAATTCAAACAGCACTTCCGTGCGTTTTGCCAGTAGCTCTTCGTTGTGCTTCAAGCATTGCGCTGTTTATGACATCAAACCTATCAACTACAGAGATAAGGCTGGTGTGACCAAAGTGAAATGGCTGGCTAGTTAGCGCTCGCTAATAGCGTTTCAAACTTCACTCACTCTGAGCCTTGGGGTGGTTTTCTCCCTTGCTCTGCATGGGTAAAGCTGCTTCGATGTGATGGCTGTGGTCGTTGTGTTGCTGGTTCGAGCCCAGGGAGGAGCGAGGAGAGGGACGGAAGCTATACCGTTACACTGGCAATACTAAAGTACCTATAAGAACAGCCAATAGTCAAAGGTTAATGAAATAAAAATGGTATAAAGGGAAATAGTCTTATAATAACTACAACCTAAAACTTCTTACCTGGGACTCATGTTAAAAGGAACCACCAGCTTTCATATGTTCTGAGCAAGGAACGGAAACGTTATCTTTCTTACATAGCACGTATTGCACTTTTACGTTCTTCTCCAACACTGTTTTTGCATTATTTAAACCAAATTGAACATGTTTCATTATTTACTTGAGGCTAAATTTATTTTATTGATGTATTATATTAAGTTCAAATAAGCGTTAATTCAGTATTGTTGTAATTGTCATTATTACAAATACAGTTTTTTTTCTCTTCTCAATCGGCCGATTAATCGGTATCGGCGTTGAAAAATCATAATCAGTCGACCTCTAGAAGAGACTGTGACTGGAGTTGCCACGCTTGACTGACTGGAGGTCTTTGGTGCCCTGTGGCCGAGAGGGGCTCTGTTAAACACAGGACAAACAAACACCTCAGAGTTTCTCCAGTGTGGCAATCCCAGTGCTGTGCTCAGCAACTCCAAACCCTCACCCCCTTCTTTCCAAGCCTGCCGTAATGGCAGCGTGACCCTGCGGCTGTGCTGCCTGCTCAAATCCCAAATCCCAGGGTGCTCAGTCTCACAACATGTTTTGGATTCCTGATGCTGTTTTGTGTGTGTGTGTGTGTGTGTGTGTGTGTGTGTGTGTGTGTGTGTGTGTGTGTGTGTGTGTGTGTGTGTGTGTGTGTGTGTGTGTGTGTGAATTGTACAGTATCTGTCTGTGGGTGGGTGGAGATTTTTTTTTTGTCCGTTGTGCTGTATGTGGCTTGTCTAGTTCTGTGGTTTCTTTGAGCATAGCATTTGTGTGTGTGCGTGTGTCTGCCCCTTCATCTGGGTCTTTCAGCTTCATGTGCAGCCTGTTTTATACCTTCCCCTCGTTTTTAAAAACTTTATCTCCACTTCACTCATCCTTGCTCTCACCACCCGAATCTCCCGCTCTCTCTTTCCTATAAACTCTTCACATAATGTCTGTTTTGTTCAGAGTGCCCAGCGACTCGTAGCCAGGCTTTGCATATGTGACAGATCCCATATTCTCTTTTCCCCACCCGGGGCCAACACCCGCCAGGGCATGAAGGAGTCAAGGGCTGCTCTCTCAGACAAAGTGAATGATTTCTCTATCGCCTCTCTATCCTTCCCCAGCAATTGAGTTGCCCTCTCATTCAGCTGAATAGGGACCCGCAGATCGCAACCCATCAACACATCGGCCATTTTGTGGCTTGAGTAAGAATCCGTATGCTTTGTCAGAGTGAGTATTGGTTGAAACATTCACTGTAATATGGCTAACTCTGTCCTCAGAGCTTCTGCTATTGTCTGGTGGTGGGTGGATGATGGTGTAGGCCACTTGAAGTTTTGCTGCCAACCTATTGTACGTTGTCCAGATTTCAACTCGATTGTCCAAGCACCTTCCTTTCCTTTGTCTGCGCTGATGTGTGGAGGTGAAAGAATTTCCAGTAGCTTTTAGGCTAAATTCTTTAATCTTTCCTGCTTTTTAAATTCAGTCAGAGAGCTACTTTAGACTATTGAGATGCACCCTCTTACTTTCATTCTCTGGTTTGGATGACTGAACTTGTGGGTAATTTAAATTCCCCTAGCCCAGTGTGTATGCTTTCTCTGAGTGGAGGGGCTCTAAGCTTACTCCCTCAGCCAAAGACAAATAACCTAACTGGAAAATCACCCCATTCCCCTAGTGGATTCAGGGTTTTGAATAATATCCCTCTGTGTTTGCATGTGTGTTTGTGCGTCTCCTTATATGTAACGTATTTCTTGGGGGAAATATCGCTTCACTTTGACTAGTATTGGATCACTCTGCACTGTCAACAGCTATAAAGCATAAATAATAACACTCTTCTCTCTCCCTTCTGCTCTCTGCCTTTCCTGGCCAGTTTAATAGCCAAGAATACTGCTAAACATTGTTTGAATTCGACTAGTACCTGAATGTGAAAATACCACATCATTTCCACATGAGATGTCAGCCAGTACAGTTTGTGCAAGCCTCTTGAGTCTGAGCATTGTGTTAGTCTTCCACATGTAGGTATATTTCACTCGACCATACATGTGTAACGCAGCCTTTCTTTTGTTATCATAAAAGCCAGTGCTGCAAGAGATGGGGACCTTTGATGCCTTGGGGGAAATCATGACATCATAGAGGATGTGCAACTTTCTTGCAGTTGAGCAGGTTCGGGTGTCGCTTACTTAAAATCCCTTGACTCGCTTCAGTCTACCGGGCTGCTCCTCCGTTTCTCATCGATCATCTCTGGTGTTTTGGCTATAGCTCAGTTGTATCTGTATCACACACCGCAATAACGTACGGGGCTTGTGTGTTGCATGCACAAAAGAGCCTAGCGTTGCCCGTGAGTTCACTTCTAGAAACCTGAGGTAAGACCCCTTATGCATGTCTCCTCTTGGGCGGAACATTTGGAAACTTTCCATGCGCTGTAACACCGTACCCAAACCGGCCCCATGCCATCGAGCGCAAGTTGATTTTGTCCCCCCACACCAAACGCGGCCTTTCAGGTTTGTACCTGTTTCCTCCAGCATCTTCACAAGGTCCTTTGCTGCTGTTCTGGGATTGATTTGCAGTTTTCACACCAAAATACATTAATCTCTAGGGGACAGAACACGTCTCCTTCCTGAGTGGTATGACGGCTGCGTGGTCCCATGGTCTTTATACTTGCGTACTATTGTTTGTACAGATGAACGTGGTACCTTCAGGCGTTTGGAAATTGCTCCCAAGGATGAACTAGGCTTGTGGAGGTCTTCAATTTTGGGCTGATTTCTTTTGATTTTCCCATGATGTCAAGCAAAGAGGCACTGAGTTTGAAGGTAGGCCTTGAAATACATCCACAGGTAGACCTCCATTTGACACAAATTATGTCAATTATCAGAAGCTTCTAAAGCAATGACATAATTTTATGGAATTTTCCAAGCTGTTTAAAGGCAGTCAACTTAGTGTATGTAAACTTCTGTATCACTGCAATTGTGATACATAGAAATAATCTGTCTGCAAACAATTGTTGGAAAAATTACTTGTCACACACAAAGTAAATGTCCTAATCGACATGCCAAAACTTTAGTTTGTTAACAAGAAATTTGTGGAGTGGTTGAATTGGCAATTAAAGGTGTATTACCACCACCAACTTCCATTCGTCTTTCAGTCACCCACGTGGGTATATACAATGAGGAGATGGCATGTGGGTATATGGTTCTTTTAACCAATGAGGAGATGGGAGAGGCAGGACTTGCAGCGCAATCAGCGTCACAAATAGAACTGACTTCTACTTTAGCTCTTGGCAACGCAAATGCTTGTTGGTGCGTGCAAGTAGTGTGGGTGCAGTAATTGAATAACATGCATGTTTACATTTATTTTGCAACGCGAGCGGTGATGTCAGCATGTAAGGGGTCAAGGTGCTCCTTCGAGGGGAAAAAAGACATGAACACTAAAATAGAGAGAGGAGAAAAGGTAAAAGAACGAAGGATGTCCAGGAACGGGGCCAGATTGTTGAAAAATTATCCTGACAGATCTGAGTTTTTATTTTCTTTGTGATGTTTTTCATGGCTCGGCCTTGGCAGAATCTCTCCCTCTCTTCTCCCAGGGGAGGAGTCAATCAATCAAATGTATTATAAAGCCCTTTTTACATCAGCAGATGTCTCAAAGTGCTATACAGAAACCCAGCCTAAAACCCCAAACGGCAAGTAATGCAGGAGTCTGTGGTGTGTCCTCATGCTGACTTCACCATGTGTTACTGTGCCCCATATTCATATGAAGCTAATGTCTTAATTAAAAATCCCAAACTCCTATGTTATCTGCCATGCAGTCGGAGAGTATAAACCTTAATTGAAAATGAGACCGTTATTCAGTTAGTGGGTTATGCAAAGGTTGGCTGTAATGCTGACTGTTGACACTATGAAATACTTACTGATGTTTTCTCTTTTGCAGATACACCAGAGTGCATCAGTTGGGAGATGGGAGAAGGGCTTAGGCTTGAGCCCGTCGCTGCCCCACCCGTCTCACTGTGAGACCTTTGTCTCCTACTCATGGTAAGTCCCCATAGCCTACATCCCAGAAACAATTTTTTAAATGTAATGTGCGTGTCATGTGCTATTGTTTAGATGTCATGTTATGCCACAGAGAATGTGTGGGGCAGACAATGCCAGTTTTGTCTGAGCATAGGGACAGTGTTAAACTGAATATCTGGTTGAAGTTGGTCCGTTGTGAGTAGCTTAACTATCCATGAAACTATCAACTCTACAAAACCACGTTTTACATTTTTTTATAGGGAAGCAACAGCAGGGTATGGTCACATTATATGGTCTGAATGAAACTGTTCAACTTCTATAAATGTACATCCTCTCTCAGGTCCAAACTACTCTTTCTATACACTACGACCAAGAAATTGTAAAAGTTCCCCAGAACTGTTGGCAGAGGTAAGGTAGACAATGGTAATAGTTCCCCAGATAGAACTGTTGGCAGAGGTAAGGTAGACAATGGTAATAGTTCCCCAGATAGAACTGTTGGCAGAGGTAAGGTAGACAATGGTAATAGTTCCCCAGATAGAACTGTTGGCAGAGGCAGAGGTAAGGTAGGCAATGGTAATAGTTCCCCAGATAGAACTGTTGGCAGAGGTAAGGTAGGCAATGGTAATAGTTCCCCAGATAGAACTGTTGGCAGAGGTAAGGTAGGCAATGGTAATAGTTCCCCAGATAGAACTGTTGGCAGAGGTAAGGTAGGCAATGGTAATAGTTCCCCAGATAGAACTGTTGGCAGAGGTAAGGTAGGCAATGGTAATAGTTCCCCAGATAGAACTGTTGGCAGAGGCAGAGGTAAGGTAGGCAATGGTAATAGTTCCCCAGATAGAACTGTTGGCAGAGGTAAGGTAGGCAATGGTAATAGTTCCCCAGATAGAACTGTTGGCAGAGGCAGAGGTAAGGTAGGCAATGGTAATAGTTCCCCAGAGAACTGTTGGCAGAGGTGAGGTAGGCAATGGTAATTCCACGTGTTGCAGTTTTATATTCCTCTTGAAAAATAATGCACTATTTCTTGCATTTAAGCCTAAATACACTTTACCTTAAATTCATAAAAAGTTATATTCTCTACAGAAACTTCAATGTCTATTGGAAAATTGAAGATACAAATTGGAGCTGTCAAATATGATGGGTCAGTTGTATATCCAGCCATACACTTAGCATGTGTACATTTGTGAGAGATGGACTATGTCATTTACATGTACCTGGTATTTAAAAACAGCAGCAAGGCAGGTACTTAACAAAGCTCTCCTTTCAATGTTGCTATAGCCACGAGCTAGAATTCATTGTCCTGATTGGTGATGTTGTTTTGGGAACAACAAAATCCAGTCACGTTGCTATTTGATGGGTAGGAAGCAACAAGTGACTGATCAAAACATCTCCACATCTCACTGCTCACGGATATCAAACGACTCCAATAACACACAAAACTGCATGGAGCAACAACCAGAACGACTAACTTCCACCGCCACACATCCCGTACTCATTTAATGCAATAAAGTGACAAGTGAGCCTCAAACAAAGCCAGCCCTGTGTTGAGCTCAGTAGCCCTCTCCCTAGCCTCTCTTTAGAGAATACTGTCTTGTTTTCTTCTCACAGAGCTGAGGCGAGCGTCACCATGTCCACTCAAGGCTCATCTAATTATCCAGTGGCCGCCCAGCCGTGAAATTGGTGTTTTGCTGTGAAATGGAGCCATTGTGGCTGGAGGAGACCTTGGCGTTTTGAGAGACCGTCGCAAGGTCCCTTTCCTTTAGAACGGACAAGGGCCGGGCGAGGATGAGAAGACAACGAATGGCATATCCAGCCCGGCCAATTCAAGGCGGCCATAATGAGCATAACAGCAGCGAGGGCAGGCACACCACAGTGGATTAGCAGAGGATTATTACCTTTGATCTGTTATGAAGAGGGAGGAGCTAGGCAAAGAGCAATTAGCTGCGAGGCAGCCGACTGACTTCTTTCTTTTGTGGCTGTTGTCAAGGGGAGTAAGAGATACTGTGCTGTTTGCTTAAGACGTGATTGCTGAATGGGGTAGTGTGAAAGAAACCGACAGGGACTGGATTTTCATGGTGGTGGTGGTGGTGCATATGTAGATTGTAATCCATCAAACAATGAATGGTTTCTGGGATATTTCTATCTTAAATTAATATGTATTAATGTAACAATTCTGATTTCTAGAGTCACTTCTGTAGTAGGCTTATGCTTTATATAATCATACCAGCTAATGGAGAGAATAATTGGAAAAGTCTTTCACTACTATTTTATTGACATGTCAAATGAACAGACAGGCTGGTGCCTAGCTAATTGTTTGACTATTTCTTGGGGATTCCATGAGATTAGGATGTAAACCTCTCATGATTTGCATGTGGTTTGATCTGTTTGTTACTCAAGAGGACATGATGGATTACCAATCAAACATTACCAATCTTTTATGAGAAGGTTTAGAGACTGACCTAATGCCTTTTAAAGGGGTTAATAATGACTTCTTACAATCTTTACAATCAGGTAAGCGTGATAGATCCCTAGGGTCCACTTCCATGGAGAAAATCGCTCCGTAAGATTTTGTAACCCATGCTCAAGTGGTCCAACTCAGCGCCACTGCTGCATACTTTTCCTTGATGACATAGCTGCTGCGTTACTCATACGATTAACCTAGTAAATGCTTTCAAGCCTTTGCTAATGACGTGTTTATGAAAAGTATCAGCAGGACTATTTATCTGCTTAGCATTTAGCATTAGCCTAAAGCCTTTAAAACATTCTGTCGCATTAAAATAGTTCAAATTGCCCGCCGAGAACCACTGCGACGTCTCACTTTTGAGCACCGCTGTGATTAAGGTGTTAGCTTTGTCACTTGATCACAGGTGGCGAGCTATTGTGTGTTATTTTAAGCACAGGCATCTGTTTCTCAAATGTCTGCTGTTTTTAATTGTCTTGAAGCAAGTCTGCATGTTTTTATGCACGTTAATTAATTTAGACTTAACTATTCTACCCTTCGCTGTTGTCATGAGCAGCTCAATTTCAAATGCTGTCAAACCAAATAATCTTAACCTATGACCCGCGTATCTTGTAGTTTAAGTTAATTGTTTTCTCCCCTGTATGATTTGCAAAACAAGCCGTCCTTGACGCATACTGTATTTCCCCCAGCATGATTGTGCTGTCATGTACATTCACTACAACTAACAATTTATTTAGCTCCGATAGCCAATTAGACTGTCTGCATGAGCCCCGGTCTGTTTACTCAGACCCACTCAGGCATAGGAGTGCTTATTAGTTAGCAGTCTTCTTGGGGGTCTGGGTGGACAGCAAGGCATTTTGGATTGACAGAGCGCCTCAGCCCTCGTTTTCCAACCGTTTACGTCGTGTCATTGGATGCTCATGTCATTGGAAGCTCACACTGCCACTCAAGATTAGACAATCCTTCCAGGTCCAGGATTGGTGAGATGTCACTCATCGGGCCGGCAGCAACATGAGCAATTATCATGTTCTTTTAGTTGCAAATCGGAGCAGGCCAAGCCGCTGTTAAACCCCCTGCCTCTCGCTTCATACAGCAGGCACATTACAACTAGAGGTCGTCCGATTATGATTTTTCAACGCCGATACCGATTATTGGAGGACCCAAAAGCCGATACCAATTAATCGGCCTATTTATTTATTTGTAATAATGACAATTACAACAATACTGAATGAACACTTATTTCAATTTAATATAATACATCAATAAAAAATCTATTTAGCCTCAAATAAATAATGAAACGTGTTCAATTTGGTTTAAATAATGCAAAAACAGTGTTGGAGAAAGTGCAGTATGTGCCATGTAAAAAAAGCTAACATTTGAGTTCCTTGCTCAGAACATGAGAACATAATGTAACATGAGACTTCAATATTCCAAGGTAAAGAGGTTTTAGGTTGTAGTTAATATAGTATTTATAGGACTATTTCTCTCTATACCATTTGTATTTCATTAACCTTTGACTATTGGATGTTCTTATAGGCACTATAGTATTGCCAGTGTAACAGTGTAGCTTCCGTCCCTCTCCTCGCCCCTACCTGGGCTCGAACCAGGAACTCATCGACAACAGCCACACTCGAAGCAGCATTACCAAATGCTCCACAAAAGTCGCGGAGCAAGGGCAAGGGGAATAACTACTCCAAGTCTCAGAGCGAGTGACGTTTGAAACGCTATTAGCGCGCACCCCGCTAGCTAGCTAGCCATTTCACATCGGTTACACCAGCCATTAGGCTAATAGGCTTCAAGTCATAAACAGCGCTGTGCTTGCGAAGAGCTGCTGGCAAACGCACAAAAGTGCTGTTTGAATGAATGCTTACGAGCCTGCTGCTGCCTACCATCGCTCAGTCAGTCTGCTCTATCAAATCATAGACTTAATTATACATAACACATAACACACAGAAATATGAGCCTTTGGTCATGTCGCTTTGGATAAAAGCGTCTGCTAAATGGCATATATTATTATTATTATTATTATTAATATGGTCGAATCCGGAAACTATCATTTCGAAAATGAAATGTTTATTTCAATGAAATACGGAACCGTTCGGTATTTTATCTTAACGGGTGGCATCCCCAAGTCTAAATATTCTTGTTACATTGCACAACCTTCAATGTTATGTCATAATTATGCCAAATTAGTTCGCAATGAGCCAGGCTGCCCAAACTGTTGCATATACCCTGACTCTGCGTGCAATGAACGCAAGAAAAGTGACACAATTTCACTTGGTTAATATAGCCTGCTAACCTGGATTTCTTTTAGCTAAATATGCAGGTTTAAAAATATATACTTCTGTGTATTGATTTTAAGAAAGGCATTGGTGTTTATGGTTAGGTAGTCGTCCAACGATTGTGCTTTTCTCTCGAATGCGCTTTTGTTAAATCATCCCCCAGCGTTGCATCGATTATATGCAATGCAGGACACGCTAGATAAACTAGTAATATCATCAACCATGTGTAGTTATAACTAGTGATTATGATTGATTGTTTTTATAAGATAAGTTTAATGCTAGCTAGCAACTTACCTTGGCTTCTACTGCGTTTGCGTAACAGGCAGTCTCCTTGTGGAGTGCAATGAGAGGCAGGCAGGTGGTTAGAGCGTTGGACTAGTTAACTGTAAGGTTGCAAGATTGGATCCCCTGAGCTGACAAGGTGAAAATCTGTCGTTCTGCCCCCTGAACAAGGCAGTTAACCCAAAGTTCCTTGGCTGTCATTGAAAATAAGAATGTGTTCTTAACTGACTTGCCTAGTTAATTAAAGATATAAAGCATTTTTCTTTTTTAATCAGCCCCAAAAATACAGATTTCCGATTGTTATGAAAACTTGAAATCAGCCCTAAATTAATCGGCCATACCGATTAATCGGTCGACCTCTAATTACAACTCTCGCTCCCTACATCTGCCCTCAGGGATAGGAGCTCATGGTGGACATTTTGTCTGACAATTCGTGCCATCATGGCCGTTGACATAGTCACAGCCCTCTTTCTCACACATCTTTCTCGGTATTCGCTCTCACCTCCTTCAATCTCTCACGCAACTTCTCATGCTGTAACTCGCTAGTTCTCGGTTTCTGTTCTCTCATTCCCTTTTTATTTATCTTTTAATATCCTCCCTTTCTCTCTTATTCTCTTCACCCAATCACTGAATATAACAGCACAGACACAAGTGAGGAGAGATGGAGCGGAAGTGCGGAGAGGGAGAACGAACATAAGATTGGCGTAATTACAGAGCACCTTGTTTTTCATGGTCAGGTGGACTGAGTGTCTGAGTACAGCAATAACAGTCAACCGACTTTGTGTACAGAGAGCCGCGGCACGAAGCAGATTTGTTTTCGAGGCAGTCGGATACACAGTGGAAGTAGGAGTGGGCGTTCGCTCGGCGGGGCTCTCATCTGATGCAGACTGCTGCAGATCTGTCAGTGGTGTTCTTTCACATTGTTGACGTGACTGTTTAGTTGATGGGTTAGACATATGTACTGTCAGGAGGTTTATCCACTCAGGTGTGTAGTAGTACACTCCCACGAAATATACACACCATAGAAAAAGCCCCCCTCCACACCAGCATGCCGTTTCCCCCTCCTGTTTGATCGCTTGAGTGATGAAGCCAATGTAATCCTACTACTACTCTATTCAAACCCCCTCATCACCCTTCACACCCACAGCCCTTATGCATCTATAGGCCACTAGAGGAGGTATAGTAATCCCCTGAGTTCCCTCATCTCATTGTACATCTTTCCCTTGAGTTCAGTGCTCACAAAGAATGTACTTTCTCTACTTCAAAGTTG
Source organism: Oncorhynchus gorbuscha (assembly GCF_021184085.1). NCBI lineage: Eukaryota > Metazoa > Chordata > Actinopteri > Salmoniformes > Salmonidae > Oncorhynchus > Oncorhynchus gorbuscha. The sequence goes on along the minus strand of NC_060188.1, from coordinate 20,566,017 downwards.
TCCAAGATCAGTCACTATTCTAGGTCTCTTCTACTGCTTCTTTCTGTTTTTCACCTTACCTCATCTTGTCGTCATGCATCATTCTGACCGGCTGCGTAATCTGAAACCTTGGCTTCTGGTCCTCCCACATTGCCTGTAAACTCCAGAACACAACTGTACTGAGAGATGATCTGCCAGGCTGCAGATAACAACAGATTATTTTCTGGGAACCTGGGCATTCTGTTATGGGTTGAATGGGTCTGATGATGATAATGTGGAAGATGTTGATGACATTTGTTATTGATGATGATGGGGGGATTATGATGAATATACTCTCTGCTCTCTACCAGTGTATGGGTACAGAAATTTCTGATTTGACAACTCACTGAGCCCCTAAACCCTCCTCCACCTGAAAACATAAACTCCAGCAGCGCAGAGGAAGAATCGAAATCTATGAATAATTTAAACTAAAAATAGAACCCTCGCTGTCAGATATTTTTTTGTATTTCCTTCTAATTCCCTCGTGTTGCAGCGGATTGAATCAGCCAGTGGCTGGTGTTGATAGTAAAAGTCTTACTGACAGACTTGACATGCATTCCTACAGCCCATCTAGTATTCCTCAAAGACCTCTCAATGGAGTGTCCAGTACCTCTGTGACTCCCACTAACTTGATCTGCCGGTTGGTTACCTGTGCCTACGTGTCATTTTAGTCATGTTTCAGTGCCACTACTTAACCCCTGTAACCAGTGCTTTATTTGTAAATTGGGAGGTCCCGGAACACATAGTGAGGGGGGGGGGGGTTTGATTATCCTGGGGACTCTGAGGTACCGTAGCAGCGCAGCAGACAGAGTAAACAGCCAAGTAGCCGACTGTATGCGGTAGTGAAACTGACAGCACTCTCCAAGGTGCTGATTAATTCAAAGCATTTTAGACGTCACTGCAGTATGCTCACATACTTGTGTAAACCCAGCAGCTATACTCATGTCCGAATTTCTTATATCCTAATTTTCGAGACATCAATGTACAGCAACATTTTTAGACAACACTGCACAACACCTGAACACCTGCCATATGCATACAACAAGACCTGACTTTCATATCATTTTCAAGACCTCAATGTAGCAGTAGAACAAATCACAATTTCGGAATAGAACTTCAAATAAAAATAAATCAATATAGGCTACAGCAGAACACACATATAGGCTTCCTGCCTCAGATTACCTTCACATGTACAGGAAAAAAATGTTCCTACCTTAGTTTTCAAAACCTCCCACAAGGACTCTCCGTAAGTCCATTTAACTCCTGAGGGTCAATTTCTTGCGCAAAGCCATGAGGGACCAGTGGCTGTGACGTTTAGCCTCCTTCTACGGCTGTTCTGGATGTAGCGTGTAACTATAACCTGGGTGTCTCTTTAGCCTCGTCGCCACCAAATGCACCTTGGTTCGGGCATGTCAAAAAACTATTTTCTGAGGGCTGTTTTTTTGTTTTATTTACTGTACATTCCACCCACTCTTGCTAGTTCAATCCCTCCAGTCATTTCCTCCAGTGGTGATGCTCCACTCCTCTGGCACTGACAGTACTCTGGCTCGTTCTGGGTTCGTTTTAACCTTCTTTTTAAGGATTTTTGGACTTCAAAAATGTCATTAAACTCTATTGCCTTTTCTTATCCGTTTTTAATTTGGCTTTCCCACGATTCACATTCAGTAGAGAGACGACTAGCCTAGGCTACATAACGTGATTACATAGGGACCTCTTCACTAGTTGACTACCAAGACCTGCTCTATCAAGATCAGTTAATTACCCAACCAGCCCTCCCCATAACCTCTATGTACAAATAAGAGAGCAGGTTTGAAATCAGTGTGTTAGGGGAGGATGATTACACAGAAGGATGGGATCACTGTGCTTTTATATGGTCTTTCTGGGGGCGGGATAAATAATTAGAAGGCAACTTTATTTAATGCTGATTGCTTTCATTGGAATGTCTACAGTGCAAACAATTAATAAATCATGAGGTACCGGACCCGGGCAAATAGGTGCCGGAACAAAGTAAAATCCGAGAGGTGACTGATCCTGTTTTAAATTAAGCACGGCCTCTAACCCTTTATCTTGGTCAGTGTTGTCTCCCTATTGGTCTTCCTATTGGTCCTCTCGGTGACCACAGGGAGTTTGTGGCTGTTGACATGCTCGTATAGATGTACTCGCAGGGGGAGAAGGAACACATTTTACCAGGTAGAAAGGCATTGACTTCACATCAAAGGACACACGATGGCAGCTAGAGGATCCTGGGAAGCTCTTGCTAGGTACATAACCTTTGTTTAGTTCCACATCACAGTGGTAAAAGTAATCTGTTTGTAGTCAAATAATATTTAGGCTAGCTAGGAATCCAAACAGTCCTTGTATCTGTGTGGTTTTTGGCTCACTGTATCTATTCCTGCCAAGGACACTTCGTTTTCGGATCAACACATGGTTTCCATTAGGAGGTCCAGAAGTGCCCATGTCAAGCAAGGTTGTTTATCACCAAATGAAGATAGCTTGGCTGTCAGGTGGCCTAGTTGCTTTGTCCAGATGGAGACACACAATTCTGTACAATCAGTTGTTCCAAAATCTAAGCTCCTTCTCCTTTTTCAGATTAGAAAATAAGTCATTTGTGAAGGCTTCTGGTTGGTATTTGCATGTTGTAAGTTATAACATAAAAAGTAATTAGTCCCCCTCCCAGTGTTGTCTTTAACACTTTTGAGTAGGGTACTTTGTAAACAATGTAGCATGTATTTAGTGCTTAGAAGCTCATTAGTGAGAAGTTGATTTTGGAAATTGTGCCAATTTCTCCCTGTTCATCTTTTTGTCCACTGGGTAAGCATTTAGTAACAGTATTTCTTATTCCCTTACCCCAAATAGCTTCTGGATCTTAAGCTTAAGGCTAATTCATTGATGGCTAATTAGCTTTGCGTTAACCTCAGATTTGAAACCTCACTATAATGATATGTTACCAGCAACACCCACTCTTGAGTGATCGACCAAAAAGCAAGGCCCTTTCTGTACCTCGCTGCCTCTTCTTTTCAACGAGCTTAATGTTTTAGTCCTGCTTAACTTTAATTCGAGGTGCTGGCTGGCCTCGTCTGGTTCCACTCAGTCACTCCTCTGTCACACAGCCAGATGGAGCCAGGTCTCTAATAGCAATATTGGAGCAGCAGTGAAAGGGTGCGAGGCGTTTTTACATGCAAACAACATGGCCGCCGCCTTCCTCTCCCTCATGTTTTGAATGTGTTTGTGGTTAACCTATTGCTTGTATCCACACAAACCTGCGCCCATGTTTGGCCTGTAGAGGAAATAGTCAAATTCTCAGTCAATAAGCCCTTCAAACTACGGTATGTGGGGGTGTGTTAATCTGTTTTGGACGGTTGCTCCCTCACCTCTGAACCGTGGTTACCTTGTCTGACTGCAAATGTAATTCTAAGCAAATTAAAGACAGTTTCCTAAGCAGAAAAGCCAATTCTGTTTCAGAAAAACACAAGAGCGGGAAAGCTGGGGTTATAGTCGTAGCAGTAGAGGGTTTTCCTGTGGACAGACATTTTTCTCTTTCCATTTCCTGAGCTCCAAAGGACTGTGCTTAGTGTGTTTGCTGGGCTACTGGACAGAGGACGGAATGGGGGATTGCTTTTGGAAACTAATTTCACCCCTGCTCCGCTTTCAGAGATCCTTGAAGAACGGCTTCACTTGCAGCCCCACTCTTCTCATCATGTCAGTGGCCTGCTTGTTGCTCCACACAGACATCTTGTAAACATGGGTGTCACTCGCTTGAGCAGCAGTGTTCAAAGCAGACCCCTCACTAATTGCTGTATGAATGCCTCGGTCTTTCGCCCCAGGGGCACGGATGTGGGAAGTCAATAGAGTTTACGACAGAGGCCCCCAGACTTTAATGCTGCAGTTTGTTGGGGCTACAATTACACCTTGCACACAACGAAGGCTCCTCACCATTAACCTGCCCCTCTCAGAAAGAAAGGAACCTATTTGCTTTTGACTTCAAACCATTCTTGTTGGTAGGCCACAACCATAGTACGTGCAGCGATGACGGTCCTTATCCCATACTGTAATTTGTCTAAACTGCTGAAATACACACACAAATGTGGTTCTGCTGTAATCAGGCTGAAGGTTCGGTCTCCTACTTCACCTCTGGGATGCCTGTAATAGTTCATATTTAACCAGGGCTCACCTCGCAACCACAACTTCTCCAGAGCTCACTGCCATCGGGTTCAAGGGTTTTGCCTATAGCCTAAGCGGAGGCTGTCTCACGTAGAGAAGACTCATCCTCCTGATAGGGTTTGACATGTCTCTCAGGGAATGGACATGACCTTTTACCAGGCTGCAGGAACCATCTACAGACCCTTCTCTATTGCACCATTGCATTTCTTCTTTGGATCCAGGCCTGATGGAGAAGCACATCAGACTGACTTGCATCTAAATTATGCATCCGTTGTTCTCTGATTACAGTACGGCTAGTGAAGAAATTCTATGCGAAGTCATCCTCAAATGAGACGAGACATTACAATATTTCCAATGTTATAATTAGCAAATAGCCTAGCATCTGAACATTTGACAGATTCCATCGTCACCGTAATAACAGACAACGCAGTGATGAGAAAGATCCTCTGTATTCCAAAGCTCTCGATCTGTACATTATCGACAACACTTGCCTAAAACCTTTCATTTTTATTTTGCCATTTTCTTGTTCACTCTTTAAAAAAATATATATATATATTCTCTCAGCCCTCTCTTAATCCATATCCATAGGTCTCTTTCACACACACGCACACACATGTATTAATGCATGTATGCATGCATGCATACAGTGGGCGAAAAAGTATTTAGTCAGCCACCAATTGTGCAAGTTCTCCCACTTAAAAAGATGAGAGGCCTGTAATTTTCATCATAGGTACACTTCAACTATGACAGACAAAATGAGATAAAAAAATCCACAAAATCACATTGTATGATTTTTTAATGAATTTATTTGCAAATTATGGTGGAAAATAAGTAATATATACAGTGCCTTGCGAAAGTATTCGGCCCCCTTGAACTTTGCGACCTTTTGCCACATTTCAGGCTTCAAACATAAAGAAAGTTTTTTTTCTTGTGAAGAATCAACAAAAAGTGGGACACAATCATGAAGTGGAACGACATTTATTGGATATTTCAAACTTTTTTAACAAATCAAAAACTGAAATTGGGCGTGCAAAATTATTCAGACCCTTAAGTTAATACTTTGTAGCTCCACCTTTTGCTGCGATTACAGCTGTAAGTCGCTTGGGGTATGTCTCTATCAGTTTTGCACATTGAGAGACTGAATTTTTTTTCCCATTCCTCCTTGCAAAACAGCTCGAGCTCAGTGAGGTTGGATGGAGAGCATTTGTGAACAGCAGTTTTCAGTTCTTTCCACAGATTCTCGATTGGTTTCAGGTCTGGACTTTGACTTGGCCATTCTAACACCTGGATATGTTTATTTTTGAACCATTCCATTGTAGATTTTGCTTTATGTTTTGGATCATTGTCTTGTTGGAAGACAAATCTCCGTCCCAGTCTCAGGTCTTTTGCAGACTCCATCAGGTTCTCTTCCAGAATGGTCCTGTATTTGGCTCCATCCATCTTCCCATCAATTTTAACCATCTTCCCTGTCCCTGCTGAAGAAAAGCAGGCCCAAACCATGATGCTGCCACCACCATGTTTGACAGTGGGGATGGTGTTCAGGGTGATGAGCTGTGTTGCTTTTACGCCAAACATAACGTTTTGCATTGTTGTCAAAAAGTTCAATTTTGGTTTCATCTGACCAGAGCACCTTCTTCCACATGTTTGGTGTGTCTCCCAGGTGGCTTGTGGCAAACTTTAAACGACACTTTTTATGGATATCTTTAAGAAATGGCCTTCTTGCCACTCTTCCATAAAGGCCAGATTTGTGCAATATACGACTGATTGTTGTCCTATGGACAGAGTCTCCCACCTCAGCTGTAGATCTCTGCAGTTCATCCAGAGTGATCATGGGCCTCTTGGCTCTTGGCTCTCTGATCAGTCTTCTCCTTGTATGAGCTGAAACTTTAGAGGGACGGCCAGGTCTTGGTAGATTTGCAGTGGTCTGATACTCCTTCCATTTCAATATTATCGCTTGCACAGTGCTCCTTGGGATGTTTAAAGCTTGGGAAATATTTTTGTATCCAAATCCGGCTTTAAACTTCTTCACAACAGTATCTCGGACCTGCCTGGTGTGTTCCTTGTTCTTCATGATGCTCTCTGCGCTTTTAACGGACCTCTGAGACTATCACAGTGCAGGTGCATTTATACGGAGACTTGATTACACACAGGTGGATTGTATTTATCATCATTAGTCATTTAGGTCAACATTGGATCATTCAGAGATCCTCACTGAACTTCTGGAGAGAGTTTGCTGCACTGAAAGTAAAGGGGCTGAATAATTTTGCACGCCCAATTTTTCAGTTTTTGATTTGTTAAAAAAGTTTGAAATATCCAATAATTGTTGTTCCACTTCATGATTGTGTCCCACTTGTTGTTGATTCTTCACAAAAAAATACAGTTTTATATCTTTATGTTGGAAGTCTGAAATGTGGTAGAAGGTCGTAAAGTTCAAGGGGGCCGAATACTTTCGCAAGGCACTGTGTATATATATATATACACACACACACACACACCTACCTATCTCAGCATTGTCACATTCATGTCTGTGAGATGTGGGTTTGTGTGTCTGTCAGAGCCTTGAGAGAGACGCCGTCCGGCCCATGTGACTGATTAACAGCTTGTGTGTACTAAAGCCCCCTGGGATGTTGTGGCCATCAGTGGTGTTTTATATAGGCCTGCTCCCTTAAGACATCAGATTTCACATAGCTTTTCACAATTTACCTAATCTAATTTGGTTGAATGTGAGTTCACTACTCTATGAAAAATGACATGGAAACAGGCTATAATGGTACACAAACTGCCTCAAATTGGTTCCCTTTGATACGGTATTAATTTAAAGTTTTTTTTTTACATTCTTGTATATCAGTTCATATGCGGTGGAAGGTGACAGAGCTAGAGTGGTGTTTGTCAGACCATGAGACATCCCTAAAATCGGTGTTCTCACAAAATCGTCTGAACTCTTTAGCCTACCCACTAATATGAAACATCTGTGGAAAGGTGAGACTCTCATGAACATGTCAGTTTAGGACATCCATGGGGCCCACAAGACTCATCTGAGGTGTATATATAGAGTTTGTTTAGTGCCAAAATAAGGGGTTACATACATGTAAAATTAAAACCGTTTCCTGATCTTTCTTATATCTCTCAGATATAGGACAAACACTTCAGAACAAACTTCCTTTAGTCCCCCCCCCCCCCCAAACAAAAATCTGCTGTTCCATGTAGAGAATCTATTATTCAATGCATTTGTATGGCTAATAGTAATAAGGCCAAGTGTTTTTTTTTGTTTTTTATTTTATTTTTATTTTTTGGGTTACTTCAAGGGGTCTTAAAATTCCAAATCAAATAGCAACAATTCCATATAGCTTAGTAGTACCCCCAGCTTAGACAGGTCTTAGAATCTTATTGGTTATACACAGAGCAGCTCTCTCTCTCTCTCTCTCTGTTTAAAATCCACTACGGTTCTTTGTACTTCGAGTGTAGACTGCTAAGCCTGTAATAACAGGGCCTATAATTTAAATGTCGCGCTTCACAACAAAAACTATTCTGGCTGAAAATGAAATGTTCTATTATCTGCACACTTCTGAGACATCTCCATGGCGATGACACATTTCATCTGCACCTCATTGTTGGTGACATTATAGCATTCCATGATGGGATTCTAGAAGCCCCACATGAGTTATGGTGTGGTTGTGAGGGACATATAGTGAGTGACGCACAACGTATTATCCTGGATCTTGTTTAATGAGACACAGTGCAGCAATCAACGTCACTCTCTTTTTACAGTACAGGCCTCGGCTACTGCAGATTGATCTGTAGGGCCACTCTGACAGGGGTAAAGATGTTGCCAAATGGCTTTACAAGCTGTCAATGCAATACTCACCATAGCACTGTAATGTGCGCAGTGAAGGTGTTTTTTATTCTGCTACTGTATCTGATAGTGCTGTGTTTTGCCAAAGGGTGCTAGACTGGATGGTGCCAGACTCCAGGGTGCTTTATCAACCTATTTTGTCATATGCTGGAATAAGGCATTTTATAGCACATTCTGTGGTAGTGGTTTTGTGTTGACGGCTTGACGAGACTTTAGTGGTTCAAGACGCTTTGTGTTACCAGCAGACTGCTTAGAGTTCAGAACATATGGCACAGAATTTCGTGCTCCGTGCTCCGTCTCGACTTATAGATAAAGATCTAAACGGAGGAATACTAAAATCCATACAGTACTAAATGGAGTTATATTGCGTATTCTAAGTCGAGCCATTCTTTGATAACAGCTCATGATATTATTATCTTGTTCTGGCCAGTGCTGCTGGTCTTCCCTTGTTCGGCCGGGTCTAGCTTAGCTGGAACAGGATGTTGGCTCAACAAGTCAATCCGCTAAATAGATCACAGCTTAGCCACCAAAACACACCTTCACATTGAGGATAAAGCAAGTGACACTTGGGGGGTCTGAAAGGGAGCAGACATCTACTGCCGCTATGGTCAGATCCAATGAGGTTGTCTACCTGTCTCCTGTCCTATCCTTTCTATCAGGGGCTTGTGTCAATCCAGACAGCCTGGCTAAAAGGACCTGTTTGCACTGCCTCCCAACATCACCACCCCTACTGACTAGTATCCCAGTAGATACAGTTTGGAATTACATTATTTCAATCCAGATTTTCCCTCGGGGAATATGCTGACCCAGCATAACGTAAAATGCAGCTTTTTGTTTACCTCTCCCTAGTCACTACAGCACACTGCTGCCCATTTATCTTGCTAGACCAAATCACATTATACATCAACCCAGATGATAAAAGGCCCATTCCACATTTTATTCCAAACCCCTGGCTGTCTTGGGGAAAATATATATTTTTTGTTCTGGTGTAATGAATCAAGACAGTATTATCGATAGCCCTGGATCTGCTTGTTTCCGTGAAGAAAAGAAAGTAGGTCAGGCTCCAGAAAATGATGCATTGATTCTGGTGACTGTCCATTTACAGCCATTAGCTGCGGGGGGTGGGGGTTGTTACTCCAGGTTAGTTATTACACACATCACCTTGAGGCCACTGACGGCCTATAAACCCGCTTGCGTCGTCACAAAACTAACATCCTCGTTGACTAAACAATTACATTTTACTCTCTTTGTTTTCTTAGAGCTACATTACAATCTAGTACTGGTAAATTCATGCGAGCCATTAATGCTTTCTGTCTCATTACTGTTATACAGTAATACTGTGAAATGTCTAATCCAGGGGTTCACTACACCACGATTGTATTTGTCAGATCAGAGGGGAACCTTCAACCATCAAGTGTTTCCCGATTTGGTTTTAGGACGTGGTCTTTACTTCCATGTTCTACATCCGCTCGACCAACTGTAGTAAAAGGGAGTGCAAAAGACCCCCAGACCCCCCAAACATTCACATACACACCGCCATACACCCACTCTCCTCAAGGATATCCTGTCCCTGTGTTAAAGGAATGGCCTCATCAAAGAGGCAGCTGTGCCGGGTCTTAGCAGTGTGAAAGGTAAAGAAAACACACACAGCAGTTTGATTCAGCGCCAGGCCTTCACCCACTTAGGCTTAATTCTGAATGCATTATGTCAGGATTATAGTGTCTAAAACCCTCAACCTCCTCTGCCAACGACATTAGTTGTGGGCGCCGTGTTGTATCTGTTAATTGCACTCATAAAAGTACCTGAATTTCTTCCTGTACGATTGATCTCTGATTTTCACCCTTGTGTTGTGGTGATGGTCGGTTTAAGCGTATCGCTGCACCCTCCTGACAGCATGTGTAATGGTATAATTCCTCAAACTCGCTTTAGCTTTGTGCTTGGCTAAGAAGACAATAATGCACAGCAACACTCTTGTCTGGGTGGTACAGACTAAGCTTCTAAATGGCTTCCCCCATCCTGGATATCTAAGGTTATATCGATGTTGAGTGTTGCAAGGTAGCACGTCGCATTGGGGTTTTGAGGATGGTCTGGTCTATGTGTGTTTTTAACCTGATACTTTAGGCATGATGGTGCATTGTGAGTGGATCAAGTTGCACTGTAATGTGCCAATGTGTGTTAGTGTGCAGTGCACACAGCTGTGTGGGTGGGAGTATTAAAGTGATCTGCGCCATCCCAAAAAAACGATTGCGCTGCAGAATCTCTCATCAGTCCGTTTCAATACATTCCCAGCCCCTCGGCCCAGCCACACACACCTATATAAAACACTGTCCTCTCCCTTTCATAATCCCAAGGTTGATTTTGCAGTCCTTTGTCATGCAAAGCGGAGGACAGGAGCACGTCAGAGGAATTACTCCCCTCTAAAGACCTGGAGCAGCACTCAGGATTCAGATGGATGCCCAGGGATAATGGAACTTGTGTGGATTTGAAACAAACACAGAGGGGGAGAGAGAGACAAAAGAGTACAAGTGAAAGAGTACACCACACATAAAGAGAAGGAATGAGACTTCTTGAAAAAGTGCCTACACTTCATTAGCTACTTCAAATGGCTTTAAGTGTTTGTCGGTCACAAGTTCAGCGGTTCAGAACCTGAAACATGGATAGATGGGTGAACACATACATATATGCAGGAATAAATGTAAGGTCTTATCCTAGTAATGGCAAATAGTTTATCGGAGCCATATAGGAAGTTCGGCCAATGTGGTTTCTTCATTATGATGCATTTACATTACACTTCAACATTCTATGGCAGCCATGTTAGCGCCCCATTAACATTACATGGGGAATATTTCAACAATGCTGTCACTGAATGTGTAGAAATAGTCCAACATTCTATGGCAGCCATGTTAGCGCCCCATTAACATTACATGGGGAATATTTCAACAATGCTATGTCACTGAATGTGTAGAAATAGTCCAACATTCTATGGCAGCCATGTTAGCGCCCCATTAACATTACATGGGGAATATTTCAACAATGCTGTCACTGAATGTGTAGAAATAGTCCAACATTCAAAATTCTAAAAGTTGGCCTAACTCTATTTAAAAATATATATATATTCTGCCTTTATTTAACCAGGTAGGCCAGTTGAGAACAAGTTCTCATTTACAACTGAGACCTGGCCAAGATCAAGCAAAGCAGTTGCGACACAAACAACAAAAGTGTTACACATGGATAAACGGTCAATAACACAATAGAAAAAATCTATACATTGTGTGCAAATGGCATAAGGAGGTAAGGCAATAAATAGGCCATAGTAGTGAAGTAATTACAATTTTGGAAATTAACACTGGAGTGATAGATGTGCAAATGATGTGCAAGTAGAGATACGGGTGCAAAAAAAGTAAGTAAATAACAATATGGGGATGAGGTAGGTAGTTGGATGGGCTATTTACAGATGGGCTGTGGACAGCTGCAATGATCGGTAAGCTGCTCAGTTAGCTGATGTTTAAAGTTAGTTTGTTTTGTTTTATTTTATTTTTACAGGGACAGTGCACATTAATCAACGTTTCAGTAAAAGTGCCGGTTTTAGCCAGCCGGCTAATTTTCAACCGCAGTCCCTGGGCAGGTTATTAAAAACAATTACAATATAGACAATAGCACCATAGAACAAGCAAGACATAGCAACATAGGACAAGGAAGACATAGCATACAGACAGAGCAACATAGAACAAAAAGCAGCAAAACAAAATTCATAAAAGCAACAAAGTGTTTCCACACCTCACAAGCTACAGACAACAGACAACATGGAAAGCGGCAACACACAGCTAGGGACCATGTTCACATCTGATTGACCTTTAGCCAGGTCTTCAAGCATTTTGTGAAAGTGTGATATGTGGTGCAGTTATGTGTGTCTGATGGCAGTGTATTCCAGACATGGGAAGCTCTCACAGAGAATGCAGATTTACTAAAGGTGCTTTTCCTTAGGGGAACTATACAGTCACCTCTCATGGCAGACCTTGTGGATCTGCTGCCATATGTCTGTGAGGGAGATATGACTCTCCAGGTTAAGGTATTTTATTTTTATGTATTTTGGGGGGGGGGATTCTATATGGCTCTGATTCTCATCTGGTGTGTTTACTCTTGCTAGACAAACCTGTCACTGACATGGACACACATTCATACACATTCATATACAGTGTAGTCTGTATCTCCCTCCATTTTAGAGCAGGCTGGTACCTCTGTTGCTATGCAACCACCCACTGTCGCTAACTGATGCATTAATTAGAGTTTCAATTTGAATACAATTGTTATCTTCTCCTGGAATTGTCTTTGCTGGCATATTTGTATTCTGCCGAAAGGTTTTGCCACGGTTGCGTTCCACGGTAAGCGTGTTATGAACACACCCTGCCCCCCTTCTGCCCATCTACATCTACTGCCATCCACTGCTTTGTAGAAATGCACCAGCTCATGCTCTATCAGACATGCACTGCTTTCACATTGCAAGGAAAAGAGAGGACAATACAATATTTTGTGGAGTGAGAAACCTATCACAAGGATGGGATAAAGATGCTTTTTTTGGGTTGTCATGAAATGTCTCCACAGTAGGAAATGTATTCACGGCGGGGCATCGTCCTGGGCATAGCCCAGTCCCAACAGGAACCTTCACGTGGTGAAAACCGCAGCGCAGAACAAACCCATCAAAATGTATTAAACCAAGACATTCTCGGTTTTCACCCCCTGCCATTTTGTTTGGCACAGAGGCTTGCTCTCCTGCCATTGTAACTGATCACTCTGAGACCTCACAGGGTTGGGGAGCAAAAAGCAGCTCCCCTCCGCCTGCTACAGTAGTCAGCTGCTACCGTGTCAGGACTCGGGGCATGAGGGGCACAATGCTGTCACTGAGAGAACGATGGTGTCAGAAAGCTGCGTGCTGACATGACGTGTCCCTGTGAGTAAAGCATGGGTTTAACATGTCACATGAAACGCTTCGGCAGGAAGGTAATGTCATTACAACTGTCAGACGTCATCTACCAGAGTATGAGTTAATCACAACAGCAGGAGGATTACGAGAGTTCTTCCTGTTGGAGCGTCAGGAGCTGGAATGTCTGATATTGCTGACTTTTTTTCCCAGTCCTCCTTTTGTTTTCTGTAGTCTAGACAATTCTCACCAATACCCTTTGCTTTGGGGAAGGACGTGATACTGATTCAGGAAGATAAACTGCCTATTCTAAGTCCTTGGTCTTGTACTAACATTATTACCTGATTAGAAGGCATTGAGGATGAGGGGTGTGAACTTTTTAAACGTTAAAACGAAGTTGGAATTGTTCATGTTAATAAAAATCCCTAACCGAAAAACAGTTTAGTTTTCCCCCCCCTACAAAATTAAAATCGCAGTGCAGTTATCACAAAAAATATTTTCTGTGTCATAGCCTAACTAGACGATAGGCTATAAAGGCCTGGGGAAAGTTGTGTAATGTAAAGGTAGACTCACTCAACAATATGAAGTCGATGTAGAAAGTAAACCTCATAGTGGGTCAATTTCCACAACTAAGAGTGTTGAAGTGCGAGGTCAACTTCTTCAGGGTTTTGGTGCCCTTGCTACCATGCTGTGAACAGCATGAAGTGAACCCGTAGATGCGCGCAGATGCTGTGTGTGACTGTGAGAGCTAAGTGTTGCATCTGTACCATTGCAACATACAGCCGATAGATGGGCCTAGTACACGGTTCTGACTGTCTGCCTGGTGGCTGACCTGCCTATGCTGTGCCCCTCCCCTCTCTCTCATGTCCCTTGCTAGCTCGCTATTAAAGATGCAATGTTTAACCATCTGAAGGGGATGCACTGTGAAACCCAAACTGTTGCTGGCAGCAGCGCAGCTGCATTGTGAATTCGCATGGAATTTTATGAAAACGTTGTATTGTTTTAATGGAAAACTGATCAAATAAATGGCTGTTTTAGATTTTAAGAAACATTTTCCATTTGTCACATTCCTAATTCAGACTACACATGACTACTTACCAGACAATCAACATGAGATTGCAGAAACTGATTGCCATTAGCAACTTGAGGTCCCTCTAAAATGACATTGTCCTATCAGATTTACTGTTGCTCACTGGATCAATCCCTGCGCACCTTGATCCTCCCCAGAGCTCATTCAAAAACCAAACACAGGAAACTGTGCTATGACCAGTACTGTAAATTCTACCCCTCTTCGTTTCCCCTCCCATTTCCCTGGACTCTGCACCCGCAGCTGATTTATTGTTTGAGGTTCCCCCAGAATAACAGTAGAGGGCCATGTGTTGTTCCAGTGTGGTCCTCAAGCCTGTGGGTTCTCATTCACCACCTAGTAGCTTCAAAGGTTGAAGTGTGAAACCTGATGACACGATGAGAAGGCTGAAGCTCAATCTGTACAGGCTCTTTTCTCCTCTAAAAAGAATAGAGCATTCAAATCCAGTGTGGCACGGTAATGTTTCGCTTCAGCTATTGTTAGTACAATGGAAAATGTCTGCATTCTTCAGAGCCGTCATCAAAAAGACCATAAATATCCGAAAAGATGCAGTAGTGTCCTCTAATTAGATGAAGCAAGTTATATGTAGACACTTCCTTACTGCTATTGTTGTCATAATTTTGGTTAATTGACAACCTTGTTTTTACGATGGTCCTCAGCAATACAGATCAAACTGAAACTTTGCATGCCTATGTTATGCCTATGTTATGATGCCAGTTGAGGCCGCTCTGCTGTCATATCTCCCCGCAAAGATGTGTATAATAACTGCTACAGTGAGGTTAAGGTGAGATTTAAATTGCATTCTAGTGTAAACGTTGGGATGACGGTAAGATGACTTCATCATCCATGTTTGATTGTGTGCACAAGTCAAAGACGCCAGGTAAAGGAGAAGAGGCAGCATTACCCCATTTGTACAATACCTGAACTTTTGCACTGAAGTGTCTGTACACCCCTCTGATGACACCCACCCCATTCAGTGCATAGAAACAGAATAACCCATGAGCTCAAAAAGCAAACAGTGACATGCGAGACCCTCAAAGGGAACAGATCATACGACACACCACAGTGCCTCCTGGGTGTAACAATGACCCGCCATTTCATGGGGCGAGGAGGTCAACAGTGACATCTTGTTTTCAGAGCTCAAAAAGGCCCCCGTTGGAGAGAGAAATGAATGGTGTCAGTGCCAGGCTGTTGTCATGGGGATCTCTATCACAACCTGACACACTGCCTTGACCCGCTCTCCCTCTACTTACAGCACGCTGTGGAGGCTGTCCTTTGTTACTTCCTTTATCCTGAACTAGTCCTCTCTGTTGTAACACTAAACCATTTACTGTTTTGGATTTCCTTCACAATGAACTAATTTAACACCATTAAGATGGAGGTAATTTATTTTCATAACATGTATTTATAATGAACATATTCTTATAGAGGAGGGACGATGAGATTAAGTGTATTAAGTTGATTTAATACTGGTTCTCTTTCTTGGCTTTCTACCAAGCCTCCGGTAAAGCTTCGTACTCTAGCTGCACTACCTCCTCCACCTCTTTAATGTTATGAGTCGGTGCTTATCTCCCGATCTGTTGAAAACAAACAACTTGAGATTGCTGTAACACTCCTGTTGTACTCCCTATGTTCTGCCGTGGGAAGTGGATTGGCAGTGTGAGACGGTCATGCTGAGACAGCAGCTGGGTACTGCAACACACACTGACTCAGTCCCCCACTGCTGTCACAGTCTCTCTGAATCACTTGGCTATGCTTGTGTGGTACAGTTTTAGGACAGGTAAGCTATCTAACTATATAGCCTAACTAGCTAGCTATCTGTTTAGGAAATGTGATTTAAAAGGGAGTACTGCACTGACCACTACAATAGCATAGATAGTCAAATAAATATGCAAGATTGCGATGCAGGCAGCATACTGGCCTAATAATTTCTTGTTTTATTTTCAGAGTCCCTGGGATCCAGCTAATCACAAACTAAGCTAAATTAGCCTATATCTTTAACTGAGGCAACAGTATGTAGCACTCAACCACAAAAATATGCTTTCAGGGATCATCTCCAGGAGGAAAATCACATGGCTTAAAACTTCCTCTTCAACCAGGGAGGACCCATTCATTTTGATAATATCATATATATTCACATTAGTCCCTGATCCATGATAGCGGATTATAATAAATACCGATAAACACAACAATGCTCCACAGTCTGTTATAGAAGTCAGATTTGAGTTTGGAGTATAACGGTCTTATTCAGTGCCTCCCAATTCTGAGATAAGAGCTATATAGAGTTTCGGAAAATGGAATCCTTGAGCTGAAACTAATTTTCTCTCTTGAGCAATTGCAGCATTGAAACCAAAATCTTCCATCCCATCGATTAGAGGTGGTTGTTAGTCACCACTAATGTGCCCTGTACAAATGTGGTGTTATCAGAGATGTAGCCCACTCTGATGGGAGGAAGCAAATGTGTGTGTGCACTTCACAGCACACTGGCTTTTGTGCAGACTCCCTGTGCTTCTTCTTATTCTTGTTAGTTTTGGATATACGGGGCGGCAGGGTAGCCTAGTGGTTAGTGTTGGACTAGTAACCGAAAGGTTGCAAGTTCAAATCCCCAAGCTGACAAGGTACAAATCTGTCGTTCTGCCCCTGAACAGGCAGTTAACCCACTGTTCTTAGGCCGTCATTGAAAATAAGAAGTTGTTCTTAACTGACTTGCCTGGTTAAATAAAGGTGTTAAATGTTTTTATTTTTCTTAATTTTTTTAAATACTAGTCTCCTCAGAAACTGGAAACAATCATATTTTTAGGACATTCTGAGAGTTCAGCATCAAGTCATCCAGTGTATTCAAAGAAAGCGGGGCAGGACTGCAACTTTTTAAAGGGAGAGATGGGGGATCCTGTCTCAGGGTTGTAAACCTTCTCTATGTATGACATGTTTTATACCCTCTTCAAAAATGATTATTATTTTCAAAAACCAAAGCCTTACTGAAAAATGTACTATAGTGAGTCTGATGTGAACTCATTGTGCAATACTACCATCCATTCCATTACTTTAGTTTACTTCAAAGTCCCTGCGTCAAGTTTAAAGCTTGTTTTCTCTTCCCTCACCTGTCGAGTGCAGTGGCTCTCGCTATGCTTGACTGGAAGGCAGGTAATGATCGGTGAGCCAGTAAGCCAACTGTTCAAACCAGGCAGTGGTATCGACCACTAGCTCTCCATGGGGGAGAGATAGGTGGTGTCAGGCGCTTTCCTATTAGTGTGAGAGGAACAGTGAATTCCATAATCAGGTATAGAGTGGGAAAGATGTGACGTGAGTTAAGCCTAATCTAAGAGGCCGTGTGAGGGGAAAATCTACCCACCCTGTCCCTCTGGGCAGGGTCTCCAGAATGCTAAAGAGGTGCAGCGACGTGACTGAAATGGGCATCTGAGCGGTTGCCACTGTGCGTGGCAGCTTAGGGACGGACCCTATGTAGGTTTAGCCCCATCCCTCCCACCACCCCCCTTCTGCTTGTCCATTAAAGTGGGGGATTTTACCACAGACTTGGATGGGTTGTTTTTGTTTCTTTGTTGTGGGGGTCTAGTCTGGTTTTGCCGTGGCCTTTGATGTCATAAAGGAGCAGATACATTGGAAAAACCAACAATGACTAACGTTAATAACTGCCTAAACGGACAGTTCCGATGGGCCTCTGAGCGTGATTAGTGGATGTTGATGTAGCGTGTAATTGTTAGGATAACAGGGATCATTATGACCACTTCTAAAACCTCCCCCCTTAGTTTTCTACAGAGGCCTGTTAAAACGTTCAAATATGTACCCTTTCAACCAATGTGGTATTACTGTACTCCTCCCCCTCCCTTCACTTTTCACACCCATATCAGCCCTGTTTTGTGGCAGCAGCAAATCCTAAAGAATAACAGTAGCGATTGCACTATGGAGCAGCGGTGAAAACAGTCAGCCCGGTCTAATGCCGTTGGTGCTACTGCGGCACGCGAGTAAGCCTCTTTGAGCAGGCCAGGCCATGCAGCACTGGAAAGATAAACCCTGCCCAGTTCTAGGCCAGTCTTAGACAATTCTTTCAGCTCCAAGGAGTAGAGGTCGACCGATTTTTATGATTTTTCAACGCCGATACCGATTATTGGAGGACCAAAAAAAAGGCCGATACCAATTTAATCTGCCGTTTTAATTTTTTTTATTTAAAAAAAGTTTTTAATAATGACAATTACAACAATACTGAATGAACACTTATTTTAACTTAATATAATAGATAAATAAATTTAGCCTCAAGAAAATAATGAAACATTTTGGTTTCAATTTCAGTTTCAATTTGGTTTAAATAATGCAAAAACAAAGTGTTGGAGAAGAAAGTAAAAGTGCAATATGTGCTATGTAAGAAGGCTAACGTTTAAGTTCCTTGCTCAGAACATGAGAACATATGAAAGCTGGTGGTTCCTTTTAACATGTCTTCAATATTCCCAGGTAAGAAGTTTTAGGTTGTAGTTATTATAGGAATTATATGACTATTTCTCTCTTATATGATTTGAATTTCATTAACCTTTGACTATTGGATGTTCTTATAGGCACTTTAGTATTGCCGGTGTAACAGTATACATTTACATTTACATTTAAGTCATTTAGCAGACGCTCTTATCCAGAGCGACTTACAAATTGGTGCATTCACCTTATGACATCCAGTGGAACAGTCACTTTACAATAGTGCATCTAAATCTTAAAGGGGGGGGGTGAGAGGGATTACTTATCCTATCCTAGTATAGCTTCCATCCCTCTCCTCGCCTCTACCTGGGCTCGAACCAGGAACACGTCGACAACAACCACACTCGAAGCAGCGTTACCCATGCAGAGCAAGGGGAACAACCACTCTTAAGTCTCAGCGAGTGATGTTTGAAATGCTATTAGCGCGCACCCTGTTAACTAGCTAGCCATTTCACATCGGTTACACCAGCCTAATCTCGGGAGTTGATAGGCTTGAAGTCATGAACAGCGCAATGCTTGAAGCATTGCGAAGAGCTGCTGGCAAAACGCACAAGTGCTGTTTGAATGAATGCTTACGAGCCTGCTGCTGCCTACCATAGCTCAGTCAGACTGCTCTATCAAATCATAGACTTAATTATAACATAATAACACACAGAAATACGAGCCTTAGGTTATTAATATGGTCGAATCCGGAAACTACAATTTCGAAAACGTTTATTTCAGTGAATAGGGAACTGTTCTGTATTTTATCTAACGGATGGCATCCCTAAGTCTAAATATTGCTGTTACATTGCACAACCCTCAATGTTATGTCGTAATTACATAGAATTCTGGCAAATTAGTTCGCAATGAGCTAGGCTGCCCAAGCTGTTGCATATACTCTGACTCTGCGCAATCAATGCAAGAGAAGTGACACAATTTAACCTGGTTAATATTATCTGCTAACTTTTATTTTAGCTAAATATGCATGTTTAAAAATATCTACTTCTGTGTATTGATTTTAAGAAAGGCATTGGTGTTTATGGTTAGGTACACGTTGGAGCAACGACAGTCCTCCAATTATGATTGATTGTTTTTTATAAGAGAAGTTAAATGCTAGCTAGCAACTTACCTTGGCTTCTTACTGTATTTGTGTAACTCCTCGTGGAGTGCAATGAGAGGCAGGTGGTTAGAGCGTTGGACTAGTTAACCGTAAGTTTGCAAGATTGAATCCCTGAGCTGACATGGTAAAAATCTGTCGTTCTGCCCCTGAACAAGGCAGTTAACCCACTGTTCCTAGGCAGTCATTGAAAATAAGATTGTGTTCATAACTGACTTGCCTCGTTAAATAAAGTTGTCAAATATATTTATTTTAAATCTGCTAAATCAGCGTCCAAAAATACCGATTTCCGATTGTTATGAACACTTGATATCGGCCCTAATTAATCGGTCGACCTCTACCAAGGATGCACTCTGCCCCTCAGAATGGGATGTGTGGATGGGTTGTTGTCTGAGTGAACACACAATAGCGTTGAAGGTTCAGCCTCCAATCGCCATTTTCCAGAACATATGCCTAGCATCTGTGATCAGGCCTCCAAGGGGAGGGAAGGAGGGGCTGCTGATAGCATGTTGCTGAGCTTTCAGGGAAGATGCTTCCTTCTTTACCGCAAACAGAGACATAAACACACCTATGTGTTCAAGCTACCAAACAACCAAGCAGGCTGGTTATGGTCTTGGATTGCTACTCTCCTTGCATGTAAATTACCAGTCACTCATTTTCACTTGCCCAAATGCATCACTGTTAACTTTTCACTTGTTGGGACAGATTGTCAAACTAGCCCCTTTTCTTCTCTTCTCGGATGCTATGCCATTTGGATAAGGTCACATCGCGTCCTAATCTGTATTCAGTGTCAGCTCTCATTTCTTGTCCCTGTAGCCTTGTCGACGACGGTGCACGTCTCTGACAGGCTCTGATGCCGGGCCTGTTTTTCTGCTGACGCTGTTATTGTAAGCCGCGGCGCTGCTGTGTAAGGTCATGGTGGAGGGCTGCACCACCACGGTGCGGCTCATTAATTACACAGTACCACGCTCCAGTGGGCACCCTTTTCCTTTCCCACATGAAGAGCACAACGTCAAGAGGAGAGTGAAGGCAATACATACGGCATAGTACAGCATAGACATGGCTAGGAGGACCATGACATCACATGGCAGTTGACTTAAAGCCTAGAAGGCAGGCGCTTGGAGGTGTCGAGGTGTGCTTGTCCTGTAGGGCACCAGATAGTGTTCTTGTAACGGGAGGATTGTGTGAAAGTGCTTCTGAATGACTTCAAGCAGTGTGCTTCTTTTGGAGTGTGCCAAGGAATTTGCCTCCTTTATCCCCACTTTTCCCCTGTGAAATTGGGAAGCAGGGCTGGGTCATTGGATTGTTGAATGAGAAAAATGGTTTGATTTACTACAAAAATGTGTAGATATTCCCTCTCTCTACCTACCACCCACCAACCCATCTGTTTTGTATTTGCTGGGCTATGTGTGTGTGTATGTGTATGTATATGTGTATGTATGTACATACATGCATACATGTATGCTTGTGTGTGTATACACATGCATATATATACATACATACATTCATTCATACATTCATTCATACATACATACATACATACATACATACATACATACATACATACATACATACATACATACATACATACATACATACATACATACATACATACATACATACATACATACATACATACATACATACATACATACATACATACATACATACATACATACATACATACATACATACATACATACATACATACATACATACATACATACATACATACATATACATACATACATACATACATACATACATACATACATACATACATACATACATACATACATACATACATACATACATACATACATACATACATACATACATACATACATACATACATACATACATACATACATACATACATACATACATACATACATACATACATACATACATACATACATACATACATACATACATACATACATACATACATACATACGTATGTATACACACACACTACAGTATGTACTTCCTATTAGCTTTGCTCGTTCAATTGAACATGTGTAAGGGGGGGTTTACTTGTTGTGAGTTTCCTCCAATACCTGGCACCTGCTAGAACTGACACTTCCCGGCAGCGATTGAAGATGTATCTCTGCCCGTCGAGATAAAAACGTTAAAGGAAGTCTGTTCGGCTCAGAATTGCTGCCTTTGTTTAAGCCAGCCGCGCTCGCTGTGTGGGTTGTTTTTTTAGACATCGAGAGAGAGTGAACCAGAGGAGCTCTGGATTGTATCGAACAGATTGAAGGAGGCTGTCGGTTTTTATTTCTTCTGCCATGTCATGCTGCTACAGTCATGGGGGTGGTGGTAAAGTAGAGGGTGCGAAGCAGAGGCTTCCAGGAAATGGCACCAGGGAGAGCTGACTGTGGTCAGACCACGGCCACAGACCCCCTGTGGGAGAGAGAGAGAGGCAAAGGGAGGGGGGTCTGAGTTACAGTTGGAATACAGACATACGGAGGGTACATGTACTGTTAGCAAACATGGACAAAGAGTGCGGAATGGAGGATAAAAAGAGAGGAGATGAATAGACTGTGTCTAGAAGAAACTAGACACTAGAGATTGAAAAGAGGATTGACTGGAGTGAGAAACGGGGGGGAAATGAGGATTTGATGAAAACATTGGAAAAGAGAGGCTACAGGTGGGGGTGGAGGAAGAAAAGAACAGGATAGGGTAGGAGAGACGAGGTCGGGGGAGCTTCACGCTGGCTCGTCTCTGTTGATGTTGTTTGGCATTGTGGGCTGCCAGAAGAAGCCACAGGGCCCAGTGTCTCGCTGAGTCATTCCCCAGCTTTAACATGGAACATCTGTTACTGTACAGTTACCACCCCCCCTCCCCGTACAACACAAAAGCACCAAGCCAAACTGAAAGAGTCCTCTCCCTTTGCCTATGGCACTGACTGGCTGACACCAGTTGAAAGAGATTTTAAAGGTCTCTGGGTTTCCTCAAATATCAGGAACACTCCTTCTGCTGATTGCCTCAATTTGGTGTGCGCTCAGCTCAGGACTGTTTGTGTGTCGGATAGGCTTAGTCCATACAGCGTATACCAGGGTATTTTTCAATACCGTTTTCAATACCGTTAACTATTTCTTTAGATTTTTTTTATTTTTATACATTTCAATATGTATTGCTACTTTTTACATTTACATTTACATTTAAGTCATTTAGCAGACGCTCTTATCCAGAGCGACTTACAAATTGGTGCATTCACCTTATGACATCCAGTGGGACAGTCACTTAACAATAGTGCATCTAAAACTTAGGGGGGGTGAGAGGGATTACTTATCCTATCCTAGGTATTCCTTAAAGAGGTGGGGTTTCAGGTGTCTCCGGAAGGTGGTGATTGACTCCGCTGTCCTGGCGTCGTGAGGGAGTTTGTTCCACCATTGGGGGGCCAGGGCAGCGAACAGTTTTGACTGGGCTGAGCGGGAGCTGTACTTCCTCAGTGGTAGGGAGGCGAGCAGGCCAGAGGTGGATGAACGCAGTGCCCTTGTTTGGGTGTAGGGCCTGATCAGAGCCTGGAGGTACTGAGGTGCCGTTCCCCTCACAGCTCCGTAGGCAAGCACCATGGTCTTGTAGCGGATGCGAGCTTCAACTGGAAGCCAGTGGAGAGAACGGAGGAGCGGGGTGACGTGAGAGAACTTGGGAAGGTTGAACACCAGACGGGCTGCGGCGTTCTGGATGAGTTGAAGGGGTTTAATGGCACAGGCAGGGAGCCCAGCCAACAGCGAGTTGCAGTAATCCAGACGGGAGATGACAAGTGCCTGGATTAGGACCTGCGCCGCTTCCTGTGTGAGGCAGGGTCGTACTCTGCGGATGTTGTAGAGCATGAACCTACAGGAACGGGCCACCGCCTTGATGTTGGTTGAGAACGACAGGGTGTTGTCCAGGATCACGCCAAGGTTCTTGGCGCTCTGGGAGGAGGACACAATGGAGTTGTCAACCGTGATGGCGAGATCATGGAACGGGCAGTCCTTCCCCGGGAGGAAGAGCAGCTCCGTCTTGCCGAGGTTCAGCTTGAGGTGGTGATCCGTCATCCACACTGATATGTCTGCCAGACATGCAGAGATGCGTGCAGTTAACTGTGCAGTACTTTAGGAAATAAAGAAGATTGCGTTCTTCATTTCACCTGTCACATAATTTTCCATTATGAAGTTTACTGAAACCCCACCTCTTTAAGGAATACCTAGGATAGGATAAGTATTCCCCCCTTTAAGATTTAGATGCACTATTGTAAAGTGACTGTTCCACTGGATGTCATAAGGTGAATGCACCAATTTGTAAGTCGCTCTGGATAAGAGCGTCTGCTAAATGACTTAAATGTAAAATGTAAATGTACTGGTAGTCCCCAGTCACGTGGTGTTTGTTTACAAGCACACAACGAAGAGAGACCGGAGCCTTGTGAGTCACTCACTGTTGTACAGCATTGCGCCAGGTGATGTTGTTACAATATGGAGTTCACAACTAAGTGTTTGCCAGTTAGATGTCTTATAACTATTAAGTTAACTGTCTAGAATTTGCTGAATGCCCTGCAGTTGTGCATTTGGTTTGCTAATTTAATAGCTAGTTAGCTACCGTATCTAGTGGTTAGCTTCTTCCAAAATTAAGCTTTGCTTAGTAACAGCAGAGAATGGATCCTGGATCAAGAGCCTTGTGGTCTAATAGTTTGTTTTGTGCATGCAGCAAACTGTGAGTAGCATTTTTGAGTTACTTGTATAGTTTAGGTCAAGAGACTGTATAAAATGTTAGCAATGCACTCGTTAGCATTCTTTATGGGATGTTACATGTACTTGTTATCATTGCTAACCTTTTGGAGTACAGAGTCTGTGGGGTTTGAAAACAGCGCCCCTTGTTCAGTGCCGGTATTACCGCAATATCCAGGTATTGCGCAAGTTCATTATGAAGGTATGACAATTTGGATACCGCCCAAGCCTAGTGTCGGCTCAAAAAGCGCCTTGTCTTCAGCCTCGACCTGGAGTAGGCGTGGTCGAAGTTCTCAATGTTTGACACCTTGTGTGAAAAATGTATGACATTAGTCAAACACGAGAGAATACCTGAAAAGCCAGAATGGCTAATCCAAACTTTCTAAAGATGAAGTTGAAAAGGATAAGTATGAGAGGGAACCACAGTCGGCTCTTTCTAAAAGCTGTAATGTGACCGAAGAAGGCAGAGGAGGATTTTAACAGTGTGGTACCAAAGATTCCCAAGACACTAAACGCGTGGGTCTACTCGATACTTAGTAAAGGGATTGCTGTTCGAAGCTCAGGCGGCATTTTAGGCCTCCTCTATTTGCAATGAGGAGAGCCAATGTTTCCACTCATTCCACAACTGTCTCTTTCTCCTGCTTAATTATCATGCAGCGTGGCAGCAAGAGAAAGGAAAGGCAGGCGGACACAATCTTTTTCTCTTTCATTTTATGCTTGGTCTTTCTCTCATATACTCAGACAAAAGCACCCGGATGCAAGCTAAAAAGAAGCTCAGAAACATACATATGCACTGATACTACTTTGCACATTACAAAGGAACATGATTTCAAATCCCATTGAGCAAACTTACCTATACGTTCACACCAGTAATTATCAGTCGTATGGGTGTGAATGCTGTTTGACGTAGGTACTAAAATATTCCTCAAGTAATTCAGTGAAGAATGACAAATCTCATGAATGAAGAGTTATTACAACACACAGGAAGGAACAAGATCCCCCCTACCAGGCTGCTAATGTTATATTCACCGTTTCCTCATAGAGACTACGAATATGTCATTGGTATGTGTAAGAGGATGAATAGTTTACCTGTGAGAAATTTCTGTTAAGTACCTGAATTCTGTAAAACCATTTACTAGGTGACAGAATAGTACAATTACCTTCTGTACCGTTGTGGTATTCTGTGGTGATCTTTCTGGAATTTGCAATATCTTTAGCTCATCTGGCCCTTGCACTATCCCACCACTTGCAATTTAAATCAAATCCCCATACTGTTTTTATTTATTTACTTTTCTGCTCTTTTGCACACCAATACCTCTACCTGTACATGACCATCTGATCATTTATCACTCCAGTGTTAATCTGCAAAATTGTAATTATTCGCCTACCTCATAATGCCTTTTGCACACAATGTATATAGACTCTCTTTTTTTTCTACTATGTTATTGACTTGTTAATTGTTTACTCCATGTGTAACTCTGTTGTCTGTTCACACTGCTATGCTTTATCTTGGCCAGGTCGCAGTTGCAAATGAGAACTTGTTCTCAACTAGCCTACCTGGTTAAATAAAGGTGGGGGAAAATGGTATTGGTCACATACATATGGTTAGCAGATGTTATTGTGAGTGTAGCGAAATGCTTGTGCTTCTAGTGCAGACAGCATCATTATCTATGAACAATTCCACAACAACTACCTAATACACACAAATCTAAGTAAAGGAATGGAATAAGAATATATACATATAAATATATGGATGAGCAATGACTGAGCAGAGTAATGAGTAATGAGATGAGTAATGCAAGATATATAAACATTATTAAAGTGACTAGTGATCCATTTATTAAAGTGGCCAATGATTTCAAGTCTGTATGTAGGCAGCAGCGCCTCTGTTAGTGTTGGCTGTTTAACAGTCTGATGGCCTTGAGATGGAAGCTATTTTTCAGTCTCTCGGTCTCAGCTGCAGATGCCAAGTGAATACTGCTGACAACAAATAATAACCAGCATCAGTAAATATAGCCTACATTACATTAAAAACACTCTATTTTTCTTCTGCAGATTTCTCTATAGCCGCTGCAGACCGGTGCTGTCATGTTCAGGAACAGCTTGAAGATGCTGCTTGGCGGCAAGTCCAACCGCAAAAATCGCAACAGTGGTAAGTCAGTCTGACCAGTGTTGTGTATGTGGTGTGTCTGTCTGTATGTATGTGTGTAAAGCTTGCTCACCCACAGTTTAACTATGTGCTTCAATAATACAACATATGACTTACTGTGGTTATCGCCTGCTATTGAAGTCACAGATCTACTAGTGATGTCTTTTTTTGCCACTATAAACCAAGTCATTAATCTAAGCACTTATACTTGCCTCCTTTCACAAGTTGGCGTCTGCCTAGCTTTTTTTTACGTTGATAAAACGTGACTCGCAGTACAGGAGGCATTGCGCTGCTGCTGAGTTCAGAGCGAGATACCTGTGACTACACAGCCATGGCACCCTCTCCAGGGACTTGGAGTGGAGCGTGCCACACGATCAGTAGAGACGTGTCAAGCTTGGTAAAGTAAGTCTTTGGAATGCAGCTGGTTATGTTCACGTCTCTAAAGATCGGTGCAGAGTCAGCTATACAGTACACCCCAAACACTCTCTTCCCTTACTCAAGTTACTCATCTCCCGGAAACAAAGGTTTGAGGTCATTCACAAAGGGTTTCAGTCCCCATGAAACTGGAGACGGGTTGTTTTCCATCATTAGTTCCTTTTAACTTGAAGACACTTTATATGAATGTAAGTTACACAATTCTATTACTGTCTGACCAAGGACATGTTTTGTGGCATAGTGAATATAGTTTTGCAGTTTCATTACAGTAGTTCCTACAGGCTCAAAATGTTAGCAACGTAAAAATTAGGGATGCACGATATATCGGTGAACATATCAGAATTGGACGATTTTAGCTAAAGATGCCAACATCGCTATCGGCTCGATGTCTAGTTTAACGTCTGTGCAAAACCGATGTCAAAGCTGACGTGCATACCTATATAACATAGGTACAGGACGTGATGACGCCGCGTAAAATGTTGTACTACACGTGCAACACAGCATTCCTAGCCTAGCCCACAATGTCTGCTGTGTGGATCGAGCAGTCAACGATGTGAGCAGTCATTTGAAAAAGACATTTCAGAGAGACAACTCAAAGGTGAAATCCATTAATGCCAAGATAATGGAATTCATTGCCCTTGACAATCAACCATTCTCTGTCGTGGGTAATGTTGGCTTTCGCCGACTGGTCGAGCACCGGTACACACTAAGTGCGCTATTTTTCAGATGTTGCCCTACCGGAATTACACCGTAATAGCGCCACTGCTATTAGCTTCACGACTGACATTTGGAACAGCGATGTCAGCCCCATGATCATTATGAGTCTGACAGCACATTGGGTCCACGAGGATTTCCTACTGAGGAATGACTTATTGCCTGCTCATGATTGTACTGTTTGTCATACCGCTGCTGCCATTCCAATGGCGTTTGAAACATGAACACACTAGCTAGCTCCATTCAAACAACTGACTCAAGAAATACCCTCTCTCATGGCATTAAAACGCCTGCTCAGCAAAACTGCCGACAGGCTGTGAACCAGCGATTCGGTGGCATTCTCTCTTTACAGTGTCGCCCCCATGCTCAATGCTATGTACATGTCTGCATCGAAGTAGCAGTCCAAGAAACAGGGTTTAGGTGAAATGTTACATACACAGCTGGACAAAATGGAAACGGACACAGTGACAGTGCGCACCACGGACCGACAGAGCTGAAACTTCACTGCTTGACATGTATGATGACATCCTGGTTGAGAGTGAAACGACGGAACAAATTAACAACGAAACAGCAAGTAAGTGAAAAAATAGGTTTTGATGATGTTTTACTGGTAATGGGGACATGTGTAAATGCCAACAAAATACATTTTGTGTGTGTGACCTTTATTTAACTAGGCAAGTCAGTTAAGAACACATTTTTATTTACAATGACAGCCTACCCCGGATGACGCTGGGCCAATTGTGCGCCGCGTTATGGGACTCCCAATCACGGCCGAATGTGATACAGCCTGGATTCGAACCAGAGACTGTAGTGAAACCTCTTGCACTGAGATGCAGTGCCTTAGACCGCTGTGTCCATGTGTGAACTATTTAACTGTACTAGAATGCTTAAAAGGCATCACTTGTAAGATGTGTTACATTGTGCTCTAGGTTGGAAGTAAAGTTGTACCACCATTGGACTTTTGAACTATTTTCTCATCAACTGAGTTGCTTTTCCTCAAGACTCGAGATTCACTGGTGTACATTTCTGCTACAGTGTAGCAGTAGGCTCTGTAGGCTCATAAAAAATGACCTGAGAGAACCTGAGCCAACCAAACACACAGTAACAAAGTGTTTTAAACTATGCCACAGTGTCAAGAGATCCTCTGTTCCACACAAGCCCACACTGTGTCCACTCTTGACACATTGTCATTTCAATTGAGCTGAAAGGTTGCTAATAGCCACCATTTAAAGGGCCAGAAAGGTTTTCAAGGCAGGGGTCCAGCCAGCGATACCTCACGGTACCTCACGTTTAATTCCATGTCCCTGTAAGTTGTTGAAGTTGCTAATAGCAAAGGCTGTCTTCGTGGCAACGTGCAGCCTCAGTCATAACTGTGTTCTGCACCTCAGTGGGGAGGTGTGGTAGATCTTGGCCACTACTCGTCGGGTGTATATGTTTTTCTTCCTAAAGCCAGCGCTGAGAGGAAAGTGTCCGGCTCTACGCTATGCTTACCCTCGGAACAGTGCCACCCCAGTGTGTTAAGAGCTCTTCCGTTCCATCCAAACAAAATGAGAAACGTGATTCAGCAAACGGGCTAGTCCATTCAGAGCGGCAAGTGTAGTCCAGGCTCTAAATCTGAACAAATGGTTTTCATGTTTCATAACCTCTCCCTTTATCCAGGGTAGTTATGGTAATTGCGCTAAAAGCCTGTGGTATCTTTTTTACCGGAAAGACATTTTGTATTTCCTCAGTTACTTGTCTTGTCAGACCACAGATAGTTATGAAAGGCCATAGAGGGATAATTAGGGTAGTACACGGTTATTAGGGGTCACAAGATACTATGACTGTGTACCACAGAAGTCTCATGTTGAATGGCCTGAAAATGAACTCATTGGCCTTACTCTTGAGGCAGAAAATACTTTTGGAATACTGTTGAAATGGAGAGAGATCGCAGAATCCAATTCAAACAGAAGAAGGTAATGCACTGTGGGAGATGAGCCATTGTGGTTTTGTTGTGGGCTGGCAGAGGGTAGCAGGCAGGGGACGATGAGGTGGGGGGGGACACAGAACCAGAGGTGTTTGGGCTCTGTACCAAGCCTGGGGTTGATGAGGTGCACTCCTGTCTAATAATTTCCCCTCTTGAGATGTTAGGGGCTCCATCATAGCCAGCTGTTGACCAGAATGCTGTAATGCTACCAACATCGAAGAGCATTTATAATACAAGATTGTTATGTGATACAGAATCTAACGTGACACCAAACTACCACAACAGTTGGTAAAGAAGTATTTTTTTTCCCTCCAAGGATGGCCTGTTTCAAATTTCCCTGGGATGCAGTTGCTGCTTTTCTATTGTTATATAAATAAGACTCCCCACTAGTTCTGGCAAACCATTTTATGACTACCATTCTCTCTCCCCATGTCCTTGTTATTTTGTTATTTTCAAAGTCCCTCAACCTGTACACAAATGAAAGGGAAAGAGAATACCTAGTCAGTTGTACAACTGAATGCATTCAACTGATATGTCTTCTGCATTTAACCCAACCCCTTTGGATCAGAGAGGTGCGGGGGGCTACCTTATCGATATCCACGTCATCGGCGGCCGAGGAACAGTGGGTTAACGGCCTTGCTCAGGGGCAGAAAGACAGATTTTTACATTGTCTGCTTGGTGATTTGATCCAGCAACCTTTCGATATCCTCAGCATATGTTTGGCATAAATTAAATCCAAGCCACCAGCAACTTGCCAAGTAAACATGAACGATCTCGCGACACTGGGAAACACATGATGTCACCTTGATATTGATGGTTACTTGCCTCCAGATTCCTCAACCTCTTGGATAACAATCAAAGCTGACGTTAGCGACAGCCAACTGCAACACTGTGTGATATTGTGTGCAGGGCGAGGAAAAAACCATCTTCCAACCCTGCACAGACTGCGGTAAACATTTAGAACATGTCATAACACGTGTAGATTGTAAGGCAGATCTGCGGGGTTTCCTGGAACAAGCCAAGGCAGTTCTGTATTCAATTACTATTTCTACACTGCTGCAGACCTCAGTGTTCAAGTTAAGAGTCAGACAATAACTGCCTCACCTCACCTACCCATTCAGAAGAGGTTTGGTCACCCACTATATACCACTACAGTTGAAGTTGAAATTTTACATACACCTTAGCCAAATACATTGAAACTCAGTTTTTCACAATTCTTGACATTTAATCCAAGTAAAAATTATCTGTCTTAGGTCAGTTAGGATCACCACTTTATTTTAAGGATGTGAAATGTCAGAATAATAGTAGTGATTTCAGCTGTTATTTCTTTCTTCACATTCCCAGTGGGTCAGCGGTTTACATACACTCAATTAGTTAGAATTGCCTTTAAATTGTTTAACATGGGTCAAATGTTTCGGGTAGCCTTCCACAAGCTTCCCACAATAAGTTGGGTGAATTTTGGCTCATTCCTCCTGACAGAGCTGGTGTAACTGAGTCCGGTTTGTAGGCCTCCTTGCTCACACACTCTTTTTCAGTTCTGCCCACAAATGTTCTATAGGACTGAGGTCAGGGCTTTGTGATGGCCACTCCAATACCTTGACTTTGTTGGCCTTAGGTCTTTTTGCCACAACTTTGGAAGTACTTGGGGTCATTGTCCATTTGGAAGACCCATTTGCGACCAAGCTTAAACTTCCTGACTGTCTTGAGATGTTGCTTCAATAATCCACATAATTTTCCAGCCTCATGATGCCATCTATTTTGTGAAGTGCACCAGTCCCTCGTGCAGCAAAGCACCCGCACAATATGATGCTGCCACCCCTGTGCTTCACGGTTGGGATGGTGTTCTTCAACTTGCAAGCCTCACCCTTTTTCCTCCAAACATAACGATGGTCATTGTGGCCAAACAGTTCTATTTTTGTTTAATGAGACCAGATGACATTTCTCCAAAAAGTACGATCTTTGTCCCCATGTGCAGTTGCAAAGCGTAGTCTGGCTTTTTTATGGCGGTTTTGGAGCAGTGGCTTCTTCCTTGCTGAGCGGCCTTTCAGATTATGTCGATATAGGTCTACAATTGTTTTTCTGAGTTCTTGGCTGATTTCTTTTGATTTTCCCATGATGCCAAGCAAAGAGGCACTGGGATTGAAGGTAGGCCTTGAAATACATCCACAGGTACACCTCCATTTGACACAAATTATGTCAATTAGCCTATCAGAAGCTTCTAAAGTCAACTTAGTGTATTTAAACTTCTGACCCACTGGAATTGTGATACAGTGAATTATAAGTGAAACAATTGTTGGAATAATGACTTGTCATGCACAAAGTAGATGTCCTAACCGATTTGCCAAAACTATAGTTTGTTAACTTCTTGCGTCGAGCAATCCCGTATCCGGGAGCGTAATCATAGCCTCAAGCTCATTACCATAACGCAACGTTAACTATTCATGAAAATCGCAAATGAAATGAAAGAAATATATTCACTCAAAAGCTTAGCCTTTTGTTAATTAACAACACTGTCATCTCAGATTTTCAAAATATGCTTTTCAACCATAGCTACACAAGCATTTGTAAGAGTATTGATAGCTAGCATAGCATTAAGCCTAGCATTCAGCAGGCAACATTTTCACAAAAACAAGAAAAGCATTCAAATAAAATAATTTACCTTTGAAGAACTTCGGATGTTTTCAATGAGGAGACTCTCAGTTAGATAGCAAATGTTCAGTTTTTCCAAAAAGATTATTTGTGTAGGAGAAATCACTCTGTTTTGTTCATCACATTTGGCTAAGAAAAAAAATGAAAATTCAGTCATTACAACGCCAAACTTTTTTCCAAATTAACTCCATAATATCGACAGAAACATGGCAAACGTTGTTAGAATCAATCCTCAAGGTGTTTTTCACATATCTATCCGATGATAAATCATTCGTGGCAGTTGGGTTTCTCCTCGGAAGCAAATGGAAAAATACACGCAGCTGGGGATTACGCAATAATTGCAATGGAGGACACCAAGTGGGCACCTGGTAGATGTAGTGTAAAATGGTCAATCTTCCAATGATATGCCTACAAATATGTCACAATGCTGCAGACACCTTGGGGAAACGACAGAAAGTGTAAGCTCATTCCCGGCCTATTCACAGCCATATAAGGAGACATTGGAACACAGCGCCTTCAAAATCTGGGGCACTTCCTGTTTGAAATTTCATCTTGGTTTCGCCTGTAGCATCAGTTCTGTGGCACTCACAGACCATATCTTTGCAGTTTTGGAAACGTCAGTGTTTTCTTTTCAAAGCTGTCAATTATATGCATAGTCAAGCATCTTTTCGTGACAATATCTTGTTTAAAACGTTTTTTTATCCAAAAATTAAAAGGGCGCCCTATATCCAAGAAGTTAACAAGAAATTTGTGGAGTTGTTGAAAAACGAGTTTTAATGACTCCAACCTAAGTGTATGTAAACTTCTGACTTCAAATGTATATACACATTCTGGTGGACGCTGATTCCTATCCAAAAATGCAGCATACGACTACAGCACTGGGACATGCGGTGTGCTATGGCTAAGCAGCTTGTATGGATGCAGCCTTGAAAGCGGATGATGGAAAGGTACCATGGGATGTGTGTGTCGGCTGCAGCAATCTAAGTTTGCTGGCTAACGCCGCTCAATGGCTCTGGTGACTGTCATTGCCAGCCAAGACCGTTGTGTCCCAGCACCGCCTGCTAATTGCAAGCTTTTTTTGTCAGCAGCGTCAATGAAATCCAATCAAATTTAGAGGCTCATGCAACCGAGACCAATCAGGCGCAGAGCCACGCTTTATGTAAGGAAGCTGTGCACATTGACAAAATTTGAGATTTTCATTGCAGCTGTGGACCTTAGTTACTAGGCAGGCTGTCCCCTCCCATCATCCCCACCATGTTCATTCATTACTTCCTGTTTTGTTTGGTGATGAGGTTATTTTCCGCTGAATTTAGTTTACCTCTTTAAATAGCACTTTTGGTGCGATGGTGCTGAAGCCGGCAGCTTGTCAGGTATGATTTACAACCAAGACATGCAGCTCTACTAATTGTTTCTGTTATTGAGGTGCACCATGTTAACATTGTCTGAATCAAACACATAATTTTTTATCCAAAGACGTATCCTCCTCTAAATGATTGTGCTAATGGAGTTGATTTTTGTAATTCAGTGTCCTCATGTTTGCCCACCAGAGTAGTAAGACTATGGGACATTTGATTTGATTTATTTGCTCTGCCAAATCTCTGGCGCTAATGCGTTTATCTACCTCAGCACTCACTCTTATCAGTCCACACTCCTCCTTCCAATTCCCCTTCTCCCTCTCTCCACCTCCCTGATCTGCATCTCTCCATGGTTCCCTCTCTGTCTCCCTGCCCATGCCCGCTGACCGGCTCTGGCCCACTGCCCAGGTCCTGGGTGGACGCCCATCCAGACGGGTTCTGTTCATCTGGCAGAACGGCTGGCCCCACCTACATTCCTCTATCCCTCCTACCTCCCACTATCCCACTCTGCCTCCCCAGCCATAATCCCCCCCCCCCCCTCAGAGTCCCTGCTGCCTGTGGAGAGAAAGCATCCCTGGAACAAGGCCAGGAAGATGGGGGGCTACTGTGCGGCTCAGGCGCTGCCTGCAACACTACTGAGGGGCTCAGCTGTAAGAAAACCTCACTACTCTTCCTCTTCTCCCATCCATCACATCAGTCTCTCTCTAGGGAACCCTTCCTTCCACCTTTGTGTGTAGAACCTATAGATCCCTTGGAATGATGAGTGACAACGTAGAGGAGTATGGGGATTACAGGAGCTGAATGCTTCTCAAACACCAGGTGTTGCTTCAACACAGGGATCACCTTATGTAACTTGGCAGGTCATCATAGCACAGCTCACTCAAATCCCCAAATGAGCAAGCTACAGGAGAGGACATAGGAGTGCACTGCTCACTGCAGTCAGTTTACAACAGAGAGAAACTATATTGTAAAAGAATGGGTTTCATGAGAGTCAGTGCAAGCTACATAAAATGGGAGGACTAAGTACAGCCCATTCCCCTGCTAACAATGCCCTCTCTGGGCAGTCTCCACCCTGATACAATCTTGCACCAAAGAGCCTGCACCAGGAGTTTCTCCTTCTAAACCAATTCAGTAGTAACAGACACTAGACTCTGGCATGGAACTCTGCACCAGGAGGCCCAGTGTGTGACTGATGTTACACCCAGTCCTCCATGTGACTGATAGTCATTAGAGACCTCATCTCTCCTTCCTTTCCCCAGCCTAGACTTTACACAGTATCACGTGACTCCGAGGCTGCAGACGATCTTGCCCAGTATCGCTTAGCTCACTGGTTTATCAATGTCGTCCTCCTCACACCCAGCCAGTAGCAAAGGGGTCGTAAGCCCTCACAAAAATTGACCGACTGGTACCCCTGTAGATTTGTGTTTTAGATCTGTCTCCATGATTCATGCATAGGTGATTCACACTTGTGTAGTAGAAGACTCAGATCTGTCTCCATGATTTATGTGTAAGTGATCAAACTTGTATAGTAGATGATTCAGTAGGTGGAGACCAGACGAGCTGCTGTTGTAAAAGTGTTATTCCCCTTCTCTATTGGTAAAGGTAGATGTTGCCCTTATCCACAGATCTAAGGATCAGATTAGGAGGATTGAGTCCTTTTGGTTGGCAGTTTACTTTGCTGTTGTAATATTGACCAATTTGTAAGTCGCTCTGGATAAGAGCGTCTGCTAAATGACTTAAATGACTAAATGATGCCGACTACCTACCATTGTAATATTGTGGTCTGGTAGAATGCCTATAGTTTTCAGTAGTAGCGTCTCAGTTTTGGTGTGGTGTTGATGCATTGCAGATTTATAGGGTTGTTTACAGCACTACAAAGCTCCACCATCCACTTGTGTGTGTGTGTGTGTGTGAACCTGTCCTCTTTGGAATTCAGCCCTTTGGGAAAGTGTCACCTCAGATCATCGGATGGAACTCTGGAGTTACGGATGGATACGTATGCAATCCATATTCACTTTGTGCACATATACATTAAAGGTCGAAACGATTAATCGCAATGGCCGATTTAATTAGGACCGATTTCAAGTTTTCATAACAATCGGAAATCTCTATTTTTGGACGCCGATTTCGCTGATTTTAAATTTAAATATTTATTTAATTTGAATTTTTTTACACCTTTATTTAACCTGGCAAGTCAGTTAAGAACACATTCTTATTTTCAATGACGACTTAGGAACGGTGGGTTAACTGCCTTGTTCAGGGGCTAAACGACAGATATTTACCTTGTCAGCTCTGGGATTCAATCTTGCAACCTTATGGGTAACTCATCCAACGCACTAACCACCTGCCTTACATTGCACTCCACGAGGAGCCTGCCTGTTACGAGATTACAGTAGAAGCCAAGGTAAGTTGCTAGCTAGCATTAAACTTACCTTATAAAAATCAATCAATTATAATCACTAGTTAACTACACACGGTTGATGATATTACTAGTTTATCTAGCGTGTTCTGCGTTGCATATAATCGATGCAACGGTGGGGGATGATTCAACAAAAGCGCAAAAAAAGCACAATCGTTGCACGACTGTACGTAACCATAAACACCACTGCCTTTCTTAAAATCAATACACAGAAGTATATATCGGTCGACCTCTAATACACATGTTATTGCACGCACATGCACATGCACACACACACACACACAATCAAAGAGACACACACATACGCAAACTTTAAGCGAGGGAACTGTCATTTATACTCTCATTCAATGTATAAAGTTCACAGCAGACATACTCTGTGTGTGTGTTTATCACCATTGTGCCTGTACAGAAACAATCTCTAGTTCAGAGGAAGAGCAAGCTGGAGAGGAAGGAAAGGCATCACATTTTAAAATAGCATTTCATCTCAACACCTCTGAATACCCGGAAATATGTTTATTAACCTACTACCACTCGTAGTTCAGTAGAACTGTATTCCTATTAGCCGATCCAACGGCCGATTTATGATTTTTCAACGGCGATACCAATTTATTGGACGACCAAAAAAATCTGATACAGATCGGCTGTTTTTTTTAAATGATGTATATTCTTTAATATATATATATTTGTAGTAATGACAATTACAAC